>NC_138301.1:107530512-108010512 GCF_965601325.2 Salmo salar | reverse complement strand
ACCTTTGTCTAGTTATTTATTTTCTCTAGCCACAGATCCCCTAGCATCAATAATTAGAAATCATGGCTCAATCTGGGGCATAGAGATTGGTGGAGATCAACATGAAATATCATTGTATGCAGATTACATTTTACTTTATTTATCTGACATTTTACTTTATGTATCTGTTGGACATCTATGGTGCTGTATCAGGATTCAAAGTGAATTGGGAGAAAACTGAAATAATATATATTTCTGCTTAGAAAGTACATTTAAGTGGAAATGGACAAACACACATATGCAATACCTGGGTGTACTTATACCATGCAATCTGGAGGAGGCACATAAAATCAATTACTCTCCTTTAATAGATAGGTTTGAATCTGTTTCAGCGATGGAGATCTCTCCCTATTTCTATGTTAGGTAGGGTCAACATAATCAAAATGAATATATTACGAAGGTTGATGTATTTTTTCCAGGCCTTGCCATTTCAATTCCATCCAACTTTTTAAATAGAATAAATGGCCTGCTCTCCAACTTTATTTGGAATGGAAAACCTCAAGAGTCAAATTGACTGTTTTAAACTTACCCTATACAGCTGGAGGTCTTGGACTACCTCATATGAAGATGTATTACTGCACAACTGCGTTCAAAGGACAGCAGACTATCCTTGTGCATGGAGGAGTATCGAAGCCACAAATGTAATACTGTATGATCTAAAATATACTTAATATTTCAGGTCCATGGCGTTGACGAAAAAAACAGACAATCCAACAATCAATAAGACTGTTGAACAATTAATAAAATGGCCACCCAGACTATTTATATTGACCCCTTCCCCACATTTGTTTTTACACTGTTGCTACTCTCTGTTTATTACCTACAGTTGATGTTGGAAGTTTACATACACTTAGGTTTCAGTCATTAAAACTCGTTTTTCAATCACGCCACAAATGTCTTGTTAACGAACTATAGTTTTGGCAAGTCGGTTAGGACATCTACTTTGTGCATGACACAAGTAATCTTTCCAACAATTGTTTACAGACAGATTATTTCACTTATAATACACTGTATCACAATTCCAGTGGGTCAGAAATTTACATACACTCAGTTGACTGTGCCTTTAAACAGCTTGGAAAATTCCAGAAAATGATGTCATGGCTTTAGAAGCTTCTGATAGGCTAATTGACATCATTTGAGTCAATTGGAGGTGTAGCTGTGGATGTATTTCAAGGCCTACCTTCAAACTCAGTGCCTCTTTGCTTGACATCATGGGAAAATCAAAAGAAATCAGCCAAGACCTCAGAAAAAAAATTGTAGACCTACACAAGTCTGGTTCATCCTTGGGAGCGATTTCCAAACGCCTGAAGGTACCACGTTCATCTGTACAAACAATAGTACGCAAGAATACAGTGAGGGAAAAAAGTATTTGATCCCATGCTGATTTTGTACGTTTGCCCACTGACAAAGAAATGATCAGTCTATAATTTTAATGGTAGGTTTATTTGAACAGTGAGAGACAGAAGAACAACAAAAAAATCCAGAAAAACGCATGTCACTAATGTTATAAATTGATTTGCATTTTAATGAGGGAAATAAGTATTTGACCCCTCTGCAAAACATGACTTAGTACTTGGTGGCAATCACAGAGGTCAGACGTTTCTTGTAGTTGGCCACCAGGTTTGCACACATCTCAGGAGGGATTTTGTCCCACTCCTCTTTGCAGATCTTCTCCAAGTCATTAAGGTGTCGAGGCTGACGTTTGGCAACTCGAACCTTCAGCTCCCTCCACATATTTTCTATGGGATTAAGGTCTGGAGACTGGCTAGGCCACTCCAGGACCTTAATGTGCTTCTTCTTGAGCCACTCCTTTGTTGCCTTGGCCGTGTGTTTTGGGTCATTGTCATGCTGGAAGACCCATACACGACCCATTTTCAATGCCCTGGCTAAGGGAAGGAGGTTCTCACCCAATATTTGACGGTACATGGCCCCGTCCATCGTCCCTTTGATGCGGTGAAGTTGTCCTGTCCCCTTAGCAGAAAAACACCCCCAAATCATAATGTTTCCACCTCCATGTTTGACGGTGGGGATGGTGTTCTTGGGGTCATAGTCAGCATTCCTCCTCCTCCAATCATGGCGAGTTGAGTTGATGCCAAAGAGCTCCATTTTGGTCTCATCTGACCACAACACTTTCACCCAGTTGTCCTCTGAATCATTCAGATGTTCATTGGTGAACTTCAGATGGGCATGTATATGTGCTTTCTTGAGCAGAGGGACCTTGCGGGCGCTTCAGGATTTCAGTCCTTCACGGCGTACTGTGTTACCAATTGTTTTCTTTGTGACTATGGTCCCAGCTGCCTTGAGATCATTGACAAGATCCTCCCGTGTAGTTCTGGGCTGATTCCTCACCGTGCTCATGATCATTGCAACTCCACGAGGTGAGATCTTGCATGGAGCCCCAGGCCGAGGGAGATTGACAGTTCTTTTGGGTTTCTTCCATTTGTGAATAATCGCACCAACTGTTGTCACCTTCTCACCAAGCTGCTTGGCGATGGTCTTGTAGCCCATTCCAGCCGTGTGTAGGTCTACAATCTTGTCCCTGACATCCTTGGAGAGCTCTTTGGTCTTGGCCATGGTGGAGAGTTTGGAATCTGATTGATTGATTGCTTCTGTGGACAGGTGTCTTTTATACAGGTAACAAGCTGAGATTAGGAGCACTCCCTTTAAGAGTGTGCTCCTAATCTCAGCTTGTTACCTGTATAAAAGACACCTGGGAGCCAGAAATCTTTCTGATTGAGAGGGGGTCAAATACTTATTTCCCTCATTAAAATGCAAATCAATTTCTAACATTTTTGACATGCTTTTTTCTGGATTTTTTTGTTGCTATTCTGTCTCTCACTGTTCAAATAAACCTACCATTAAAATTATAGACTGATAATTTCTTTGTCAGTGGGCAAATGTACAAAATCAGCAGGGGATCAAATACTTTTTTGCCTCACTGTAAACACCGTGGGACCACACAGCCGTCATACCGCTCAGGAAGGAGACGCGTTCTGTCTCTTAGAGATGAATGTACTTTGGTGTGAAAAGTGCAAATCAATCTCAGAACACAGCAAAGGACCTTGTGAAGATGCTGGAGGAAATAGGTACAAAGTATCTATATCCACAGTAAAACAAGCCCTATATCGACATAACCTGAATGGCCGCTCAGCAAGGAAGAAGCCACTGCTCCAAAACCGCCATAAAAAAGCCAGACTACGGTTTGCTATTGCACATTGGGACAATGATTGTACTTTTTAGAGAAATGTCCTCTGATCTGTTGAAACAAAAATAGAACTGTTTGGCCATATTGACCCTCGTTATGTTTGGAGGAAAAAGGGGGAGGCTTGCAAGCCGAAGAATACCATCCCAACCGTGAAGCACGGGGGTGGCAGCATCATGTTGTGGGGGTGCTTTGCTGCAGGAGGGACTGGTGCACTTCTCAAAATAGATTGCATCATGAAGGAAAATTAGGTGGATATATTGAAGCAACATCTCAAGACATCAGTCAGGAAGTTAAAGCTTGGTTGCAAATGGGTCTTCCAAATGGACAATGACCCCAAGCATACTTCCAAAGTTGTGGCAAAATGGCTTAAGGATAACCAAGTCAAAGTATTGGAGTGGCCATCACAAAGCCCTGACCTCATTCCTATATAGAATGTGTGGGCAGAACTGAAAAAGCATGTGTGAGCAAGGAGGCCTACAAACCTGACCAGCTCTGTCAGGAGAAATGGGCCAAAATTCACCAAACGTATTGTGGGAAGCTTGTGGAAGGCTACCCAAAGCTTTGACCCAAGTGAAACAATTTAAAAGGCAATGCTACCAAATACTGATTGAGTGTATGTAAACTTCTGACCCACTGGGAATGTGATGAAAGAAATAAAAGCTGAAATAAATCATTCTCTCTACTATTATTCTGACATTTCACATTCTTAAAGTAAAGTGGTGATCCCAACTGACCTAAGACAGGGAATTTTTACTAGGATTAAATGTCAGGAATTGTGAAAAACTGAGTTTAAATGAATTTGGCTAAGGTGTATGTAAACTTCCGACTTCAACTGTATGCATAGTCACTTTACCCCTACCTACTTGTACCAATTACCTAGACTAACCTGTACCCCCGCACATTGACTCGGTACCGGTACCCCTGGTATATAGCCTCGTTACTGTTATTTTATTCTGTTACTTTTTATAATTTTTTACTTTAGTTTATTTGGTAAATATTTTCTTAACTCTTTCTTGAACTGTTTTGTTGGTTAAGGGCTTGTAAGTAAGATTTTCACAGTAACCTGCTGTTTTTGGGGCATGTGACAAATAAAGTTTGATTTGATTCTCAATACCATAAGTATTTGGGAAAATGTACATAAATTCATGAAGTGGAAAGAACCAATATAGCCAGTCACCCCTATTTGGAATACCCCCCCCCCCCCCTTACATCCAGTGTTTAATGACAACACCTTTAAGTTCTGGTTCCAAAGTAGCATCGTGAATTTTTTTTCTCTACTGCCATTCAATCAATAACAAAAAAGAGTTGTATTATCCGAGGCCAATTTCTTTAAGTTCTTACAACTCTGAAATCTTATTTAATCGCTTCAACAGAATCTGGATAAACCTAAGGCCTCTAGCACAGAAAAAAATACCGAAAGAAGCTGCTACAACAAAGAAGTTGATTAAAGTTATATTAAGGGTTGATTAAAACTCTACCTGATGGTTCAGAACATAAGGGAAAAATGGGAAACCGATCTAAAGAAAGAAATTAAGGAGAAACATTGGTCACAGATATGTGAAAATGTTCATACCTGCCCTACAACCTAAAACATAAAATAATGCAATTTAAGATAATCTATAGGACTTACTTCACTCCTGCCAGAATGCATGTAATGCACCACGAAATGTCACATCTCTGTTAGAGATTCAAAAAACAAACTGACACCATTTTGGGATAATGTATGTCAGGGATCATAAACTAGATTCAGCCACAGGCCAATTTTTTTTTCTTGAGCAGATGGTCTAGAACATAATTACAAATAATTTGTAGACTACAAATTGACTGCAAGAAGCCCAAACAGTTATAATATAATTTGACTAAAACAATAATTTCAAACCTTGCGTACATTTGTATACGATCACGTGCCTTTCTATTATGCATCGGAATACTTGGGAACAGATGATAAAAATTAAATAAATTGGAGCTGATTTCCTGGTGTTTTTACAGTCTTTCATGTCCAACAATGAAAAAATATATATATTTATTTATACAGTATATACAGTACCAGTCAAAAGTTTGGACACACCTAGTCATTCCAGAGTTTCTTTATTTTGACTATTTTCTATATTGTAGAATAATACTGAAGACATCAAAACTATGAAATAACGCATGGAATCATGTAACCAAAAAAGTGCTAAACAAATCAAAATATATTTTATATTTGAGATTCTTCAAAGTACCCACCCTTTGCCTTGATGACAGCTTTGCACACTCTTGGCCATGAGAAACAAGATTCTCTGATCTGATGAAATCAAGATTGAACTCTTTGGCCTGAATGCCAAGCATCACTTCTGGAGGAAACCTGGCACCATCCCTACAGTGAAGCAAGGTGGTGGCAGCATCATGTTGTGGGGATGTTTTTTCAGTGGCAGTAACTAGTCAGGATCGAGGCAAAGATGAACAGAGCAAAATACAGAGAGATCCTTCATGAGAACTTGCTCTAGAGCACTCAAGACCTCAGCCTGGGGTGAAGGTTCACCTTCCAACAGGACAACAACCCTAAGCACACAGCCAAGACAACACAGGAGTGGCTTCGGGACTAGTCTCTGAATGTCTTTGAGTGGCCCAGCCAGAGCCCGGACTTGAAGCTGATCGAACATCTCTGGAGAGACCTGAAAATATCTGTGCAGCAATGCTCCCAATCCAACCTGACAGAGCTTAAGAGGATCTACAGAGAAGAATGGGAGAAACTCCCCATATACAGGTGTGCCAAGCTTGTAGCGTCATACCCAAGAAGGCTCGATGCTGTAATCGCTGCCAAAGGTGCTTCAACAAAGTACTGAGTCTGATACTTTTTCTAAAAACCTGTTTTTGATTTGTCAGTATGTGGTATTGTGTGTAGATTGATGAGGGGGAAAAAACTATTTAATCCATTTTATAATAAGGCTGTAATGTAACAAAATGTGAAAAAAGTCAAGGGGTCTGAATACTTTCTGAAGGCACTGTATGGAGACTGTTTAGTTAGATAAAACATTTTTTACTTGTATTTTTCTAATCTCTCAGATATAGGATAGACACTTCAGAACAAACTTCCTTAACATTTTTGGGGTGGGACTATCTGTTGTTCCATGTAGTGAATCTGTTATTCAATGCATTTGTTTGGGCTAAACAGGGCTTAGACTGTTAAGTGACAAATAAGGAGTTAAATACATGAACAAAACAAAACATGTTTCCTGATCTTTCTCTTAACCCTAAGACCTAGGGCTAGCTAATGTTAGCGTTAGACACCTAGCCACTTAGCTAACATTAGCCACAACAAATTGGAATTTGTAACGTCATACGTTTAGCAAATTCGTAACATATTGTGCACATTGGTAACATATCGTACTAAATGGATTAACACATACCATATGAAACAGCACCATACGTACAGCACCATTCTCAGAAAGTCCTCAACAGTACAGAACTCCAAATGGACCAATTTTGGATGGGTGCACTTACTGTATACAATGATTTATGTGTGTCTCTAAGTGTGCATATGCTATCTCTCTGGGTATAAAACCTTGCTCCTTTTTTGACATACGCTGCTTTTCAAATGGAATATATAACATTTCTATAGTATACCTCAAACTGCAGATAAACAGGATGTCATTATCTAAGTATAATTTCCTGTTGCAACAACAGACCTTTTACTCTTCTCTCAACCCCAAAAGATCCCTTGCATCGGCAGTATTCACATTTTACTTCACACAAGGTTTATTTAACATTTCCAATTTTAATCAAATTATAATTGCTATCAACCTTTTCCAACAACATGAAAAGTAAAAGAAAAGTTGCCACGTAGAAAATAGTTGACACGTGATAGAAGCCTGAGAGGAAAGAGGATGTGACGGAACACTGACCTGTCTTTGCGCTCCAGGTGTGTGAGACGGATTCGGAGCACCCGTAGTTTGTACTTAGGTTTAAATACATTCACCCTGGAGAATTTGATTGAGATCTTGTGGACTTTCTGAAGGTCTTTTTCAAACTGGGCCAGTAATCGGGTCTCTGAGTACTTATTAAAACTGGATGCTTTACTGAAGAACGAGAGCATATGAGATGTTAATGAGATTCCCCAGAGTGTCCCAGAGTGTATACTGTATGTACAGTATGTGTTGTTTTAGTAATGATACAGTGAGTACATAGTTACTTACTGGTTTATTGTTGCCTCTGTCACCTCACTACCATTGTGCAGTTTTATGGTGATGTAGCCCCAGCGAGTATCACTGTTCCATGTTACAATGTCCACCCAATAGTTTGTCTCTGAGAGAGAGGTAAAAAAGTACATACATTAATTTGATTTCCTCTGACCAATGACCTAGTTACAGATCTCTGTATGTTTCCATTCATTGAATAGGCACAGCAACATATTTTAACAACTTTTACAGAGCTCTTGTTAGTCTTGCTATACTGTACGTTTTGCCTGATCAGTTAAAATAAGCCAGGCACGCAAAGCTAGACCAGGAAGACCATCACAGAAAAATGACTGGCCATTATGTACAACAGTATTCCCGGCAAGTCTCTCTTTAGAGGTCAAATGTGTGTGCAAGCTGATGATTATCATCTTACGGCAGTATGGTGTCTGTTTATTGGTGGTGAAGAAAGCCTTGGTTTGCCGCAGAGGCACCAGAGACTCCTTCCACTCTATGATGTCATAACCTGAAATAATAGATAAAACAGCCATGTTATGTCTATGTGAAGGGACACTGCCTTCCAAAAACAGATTGCGTTTCACATTGAAGAACTATGGTTGCGATTGGACAGGCATCTCTGAAAAATATCTGATGTGAAAAGATCTGATGTGATCTGAATTGGGCTGCATGTGTAAGTGCAGCCTATGTGCGATTCAGTAATGTACATTAGCTTAATTAAGGCCTTCATTTTGGGAGTAGGTAAACTATCACATCTTTATGTGATTATTTATGTAATTAAAAAAAGCTTTTAATGAGATGAAACTCATGAATCTAAGGGGAGTTAGAGGGCCCACCAAATACAGGGCATCCGGCAGGTTTGAATTGATCACAGTCCATGCAAAGTCCGTCCAGGAAGTCAGTGTAGGAGGTGCAGGGGAAGGCCCTGATGTTACAGGTCCGGTTCAAGGAACCCAGATAGAGGAGTACTGATCTCTGGTGGTCACACTTAAAATAGCTGGACCCTGGGAGAGTAGGAAGGGGAGAACTGAGGATGGATTTAGAGGACATCAGTGATGTATTTACCATTACAGGAATAAACTATGTGATACACATGTTGAATTCATTTCTTATGTATCATTCGAAGGACGGTCTCTTACTAAGCGACTTACCTGATAAGATGGTCAGTGGACAGCCAGGCTGGTCGGCTCCACCGTTAGCATAGAAATCAATGTGGCCCAAAGGCTTCCTGAAACCAAATGCTGGTAACGCACAATGAACACGTGACAGAACAGGAAACACCTCACATGACTACATGATTCCCATTGTATTAAACCAAACAGGCAAGCAGAGGCACATACCATCCATGTCTGTGTGCACAACGTCCACAAACTGTGCATCTGTAGGGTCCAGACGATCCTCAGGGGGTTTCCCGTTGAACTGCGGCCCCGCTGGATCTACAGCTGATCAGGTCAATATCAGATCAGTACAGATGTAGGATTTTCATTTTATCACTCTTTTCAAACTTGTAGTGTATTCAAGGTTTAAAAAGGCCTCTAAAGTTTGTATCCATAATAAAAACAATAAAGAAGAAACAGAAAATGTATTCTAACCTGTGATCCTCCCAATTTTGCCATTGAACTTGGCTCCAACAAAGCCTGTGATGTGAGCTCCTAGACTGAGCCCAATCATATGGATGGAACTAAGAGAGGCACCATTCTCCTGACACAGACAAAACAGGCAAAAGAGATACTACACTGTTAGTACAAAGTAATACATTTGGCCCTCATCACATATGTTAGGTATTCAGATCAAGCACCCATTCTTAACCTGCATGTTTTGGATGAAGGCAGTGAGGTTGTCCGCTGTATGTCGTGAGTAGGTCACAACTTTCAGGTAGTTGATATTGGCAGCTCCGCGGTTCCAGTCCACCACCAGGACATTCATGTCTCCGCGGGCCAACAGCTGCTCTATGATGTTATTCAACCAGTTGGGCGGAGCGCCCGTAGGACGGTAGCCATGAACTACAAAAGTGGTGGGCTTGGTGAGGTTGAACTGGGGCTGGGCCGACAGGTTATGGTGGGACAGCTCCTGACCACAGGTCAGATTAGCTCTGGTGTACAGCAACAGCTTCACATACAGACTGGTTCCAATTAAAGCGTGATAAAAGTCCAGATAAGTGAACACATCACATTCATGGGCTGGAGACAGGGTTAGTCAAGGGGAAAGAGAGAGAGTCAGAAAGAAGAAATCACTGTCATTGCTGATTGGGAAGTAACATAAGCAGCCTTTCCTTTAAGTGACTGCTTACGCAGCCTATTTATGTGATGATTTAAAGTTTACAAATGGTCTGCCAATAGCTGGGGGGGGGGGGGGGGGGGGGGGGGTATTATTTGATGTCCCCACCCTATGTGTAGCACAGTTAAAGTGCACTTAATCAAGTGTGTATGTGTGTGTGTGTGTGTGTGTGTGCATGCATGTGTGTAAGGTCACCATACCTCTATATATTTCAACAGATCCCAGCAGCAGTGCCAGGAACCACCAAAAGATCATCATTCAGGTCTGCAATGGTTACAAAATGTCATAAATCAGGGTGAATCTCTTTCTCCAACTATTATAAAGTAACACTATTTGATTGTACATTAACATGATGAGACCAGTTGACTGAGCTGGATATCTCTGTCCCTCTCTCTTGTTGTGTGATTATGGTGAATTTGTGTACTACTCGCATGCCGTGGTGCTGCATTTGCTTCACCGCATCAATAAGGGCATGTGTAAACTTGTAGAGTAGGCAAAATAGGGAAGATTTCGAAAAGCGTAAGTTCTCTAAAGCTAGTGAGCTATTTTTGATTGCAATTGAGAAGTGTCCCCCAATCCTCACTGGAGAGTCATTCTGTCATCAGAACAACTCATGGACATAGGTTGATACTGAAGCAGCACTCTGGTCATGTAAATGTAATGACAGATCAGCACTAGGTAATTTACTTGGTAGTTTTCTAATCCTGAATCTGCAGTGTGTGATCCCATTTGTGTGGCTTTCTTCATTGTTACAATAAAATTAATGGGGAGATAGGAAGACATTCTTCCTGACTGATCCTGCATTCAACTCAAACAGTGATAGGCATTACTGACGGGCACTGATATGGCAAGTATCAGCTGCATTCTGTCTAACCGATGTCGATATCACATTGGTTTGAATGAATAACATTGTGTGGACTGTGTGGGCTTCACTTCAAAGGCTTGTGAAATTCAGACAACTGCTTGCTGATTGTCCATTGGGTAATGTATGAATGTTCTGGGGTCCTAACCTTCCCAGTCAGTTTGAATACAATGGGAAGCCATCAGCAGGCAGTTAAGTATGCTAAACTGAGAGCCTGTGAGAGGGTTTGTGACGGCCGGAACAGTCATGTATGCTCTTTTACATAAAAGTGTAGATTAACAGCAAGGATTAAACAATATCTTGATATGCCTTGCTCAAACAATAATGATATCATATTGCATTATTGATATTGGTGCTCACCACTAAGACAGCACAGAGACCTTCCTAATTAGTAGCACAGATATAAGCACATTATCATTGCATTCTTTGGAACTCAAGTGACAGTAACTTCCAAAGTTGCCTCACCCTCCCGCCTACAGTTTCACTTCCTGTTTGTATGAGAAAGGGATCCAATCTTTGTGTTAGTACAGTTTTTAATAAAAACGTATTCCTAGGAAAAATGTGTAAGCCTATAGCATGCATAAAAGTAAGTGTGTGTATGTGTGTGAGAGAGAGAATGAGATAGAGAGATAAGAGATAAAAAGGAATTTGGTAAAAGGAAAATAATGGTTTCAGACCACCATAACCTAATGCAGTAATAACACCGTTGATCTACCCTGTGACAACGACACTGTTTGGCCATCAGGGTGAAACCTTGTTGTTAATCCTTGTGGTTGTGTTCAAAACTCAATTTGTAAGTCGCTCTGGATAAGAGCGTCTGCTAAATGACTTAAATGTAAATGTAAAACTTCTTGGTTGTGGTCATGTACTGAGCTTGATTGTCGTCAAAACACAAAGCTAATAATCCACACAACCGGGAGCCGGTTAGATGACTGAATGTAATGTAAATGTTGAATGGCTTCACTGCAGGTAGATTGTAGGTTTTAATATTCAGTAATTAGAAATGAAAAAAAGGTTAAAAGCAATCCACACAATCAGAAGAACAATGCCTGTACATGTTGCTCTCAAACAACGTGTTTTATTTATATTATTAGACCTCACATGTTTACAGTAATAAAAACCCTGCCGTAATGCCATTCTCCATAGTGTACATGCTGTAGTCTGCTCTGCCAACAATCTACTCGGTTATAGAATAATAATACTGCTGAAAAAGCTTTAAAACCTTATTCAGGGAGAGATATAGGGAGTATGAGAGAGATAAGCAGAGAGGAATTGAGACATTGTGGAAGTCTTACCTTGTTGTTACCTTGGGAGCACTGTTTCCCTGGGCTCAGTGTGTCAAGAGGTCCAGAGCCCTCTATTCATGTCTGCATGTCACTAGAGAAAGTAAAAGAGGATATAAACTCCCACTGTTCTAGCCTGGCCACACCCCCCTGCCCAAGGACATCATGAGACACATTCCTACTCAGGTTGCTGAGATAGATACTACATAGCTATCAAATCAAACTGTATTTGTCACATGCGCTGAATACAGTGTAGACCTTACTGTGAAATGCTTACTTACAAGCCCTTAACCAAAAATGCAGTTAAGAAAAATACCTAAAAAAAGAAAGAAATAAAAGTAACAAATAATGAAAGAATAATAATAATAATCAACTCTGCAACCTGCTGGTAGAACAATCAGAAGAGACCTTGACATTTTCCCTTGCCATAAAAACACAATCGTCTCTTGTCAAAAAGTTGTATATTTTATTAAGAGCATTAGAGACACATAGGTACAGTCGTGGCCAAAAGTTTTGAGAATGACACAAATATTAATTTTCACAAAGTCTGCTGCCTCAGTTTGTATGATGGCAATTTGCATATACTCCAGAATGTTATGAAGAGTGATCAGATAAATTGCAATTAATTGCAAAGTCCCTCTTTGCCATGCAAATGAACTGAATCCCCCCAAAACATTTTGACTGCATTTCAGCCCTGCCACAAAAGGACCAGCTGACATCATGTCAGTGATTCTCTCGTTAACACAGGTGTGAGTGTTGACGAGGACAAGGCTGGAGATCACTGATTGAGTTCGAATAACATACTGGAAGCTTCAAAAGGAGGGTGGTGCTTGGAATCATTGTTCTTCCTCTGTCAATCATGGTTACCTGCAAGGAAACACGTGCCGTCATCATTGCTTTGCACAAAAATGGCTTCACAGGCAAGGATATTGCTGCCAGTAAGATTGCACCTAAATCAACTATTTATCCGATCATCAAGAACTTCAAGGAGAGCGGTTCAATTGTTGTGAAGAAGGCTTCAGTGCGTCCAAGAAAGTCCAGCAAGCGCCAGGATCGTCTCAAAAGTTGATTCAGCTGAGGGATCGGGGCACCACCAGTACAGAGCTTGGTCAGGAATGGCAGCAGGCAGGTGTGAGTGCATCTGCACGCACAGTGAGGCGAAGACTTTTGGAGGATGGCCTGGTGTCAAGAAGGGCAGCAAAGAAGCCACTTTTCTCCAGGAAATACATCAGGGACAGACTGATATTCTGCAGAAGGTACAGGGATTGGACTGCTGAGGACTGAGGACTGCTGAGGACTGGGGTAAAGTCATTTTCTCTGATGAATCCCCTTTCCGATTGTTTGGGGCATCCGGAAAAAGCTTGTCCGGACAAGACAAGGTGAGCGCTAACATCAGTCCTGTGTCATGCCAACAGTAAAGCATCCTGAGACTGTTGGCATGAATAAAGAATGGTACCAACACATCCTCCGAGAGCAACTTCTCCCAACCCTCCAGGAACAGTTTGGTGACGAACAATGCCTTTTCCAGCATGATGGAGCACCTTGCCATAAGGCAAAAGTGATAACTAAGTGGCTCGGGGAACAAAACGTCGATATTTTGGGTCCATGGCCAGGAAACTCCCCAGACCTTAATCCCATTGAGAACTTGTGGTCAATCCTCAAGAGGCGGGTGGACAAACAAAACCCCACAAATTCTGATAAACTCCAAGCATTGATTATGCAAGAATGGGCTACCATCAGTCAGGATGTGGCCCAGAAGTTAATTGACAGGGCATATTGCAGAGGTCTTGAAAAAGAAGGGTCAACACTGCAAATATTGACTCTTCGCATCAACTTCATGTAATTGTCAATAAAAGCCTTTGACACTTATGAAATGCTTGTAATTATACTTGAGTATTCTATAGTAACAACTGACAAAAATATCTAAAGACACTGAAGCAGCAAACTTTGTGAAAATGTATATTTGTATCATGCTCCAAACTTTTGGCCACGACTGTACATCTGGAGTTGTAGTTTTTCTACATTAATCATATCAAAAACATTTACTTTTGATCAATAAAATGTAATCCAATGACTGTATATGGTAGTCTAATCTAGTGTCTCTGATAGCCGTAGGACAAACTTTTGGGCTCTGATGAATTTGCACTCCTAAAATGAGCAGCATAGGAGCTTTCAAAAAGAACCACTTTTTGTGTTAAACGCTCTGCAACAAAGCTTTCTTAGTGTCCAGCAAGCTGTCTCTACCCTTGACCTTGTTCTGAATACCTCTAAAACAAAGGTCATGTGGTCAAGGTCAAGACGAATGCCCCTCTCCCCACCGGTGTGATTACTACCTCTGAGGGTTTAGAGATTGAGGTAGTCGACTCATACAAGTATCCTTCTCTCAGCACAAATCAAAGCTGCAGGCTAAAGTTAAAACTAGACTTGGTTTCCTCTATCGTAATCGCTCCTCTTTCACCCCAGCTGCCAAACTAACCCTGATTCAGATGACCATCCTACCCATGCTAGATTATGGAGACATAATTTATAGATCGGCAGTTAAGGGGGCTCTCGAGCGGCTAGATGTTCTTTACCATTCGGCCATCAGATTTGCCACCAATGCTCCTTATAGGACACATCACTGCACTCTATACTCCTCTGTAAACTGGTCATCTCTGTATACCCGTTGCAAGACCCACTGGTTGATACTTATTTATAAACCCTCTTAGGCCTCACTCCTACGTATCTGAAATACCTACTGCAGCCCTCATCCTCCACATACAACACCCGTTCTGCCAGTCACATTCTGTTAAAGGTCCCCAAATCACACACATCCCTGGGTCGCTCCTCTTTTCAGGTCGCTGCAGCTAGTGACTGGAATGAGCTGCAAAAAAAACCTCAAACTGGACTGTTTTATCGCCATCTCTTCATTCAGAGACACAATCATGGACACTCTTACTCACAGTTGTGACTGCTTCGTGTGATGTATTGTTGTCTCTACCTTCTTGCCCTTTGTGCTGTTGTCTGTGCCCAATAATGTTTGTACCATGTTTTGTGCTGCTACATGTTGTGCTACTGCCATGTTGTGTTGCTACCATGCTGTGTTTTCATGTGTTGCTGCCATGCTATGTTGTTGTCTTAGGTCTCTCTTTATGTAGTGTTGTGGTGTCTCTGTTGTCGTGATGTGTGTTTTGTCCTATATTTATATTTCAATTTTAAATCCCAGCCCCCGTCCCCACAGGAGGCCTTTTGTCTTTTGGTAGGCCATCATTGTAAATAAGAATTTGTTCTTAACTGACTTTCTCATTTAAATAAAGGTTAACCCCCTCCAAAAAACACTTTGAATAAACAACAGTGACCCCTAGTGTTACAAATAATGTACCTAATGTCGCAATGTACTATTAATGACATCCATTTATGGCAAACGCCAATCAATGTCATTTCGATCTAGCCGCAGGTTAGGGGTCTTCAGACTTGATGAACTATAACTCAAACGGTTCCAAGGACCACAATGCAGAACCAGAAAGAGGCAGGTAAAACTATCTTTGTGGCTAATTTAGCCAGTTCAGCAAATGGGGAAATTGTTTGAGAATTATTTTTTTTGCTCCCGAGTGGCGCAGCGGTCTAGGGCACTACATCTCAGTGCAAGAGGTGTCACTATAGTCCCTGGTTCGAATCCAGGCTGTATCACATCCGGCCGTGATTGTGAGCCCCATAGGGTGGCGCATAATTGGCCCAGCATCGTCAGGGTTAGGCCGTCATTGTCAGTAAGAATTTGTTCTTAACTGACTTGTCTAGTTAAATAAAGGTTACATTTTTAAAAAGCAGAGCATACAGTATGTTCAAGAGCTTAACTTACTAAGATGCCCACAAGCTGTGTGGCTGCTGTGAGGATGGTCCTTTTCTCAGCTATGGCCTTACAACTGCACAAACACTGTAAAACCATGAAAGACTATCTGCTCTTGAATATAGCCCACAGTATGCCTTTGAATATCCCAATTAATCTGTTTGCACCGTTTTGTTTCATATGCTCCTAACTGTTTTTCTGTCAAATGTTCTAGTGTGGTTAGACCAAATAAATTGCACTTTTCTTGAAGGAACTGAAATGTTTGGCTATTTGATTTATGAGTTCAAAGCAGTGGTGGAAAAAGTATTCAATAGTCATACTTGAGTAAAAGTAAAGATACCTTAATAGAAAATGACTCAGGTAAAAGTGAGTCACCCAGTAAAATACTTGAGTAAAAGTCTAAAAGTATTTGGTTTTAAACATACTTAATGATCAAAAGTAAATATAATTGTTAAAATATACTTATGAAATAAAAAGTACAAGTAAAAGTATAAACCATTTATTATTCCTTATATTAAGCCAACCAGACGGCACAATTGTCTTGTTTTTTTCATTTACTGGTAGCCGGGGGCACACTCCAACACTCATAAAGCATTTGTGTTTAGTAAGTCCGCCAGATCAGAGGTAGTAAGGATGACAAGTGATTTTCTCTTGTTAAGTGTGTGAATTGAACCATTTTCCTGTGCTGCTAAGCATTCAAAATGTAACGAGTACTTTTGGGTGTCAGGAAAAATGTATGGAGTAAAAAGTACATTATTTTCTTTAGGAATGTAGTGAAGTAAAAGTAGTCAAAAATATGATTAGTAAAGTACAGAAACTCAAAACAACTACTTAAGTAGTACTTCAAAGTATTGTTACTTAAGTACTTTACACCACTGGTTCAAAGGGTGTCTTGAGCCACAGAAAATTGGAATGTCACTAGCACTTCTAGCTGTGTGACAGAATTAAGCTTAACATTTGTCAATATTCTCATTTTAAATTGGATGTGTAGGTAGATGGTCAAGAATGATGGTCACTTCTAGTAGCAGAAACTAGGCCTTTTTCCTATCTCATCATTTAGCTAATACAGAATAGGTCTTATTTTTTTGCCACCTTAGATTTGATGTAATGTTTATGACTTAGGAACTCCAGTACGGTTTTCCTAAATGTTATTGCTTTGGTAATATACAATGCTGTATCAACTGATTCAACTCTGATTGAAAGCTTTAGTGAAAGCTGAACTTAGTGCATAGTTTATAGGAGTAGCGATCTCTGACTTAGTAAATGATTAACGGTCAGATCTTTTCTATGAGGATGCATGTTGTATGATGTTCCTGAAGGTATACCCTGTCAGAGAGGGCAACACAGAGGGAAGTCACTATCAGAGGGTGTCTTCTGTGATAAGGTGGCATTAATAGCTCACTGACATACACTGAACATAACTATAAACGCAACTTGCAACAATTTCAACGGCAGGGTTGTGGGTTCAATTCCCATGGGGGACGAGTACAAATAAATGTGTAAATGTATGCACTCACTACTGTAAGTTGCTCTGGATAAGAGCGCCTGCTAAATGACATAAATGTTAATTGTAAATATAAGGAAACCAGTCAATAATAAAAAAATCATTAGGCCCTAATCTATGGATTTCATATGACTGGGAATACAGATATGCATCTGTTGGTCAGAGATATCTTAAAAAAAAAAAGGTAGGGATGTGCATCAGAAAACCAGTCAGAATTCAGTGTGACCACTATTTGCCTCATGCAGCTTCACACATCTCCTGCGCATAGAGTTGAACAGGCTGTAGAATGTTGTACCACACCTCTTCAATGGTTGTGCGAAGTTGCTGGATATTGGCGGGAACTGGAACACACTGTTGTACACGTTGATCCAGAGCATCCCAAACATGCTCAATGGGTGACATGTCTGATGAGTATGCAGGCCATTGAGGAACTGGGACATTTTCAGCTTCCAGGAATTATATACAAATCCTTGCGATATGGGGCTGTGCATTATCATGCTGAAACATGAGGTGATAGGGTCGGATGAATGGCACGACAATGGGCCTCAGGATCTCGTCATGGTATCTCTGTGCATTCAAATTGCCATCAATAAAATGCAATTGTGTTCGTTGTCCGTAGCTTATGCCTGTCCATACCATAACCCCATGGGGCACTCTGTTCACAAAGTTGACATCAGCAAACTGCTCGCCCACACATGCCGTTTGCCATCTTCCCAGTACAGTTGAAACCAGGATTCATCCGTGAAGAGCACACTTCTCCAGCATGCGAGTGGCCATCGAAGGTGAGCATTTGCTCACTGAAGTTGGTTACGACGCCAAACTGCAGTCAGGTCAAGACCCTGGTGAGGATGACGAGCACGCCGATGACCTTCCCTGACACGGTTTCTGACAGTTTATGCAGACATTTTTCAGTTGTGCAAACCCACAGTTTCATCAGCTGTGACTGGTCTCAGACGATACCGCAGGTGAAGAAGCCGGATGTGGAGGTCCTGGGCTGGTGTGGTTACACGTGGTCTGCAGTTGTGAGGCCGGTTGGACAAACTGCTAAATTCTCTATGGCAAAGAAATGAACATTCAATTCTCTGGCAACAGCTCTGGTGGACATTCCTGTCAGCATGCCAATTGCACGCTCCCTCTAAACTTGAGACATCTGTGGCATTGCCCCCAGCACAAGGTGCACCTGTGTAATGATCATGCTGTTTAACCAGCTTCTTTATATGCTACACCTGTCAGGTAGATGGATTATCTTGGCAAAGGAGAAATGCTCACTAATAGGGATGTAAACAAACATTTCTAGTCGATCGCCAAACATTTCTGTAAAAAACCCAACGTTTAAGGCTTGTGTTCCTATTTTTTTTATTAGTCTCGGGCTGTTGATGGTAGGTGTGGCCAATTCAGCTGCCCTGCGTGCCGGGTAGGCAAACTGTTGCCATTTCATGTGTCCATTTCATGTGTCTGAAGGTACAAACTCTGCCTTCCCGGTGGGCCTGGAGAGGAAATCAAGTGCACTATGCCTTCGGGGGCCAATCAGATTGCTCAGATGACCGAGTCTGCAGGAATTTAGCAGGCATAAAATAAAGCTTAGGCAAAATTGATACTGTGAGATTTCAAAACGTTTAAAACCATGACTAGAGAGAGACTGTCAACGAACACAGCAAAGAGCTGCTGTTTTTATGAGTGAGTTCACGTTTAAGTTCTTACTCAGCACTGTCAACACTTTGTATTCAACATTTGTATAAACCATAAAATGCGCGTTCTTCATATTTCCACTCAGCGCTACAACAAGCAGTGCAGCAGTAATGAATGAGTAGGAAAGTGTATCTATCTATAGGCTTGTGTTGTTGTTATTATTAGCGGCTTGGGTCTTTTTTTACATCAAGGAATATTTCACATTCTCTGTTCATGGGAGTAACAACATGAATTTGTGCATGAGGCAGAAATAATGCAGTGCGACTCGAGTTTTCGCCATCAGCTGGAAGACAGTGTCCCTTTTTGGTCAGTGTCAGTGGAGGAAAGGGAGAGCGGAGGTATGTTGAGAGACGGACCCTCAGTCTGCTGCTCTCTCCCTCCGCTGAGACTGACCATCAGATGCAGGCACCATCAGCCCAGTAAAATAAAAATCTAATTCTTTAATTGTATGCTCACTCAGCTTTGCCTCACAAGTAATACAGCAATGAATCTATTACCGGTGTGATCATATAGCCTACCTCAAATGTTGAAATATAATTTAAAAAAATGTCCCGAACAACAATGCTTTGGCAGGTAAATTCAAGCAAAGCCAGTATGCAGTGATAATGTATTGGGCCTATAGCTTACTGCACAAACCTCATTGCTACAGTACTGTTTTTAATTGGTTAATGTTGCATAGGCTTACATTTTTTAAGTAATGTTAATAAAAAACCAGCGGTAGATCTCGGCATGCATTTTGACTCAGAACGTGATCTTGACTCAAAGGTTGGTGACCACTGGCCTAGTTGATACAAAGTCAAGTTGCATTGTTTATTTATTCATTTTAATAAAGAAAACACTTATTTGAATTATGTTTTGGTCTTTTTTTGTTTGTTTAGAAAAATCAAGATGTGTGTATATATATCGTGAATCGTCCAAATTTCTGAAATAAAATCTAGATATTACTTTTAGGCCATATGGCCCAGCCCTAGATTACATGTAACTTTAGTACACTTCAATCCCTATCCATTTACACATTCCTATCAAAATAATAATATTGATATTTTACAAGTCAATTGGATTGTAACTCATTCTGTGTGATTGACAGGAGAGATGATCAGAGGCAGAGTTTTTACCATCATTATTCATGTAAGGGCTAAAGTATGGATCGAGTTTCTCAGTGAAGGTGCAGCCAGTGATAGTAGATATGAGCCCTGGCCTCCATATCATAAAAGGAGACCTGACCCTCCTCATAATCCATGAACACCACAACCTTTTGTGACTTCTCTCTCAGGGAGAGGATGACACATGGCACAAGCTGTGTATTTACTCCCATCCCTCAGGATCAGAGTCCAGTATTTTTTTTAAACTTTTTAAACATTTTATTTAACTAGGCAAGTCAGTTAAGATCAAATTCTTATTTACAATGACAGCCCACTCTGGCCAAACCCGGACGATGTTGGGCCAATTGTGCGCCACGCTATGGTACTCCCAATCACGGCCGGATGTGATACAACCTGGATTTTTATGGGTCAGTGAGATATTCCCCTTCCTGTTGATGGACTTTCTGTCCACTTCTACATCCCACTCAGTCTTCCCCTTATTAACCTTCACCTCATAGTAAAATCTCCCTGATGAGAAGCCCTCCTTTCCCAATACAATGACAACATGATCAAACCTTTCTGGGTTGTCAGGAAGATCCTGTCTGATGCCTCCAACTCTCACTTGTTTCCGATCCTCAGACAGGATGAGAGAGGGATGTGCTGCATGAGGGTCCAGAGTCACATCCACTGCATACTGCCGAATCCTCTTCAGTTTGAATTCAGGCAGCTTCTTCATTTCTTTATTCAGTGTCTCCTCCAGCTCATACACGGCTCTCCTCACGGTCTCCACACACAGATTACTGTGAACACTGGTCTCAGACCAGTCCTTGGTGGATGGAGGAGTGCACAGGGATGGGGAGCTTTGGAGGAGGTGGAGGTGGTCTTCAGTGTTTGAGAGCTGTATCAGCTCAGTGCTTCTCTTTAGCTCAGTGATTTCTTGCTCCAGCTTTAATGAACCCTTCAGCCTGCCTCTGTTGCTTTCTGCTCCTCTTCAATCACCTCAATGAGCTCAGCGTGGCTTCTCTCAATGGAGCGCACCAGATCAATAAAGACCTGCACACTTTTTGATATCTCGCTCTCTGCAACTCTCTTGCTGAGCTTTACTGATAGTTTGACCTCTATAACCTTCTGCAGTCGCTCCTGGATCATGTGCTGAACTTCTGCCCCAGTCCTTCCCAGCTGAGCCTTCCTCTCTCCACACTCTTCCTCTAGCGGGACAGTGTCATGAGTCATGTGGTCTGTTTTCAAGCACAAGACACAAAGACACATTTGGTCAGTCCTACAGAACAGCTCCAGGAGTCTGTCATGCTTCTTACACATCATGTCTTCCAGGTTCTCAGCTTGTGGCTCTTTAAGGCTGCAACTCTCTAATGAGGCTCCAGGTGAGTGTCACAGTAAGAGGTCTGACACACCATGCAGGACTTCAGGGCCTTGATCTTCGTCTCAGTGCAGACGTCACAGGGGATGTGTAGGAGTTGAGAAGGGCATTGTTCTGGGCTGTTGATAGCTTTAACTTGAACTGACTTCCTGAACTGAGCAACCAGCTCAGAAATGAAAGTATTGATGCAAAACTCAGGCCTCCTGTAGAATGTCTCCATACACATTGGACACTGGCACAAGTCATTGCTATCCCAGTACTTTGTGATACAGGCCATGCAGAAGTTGTGCCCACATGAAGTAGAGACTGGCTCACTGAAAACATCCAGACAGAGAGCACAGGAACTGCTCATCAAATTGTATTGGTCAAATACACATGGTTAGCAGACGTTATTGGGAGTGGAGCAAAATGCTTGTGCTTCTAGTTCCGACAATGCAGCAGTATCTAACATGTAATCTAACAATTCCACAACAACTACCTAATACACACAAATCTAAGTAAAGGAATGGAATAAGAATATACAGTTGAAGTCGGAAGTTTACATACACCTTAGCCAAATACATTTAAACTGAGTTTTTCACAATTCCTGACATTTAATCCTTGTAAGAATTCCCTGTCTTAGGTCAGTTAGCATCACCACTTTATTTTAAGATTGTGAAATGTCAGAATAATAGTAGAGAGAATTATTTATTTCAGCTTATATCTCTTTCATCACATTCCCAGTGGGTCAGAAGTTTACATACACTCAATTAGTATTTGGTAGCATTGTCTTTAAAATTATTTAACTTGGGTCAAATGTTTCAGGAAGCCTTCCACAAGCTTCCCACAATAAGTTGGGTGAATTTTGGCCCATTCCTCCTGACAGAGCTGGTGTAACTGAGTCAGGTTTGTAGGCCTCCTTGCTCGCACACACTTTTTCCGTTCAACCCACTAATTTTCTATAGGGTTGAGGTCAGGGCTTTGTGATGGCCACTCCAATACCTTGACTTGGTTATCCTTAAAACCTGTTAGGGACAGACGTTCCGCCTGCGGAACCCCTAGCCAACAGCCAGTGGCATCGCACGGCGCGAAATACAAAACCAACTAAAATATCACAATTCAATTTTCTCAAACAATCAACTATTTTACACCATTTTAAAGACAAGACTCTCGTTAATCTAACCACATTGTCCGATTTCAAAAAGGCTTTACAGCGAAAGCAAAACATTAGATTATGTCAGAAGAGTACCCTGCCAAAAATAATCACACAGCTATTTTCAAAGCAAGCATATATGTCACAAAAACCAAAACCACAGCTAAATGCAGCACTAACCTTTGATGATCTTCATCAGATGACACTCCTAGGACATTATGTTATACAATACATGCATGTTTTGTTCAATCAAGTTCATATTTATATCAAAAAACAGCTTTTTACATTAGCATGTGATGTTCAGAACTAGCATACCCACCACAAACTTCCGGTGAATTTACTAAATTACTCACGATAAACGTAAACAAAAAACATAACAATTATTTTAAGAATTATAGATACAGAACTCCTTTATGCAATCGCGGTGTCAGATTTTAAAATAGCTTTTCGGCGAAAGCACATTTTGCAATATTCTGAGTACATAGCCCGGCCATCATGGCTAGCTAATTTGACACCCACCAAGTTTGGCCCTCACCAAACTAGAGATTTACTATAAGAAAAATTGGATTACCTTTGCTGTTCTTCATCAGAATGCACTCCCAGGACTTCTACTTCAACAACAAATGTTGTTTTGGTTCCAAATAATCCATAGTTATATCCAAATAGCTCCGTATTGTTCGTGCGTTCAGGTCACAATCCGAAGGGTGACGCGTGAGTGCATTTCGTGACAAAAAAAATAAAAATATTCCATTACCGTACTTAGAAGCATGTCAAACGCTGTTTAAAATCAATTTTTATGCTATTTTTCTCGTAAAATAGCGATAATATTCCAACCGGGCGACGTTGTATTCATTCAAAGGCTGAAAGAAACAAATGAAGTCTTCTCGTGGATGCGCATCTCCAGTGTCACTGTTCCCTGCCTGACCACTCACAAAAACTCCTGCTGTTTTTCGCCCAGAGACTGCAGACGCCTTCTGAGAGCCAATGGAAGCCTTAGAAAATGTCACGTTACAGCACAGATGCTGTATTTTCGATAGAGATGCCACAGAAGGAGAACAAATTGTCAGACAGGGCACTTCCTGTATGGAATCTTCTCAGGTTTTGGCCTGCCGTATGAGTTCTGTTATACTCACAGACACCATTCAAACAGTTTTAGAAACTTTAGAGTGTTTTCTATCCAAATCTACTAATTATATGCATATTCTCGTTTCCGGGCAGGAGTAGTAACCAGATTAAATCGGGTACGTTTTTTATCCGGCCGTGAAAATACTGTCCCCTATCCCAAACAGGTTAAGCCATTTTGCCGCAACTTTGGAAATATGCTTGGGGTCATTGTCAATTTGGAAGACCCATTTGCGGCCAAGCTTTAAGCTTTAACTTCCTGACTGATATCTTGAGATGTTGCTTCAATATATCCACCTAATTTTCCTCCCTCATGATGCCATCTATTTTGAGAAGTGCACCAGTCCCTCCTGCAGCAAAGCACCCCCACAACATATTGCTGCCACCCCCGTGCTTCACAGTTGGGATGGTGTTTTTCGGCTTGCAAGCCTCCCCCTTTTTCCTCTAAACATAACAATGGTTATTATGGCCAAACAGTTCTATTTTGTTTCATCAGATGAGAGGACATTTCTCCAAAAAGTACGATCTTTGTCCCCATGTGCAGTTGCAAACCATAGTCTGGCTTTTTATTGGCGAATTGGAGCAGTGGCTTCTTCCTTGCTGAGCGGACTTTCAGGTTATGTCGATATAGGACTCGATTTACTGTGGATATAGATACTTTTATGCCTGTTTCCTCCAGCATCTTCACAAGGTCCTTTGCTGTTGTTCTGGGATTGATTTGCACTTTTTGCACCAAAGTACGTTCATCTCTAGGAGACAGAATGCGTCTCCTTCCTGAGCGGTATGACAGCTGCGTGGTCCCATGGTGTTTATACTTGCGTACTATTGTTTGTACAGATGAACGTGGTACCTTCAGGCGTTTGGAAATCGCTCCCAAGGATGAACCAGACTTGTGGAGGTCTACAATTCTTTTTCTGAGGTCTTGGCTGATTTCTTTTGATTTTCCCATGATGTCAAGCAAAGAGGCACTGAGTTTGAAGGTAGGCCTTGAAATACATCCACAGGTACACCTCCAATTGACTCAAATGATGTCAATTAGCCTATCAGAAGCTTCTAAAGCCATGACATCATTTTCTGGAATTTTCCAAGCTGTTTAAAGGCACAGTCAACTTAGAGTATGTAAACTTCTGACCCACTGGAATTGTGATACAGTGAAATAATCTGTCTGTAAACAATTGTTGGAAAAATTACTTGTGTCATGCACAAAGTAGATGTCCTAACCGACTGCCAAAATTATAGTTTGTTAACAAGAAATTTGTGGAGTGGTTGAAAAACTAGTTTTAATCACTCTAACATAAGTGCATGTAAACTTCCGACTTCAACTGTATACATATAAATATATGGATGAGCAATGACAGAGCGGCATAGGCAAAATGCAGTAGATGGTATAAAAAAACAGTATATACATATAAGATGAGTAATGCAAGATATGTAAACATTATTAAAGTTGCATTATTAAAGTGACTCGTGATCCATTTATTAAAGTAGCCGATGATTTCAAGTCTGTATGTAGGCAGCAGCCTCTCTGTTAGTGATGGCTGATTAATAGTCTGATGGCCTTGAGATAGAACCTGTTTTTCAGTCTCTTGGTCCCAGCTTTGATGCACCTGTACTGACCTCATCTTCTGGATGGTAGTGAGGTGAACAGGCAGTGGCTCGGGTGGTTGTTGTCCTTGATGATCTTTTTGGCCTTCCTGTGTTATCGTGTGCTGTAGGTGTCCTGAAGGGCAGGTGGACCATTTCAGTTTGTCCGTGATGTGTATGCCGAGGAACTTAACTTTTCACCTTCTCCACTGCTGTCCCATCGATGTGGATACGAGGGTGCTCACTCTGCTGTTTCCTGAAGTCATCTCCTTTGTTTTGTTGACGTTGAGTGAGAGGTTGTTTCCTGACACCACACTCTGCATGCCCTCACCTCCTCCCTGTAGGCTGTCTCGTTGGTAATAAAGCCTACTACTGTTGTGTCATCAGCAAACTTGATGATTGAGTTGAGGGCGTGCATGGCCACGCAGTCATAGGTGAACAGGGAGTACAGGAGGGGGCTGAGCATGCACCCTTGTGGGGCCCCAGTGTTGAATCACCTCAGGATAACATTCAGTAGCAAACATATTGAAGAAAAGAGCGTGTTGCTTGGTAGAAAGGGAAAAACGGTTCCCTCAACACTTGAGGGCGCTAGTGACATCAGTGAGAATAGAAGGACAGGGAAGAGCAGGGGTCCAGAGGTCGAAGAAGTGCTAAAACTAAGACTACAGAACAAACGCTGCAATGGGCCGACAATGCCTACCATTAAAAGAGCATCCATGAATTCCCAGTTAGATTTTCAAGACAAAGAAAGGAACACAATATAAATATCAAATGCAAATCCATCACTATCAAAGGAAGAATTAAGTAGAACAAATTATCCACATTCACCCTATTTTAGTAGTCAATCTGTTGTAAAAGAATCCCAGATTGAATCTACAAGTTCTAGACCCAGTCATGTTAGCCTCAACACGGAGAATGAAGATGCCTTCTTTAGCTCATTAGGTAAGGACAGTAGATCAGATAGGAGTACAACTGGCTGTTTTAAACTCACACAGAACTCATACTCGAATAGCACTCCAACCACTACAGATTTGGGCCTGAAACATGGCCGCTCCATCTCTGTCACCAACATTTACTCAAACCGAACATCAAAAAACAGCCGCATCTCCACAGGAACTGATATGGCCTCCACAAGGGACCTAAGGAGTCTGGAGGATATCAGAGGGCCAGGGGGCCTTGGTCGCTCACACAGGACCCTTTCCAGAGCTTTTTCTTGCATACTGAGCCAGAGAACCTATGTTAATCGAAATAGAACAGACCACATCCTAAGCTCTAAGAGCCTGACATTGCCCCGGCCTCTACGGTTCAATGAGTCATCAATTTTGCCCACAGAGATTTCAAATTCACTTATCATTGATCAGACGTCACAGGTCCAGTTTGTCAGACTTTGAGGAGTATGACTCAGATACCACTACAGTTGGAGAGTACTACTTGAGCAGTGGTGTTTGGGAGAAAGAGTCAATACTCTAGCAAAGGGGGAATGTTTTGAGTAACATTGTGCAAATATTTTTATTTAGCAATTCATAGTTTACTGAAAATAATTTCTTACAGGCCTCTGTATTGTTGAAAAACATGACTAAAACGGGACTAAATCTGTGCATTAATTGAATCCATATTGGAGCCAACTTAATCACATCTCTACTGTTGCAGGGCTCTATGCTTTTTTACAAGTTGAAAAATGTTTGCGAACACAAATAAATTGAAGAGCACAATGAAAAATATTTGAGGTAATAAAACTAGAATCTTACATTTTTCTAGTTTCACTGGTGCTCCTAAATAAAAATTCCAGGTCGCACAGCTAGATGTTTAGGCGCATATGCGAGTAAAATGCTCGCACCGTAGAGCCCTGCCTTGCACATATAAGCACAGTTAATATTTTTGTTTAAATAATGAAAAAACATTTTTGCTTTGCGTAAGCGGAACTAAAGTATGGATCCCAGTGGACTACACCGAGGATATTTTCATGGTACATTCACAGTCTGGAAAAAAGTTCCGAGTGACAATAAACGAATCTTCTTTAATTAAAAGCGTGTAATATACGGTATTACTCTGTAATATCCAATTGATAATTGGTCTGTGTAAACAAATGCATTTTCCTGTGCGTATTTCATCAAACTTCCTCAATACCCACGAGTCCATACATCGTCCAATCACACTCCGCCAAATCAAAACTTCACCCCCGTTCTCCACCCTTTTCTGAAGACGAGATGCTGCCTGCATAATTGGTACCCTAAAAATACATATTAGTTTGCTAGTCTACTTTTACAAATTAACTATGACGCGTAAAGATAATCTACTTAACCCTATACGGAGTTTATTTCCGTTAGTTTGTATAGTTTTAATATTATCCACATGTTGTAGTGACTTTCCGTGTTGTCAAGCTAGTGAAGTCGATCCTGAAAAATGTCTTGTTTGGGGTCCAGGGCTCGACCCAAAAGTCGTTTTGCCCGTCCGATACTTCATCATCCAGGCTGTCAACTCAGCTGGGAAAAACTTCACCCTCTCTCCAGGTAAGTGTTGATAAACTGCAGAATTACCTAAAATCAATGGGCGCGTTTGAGTCGTAAGGCGAAAGCAACCGACTGAAGACGAAAGTTGAGTGACGTCGGTGGGAGGTGCATCTGCGACAGCCGAAAGTAATGGGGTTTTCCAAAGCAAGGCTCAGATCAATATTTTATTTAACTAGGCAAGTCAGTTAAGAACAAATTATTATTTACAATGACGGCCTTGGCAATAGGCTGAACGACAGATTTTTACCTTGGGATTCGATCTAGCAACCTTTCTGTCACTAGCCCAACGCGCCAACCACTAGGCTACCTGCCGCCTCAGAAAATGCAGTGTTGTCATTGTTTATAAAGTGTTTTCTTTATGTCGAAAAAACATTTATCCAACACCAATATCACACACTCGCAACCTTAAATCACATGTGTGCAATCAATTAGTGAGGGAGAGCCTCAATCACATGTAGCCTCATTCACTGTAGGCTACACATGAATTGCAGCAAATTGGTTTCTGTTTCTTTCGCGTGGGTCAAGTAAAAACACCCTAATGATTGCTTGACAATAGCGCCTCCCACAGTGCAGGTGATGGCTGCAGGATGAAATTGGTGAAGAGCAACTGCAGAAACTTGAAGTGAACTTCATGACCTTTGATCTCATGATTTTTGTAAGGTTCGTGCAGTGCATAGTCACTTTAACTCAACCTACATGTACATATTACCTCAACTAACCAGTGCCCTGCACATTTACTCTGTACCGGTACCCCCTGTATATATAGCCTCTCCCCTGCTCTTAAATTTATTTATTTTTTTAAATGTACTTATCTATTTTTTACTTAACAGTTATTTTTCTTAAAACTGCATTGTTAACTTTTTAAGGTATGGGGGCAGTATTTTCATTTTCGGATTAAAAGCGTGCCCACAGTAAACTGCCTAATACTCGGGCCCAGAGTCAAATATTTGCATATTATTAGTAGATGTGGATAGAAAACACTCTGAAGTTTCTAAAACTGTTTGAATGATATCTGTGAGTATAACAGAACTCATATGGCAGACAAAAACCTGAGAAAAATCCAACCAGGAAGTGAGAAATCTGAGAATTGTAGTTCTTCTTTTGAATCCCTATCGAAACTACAGTGTCTGTGGGGTCACGTTGCACTTCCTAACACTTCCATTGGCTGGCAACAGCCTTTAGAAACGTGTTTCATCCTTCTCCTGTTACTGGGCAGAAAATAGTAGCTCAGTCAATGAGTGGACTGCCGGGACCAGTGAGCTGTTTACTGCGCAGGCACATTTGGCGCGCCGCTCCTTCTTTTTCCTCTGTAATGAATACGCTATTGTCCGGTTGGAATATTATCTACGTTTTATGTTAAAAGACCCTAAGGATTGTTTGTAAACAACGTTTAACATGTTTCTACGAACGGTAATGGAACTATTTGACTTTTCGCGTCTGGATTTACGCTCGCGCGTTATGCCTTTGGATAGTGATCTGAACGCACAAACAAAACGGAGGTATTTGGACATAAATATGGAGTATTTCGAACAAAAAGAACATTTCTTGTGGAAGTAGGAGTCCTGGGAGTGCATTCTGATGAAGATCAGCAAAGGTAAGAGAAAATGTATAATACTAATTCTGAGTTTAGTTGACCCCAGAACTTGGCGGGTATCTGTATAGCTTGCTTTGATGGCAGAGCTATGTACTCAGAATATTGAAAAATGTGCTTTCTCCGTAAAGCTATTTTAAAATCTGACACAGCGGTTGCATTAAGGAGAAGTATATCTATAATTCTTTCAATAACTGTTGTACATTTTATCAACGTTTATGATGAGTATTTTTGTAAATTGATGTGCTCATTCACCGGAAGTTTTGATGGGAATACATTTTCTGAACATCACGCGCCAATGTAAAATTGGGTTTTTGGATATAAATATGAACTTTATCGAGCAAAACATACATGTATTGTGTAACATGAAGTCCTATGAGTGCCATCTGATGAAGATCATAAAAGGTTAGTGAATATTTTAGCTGTATTTTTGGTTTTTGTGATGCATGTCCTTGCTTGGAAAATGGCTGTGTGGTTTTTCTTGTGAAGTTTATGTCCTAACATAATCTAATTTTATGCTTTCGCCATAAAGCCTTTTAAAATCGGACAATGTGGTTAGATTAACGAGAAGTTTATCTTTAAAATGGTGTAAAATAGTTGATTATTTGAGAAAATGAAATTATGAGATTTTTGCTGTTTTGTATTTCGCACCATGCTATTTCACTGGCTGTTGAATAGTGTGTCCCGCAGGTGGGACGCTAGCGTCCCACGTAGCCCATAGAAGTTAATGGCTTGTAAGTAAGCAGTGGACATGTAGACGCAAGTCAGACAATTTTTATCCCAGAATGCAACACACTTTGAAAGGCGGTGACCAACGATAGTCACAGACTTGACAAAAGTGATCCGGTTGAACGTACCCAATTATTTAATATCTGTTTCATGTCTATCTCTTATCAAAGTTCTCTTTTGGGAAACGTTTTAGCAACCCATCCTTTAAGGCCTTTTACCCCAATATCAATTGAGATCTCATATACAATGGGGAGTTTGTCATCTACCAAATACATGTTTTTGTTGCTCTAGCCAATGTTTTATTGCTGCACAAAATCAAACTCTTAAACAGTGTCCATGATTGGGGACCCTTTAGTTCCCCAAGTTAGCTTAGTCTTTGCAGACTGAAAATTACTCCATCTCTAATTGACCCTATGGTTACATTATTGTTCCCATTATAGAGGTGATCCATCTAACTAATTTTATTTCTCTTTACATGTAGGTAAAGACTCATTCAGAGTGAAGATTGTCTCACTCTCACAGAAGGAGCATGTCCGCATCCACGTCCCCCTTCCCCTGGACAGAGGAGATGGTTCTTTTCTGATGAGGTACCGTCTGTATGGCAGTATCCTCAAGGGACTGAAGGTCGAAGTACTCTACAGAGACAGTCACGTTGCCAAGTCACCTTACACCCTACAAGGTACCTATATCAGTCAATGGCTGACTTTTGCAGATTAGTGTGATCATTTGACAGAAATTACAAGTGAACTCCTCATCAGAGTATGCCTGTATGAATAATATAGGCTAGATCAGTGTATCCTCCAATACCCCCAACAGCACACATTTTTATTGTAGCCCCAGACAAAAACACATAATTTAACTTGTCAAGGGCTTGATGATTAGTTGACAAGTAGAATCAGGTGTGCTTGTCCAGGGCCATAACAAAAATATGTACTGTTGGGGGGACTGGAGCTGGGAAACACTTGACTAGATGGCAGTATGTTGGAAATTTGATCTATTCTCACTACTTCCACATGATGCATCCCTTTGGTGTATATACTCAGGCCCAGTCTATCATGAGTACTGTGACTGCCCAGAGCATGATGTTCCCACCTGGCAGAGCATTATGCAGTGTCCTGCTGAGGAACCCCAGATCCAGAGGGACTTCAATGCCTTCCCCTCAATTGACCTGCAGCGCCTCCTACAGGAAGTTCCTCGCCGGTTCTCCAACAGAGGAGGTCTCATTCACTACACTGTCATCAACAACCAGGTGTACCGTCGCTCGCTGGGAAAATACACTGACTTCAAGATGTTCTCTGATGAGATGTTACTATCCCTAGCCAGGAAGGTAAAGAGTTGCTTTGTGGGGGGGTTTGTGTGCAGGTCTCTGTCCTTTCATCAAGAAGTATGATCATGTTCCTTTCTGAACTGTTTAGTGATACTTTGACCCTTGCCTTAAACTCTCCTAATACCGTATTTTCAATATAATTGTTTAGTTCATTGTTCTGCATAAACTGAGCTCCCCTGTCTTTATCTCTGAATTTGAATTGAAAGGTGAGGCTGCCTGATGTGGAATTTTACATCAATGTGGGAGACTGGCCAATGGAAACAAGGAAAGCAGATGACGATCCTGGGCCTGTTCCAATCATCTCCTGGTGTGGCTCCACAGACACCCGTGACATCATCCTGCCCACCTACGACATCACTCACTCAACCCTGGAGACCATGAGGGGCGTTTCCAATGACCTACTGTCAGTTCAAGGCAACACAGGTAAGACGTCTAACCTCATACACTATCCCTTAACCTCATTCTGCTTACTTACACCTCATTACTCACAATAACCTTATTCTGTTTCCTTGGTGTCTAGGTCCCCCTTGGGCCAACAAAATGGAACAGGCCTTCTTCCGTGGCCGGGACAGTCGTGAAGAGCGCCTACACCTAGTCACTCTGTCCAAGAAAAACCCAGAGCTGCTAGACGCCGGGATCACTGGCTGGTTCTTTTTCAGGGAAAGGGAGAAGGATCTGGGGAAAGCAAATCTTGTTGGATTCTTTGACTTCTTCAAGGTGAGGGAACATTCTGAACACTACAATCACCCAAAGCCAGCAGTTTCCCATTTGAAAACTGATTTTACCTGTGTGAGTAGTGAGAAGATAAAGAAATGTTAGCCATTGTTGATTTTGTATTTATTTATTCAGAGCTGTGACACCTTGAGTTCCCTCTCCCATTTACAGTATAAGTATCAGGTGAACGTGGATGGCACAGTGGCAGCTTACAGGTTCCCTTACCTGATGCTGGGTAACAGTTTGGTGCTGAAGCAGATCTCACCATATTATGAGCATTTCTACACCCATCTGAAGCCAGGCACCCACTACATCCCTGTGAAGAGGAGTCTCTCTGACCTCATCCAAAAGATTGAGTGGGCTAAGGTAAGAAGGGAGAGAGTCAAATCAACATTTTTTTGTCACTTGTTACGTAAACAACATGGGGAAAACTAATAGTGAAATGCTTACTTACGGGCCCTTCCCAACAATGCAGGGAGAAAAAATAATAGAAAGATAACATGAGGAATAAATACACAATGAGTAACGATAACTTGGCAATATACAATGCATTCAGAAAGTATTCGGACCCCTTCACTTTTTCCACATTTTGTTACTTTACAGCCTTATTCTAAAATTGATTAAATTAATGTTTTCCCTCATCAATCTACACATAATGCCGCATAATGACAAAGCGAAAAAGTTTAGACATTTTTGCAAATGTATTGAAAATAAAAAACACCTTATTTACATAAGTATTCAGACCCTTTGCTATGAGACTTGAAATTGAGCTCAGTTGCATCCTGTTTCCATTGATCATCCTTGAGATTTTCTACAACTTCATTGGAGTCCACCTGTGGTAAATTCAATTGATTGGACATGATTTGGAAAGGCACCTGTCTATATAAGGTGCCACTGTTGACACTGCATGTCAGAGCAAAAACAAAGCCATGAGGTTGATGGAATTGTCCATAGAGCTCTTGAGACAGGATTGTGTCTAGGCACAGATCTGGGGAAGGGTACCAAAAAATGTCTGGTCACTCTGAACAGAAACCAATGGCCACTCTGACAGAGTTCCAGAGTTCCTCTGTGGAGATGGGAGAACCTTCCAGAAGGACAACCATCTCTGCAGCACTCCATCAATCAGGCCTTTATGGTAGAGTGGCCAGATGGAAGACACTCCTGAGTAAAAGGCACATGACAGCCCGCTTGGAGTTTGCCAAAAGGCACCTAAAGGACTCTCAGACCATGAGAAACAAGATTCTGTGGTCTGATGAAACCAAGATTGAATTATTTGGCCTGAATGCCAAGCGTAACGTCTGGAGGAAACCAGGCACTATCCCTACGGTGAAGCATGGTGGTGGTGGCAGCAACATGCTGTGGGGATGTTTTTCAGTTCCAGGGACTTGGAGACTAGTCAGGATCGAGGGAAAGGTGAACGGAGCAAAGTACAGAGAGATCCTTGATTAAAAACCTGCTCCACAGTGCTCAGGACTTCAGACTGGGGCGACGGTTCAGCTTCCAGCAGGATAATGACCCTAAGCAGACAGCCAAGACAACGCAGGAGTGGCTTCGGGACAATTCTCTGAATGTCCATTTAAGAATAAGGCTGTATGTGGAACAGAATGTGGAAAAAGTCAAGGGGTATGAATACTTTCCGAATGCACTGTAGGTAGGGGTAAAGTGACTAGGCAACAGGATAGATTATCAGCAGTAGTAGCAGCATATGTGATGAGTCAAAAGAGTTAGTGCAAAGGGGGTCAATGCAGATAGTCTGGGTAGCTATTTGGTTAACTATTTAGCAGTCTTATGGCTTGGGGTGGGTAGAAGCATGTTCAGAGCCCTGTTGGTTCCGAACTTGGTGCATCAGTACTGCTTGGCATGCAGTAGCAGAGAGAACAGTATGACTTGGATGGCTGGAGTCTTTGACAATTTTTAGGGCCTTCCTCTGACACTGCATGGTATAGAGGTCCTGGATGGCAGGGAGCTCGGCCCCAGTGATGTACTGGGCCGTACGCACTACCCTCTGTAACGCCTTGCATCGTATGCCAAGCAGTAAGTGCATGTTAAGGAAGGACATGCCAAGGAGTGCATGTCAATGTGTGTCAATATGCATTGCTACCATTTGTATGTTTGTCTGCTTGCAATGCGAATGCATTTTTTTTACCATTAGGATTTAGCTGTTTTTTTGTGGATATTTGATTTAAGATAGTAATGTCTTTATTTTCCCTGCAGGAGAATGATGCTGAAGCACAGGCAATCGCTAAAGCAGGCCAGGCAATTGTAAGAGAGCTGGTACAACCGAGCAGACTGTACTGTTACTATTATAGTGTGCTACAGGTAATTGCCTCCTGGTATTGTCTTTATGCTATGCTTGCCAATGCTAAATCAGCTCATATATTAAGGTAGCATTCTTATCATTGATAAAAGAAACCCGGCTGTGGATGTTCTTTCCTTTCATAACAGATGTACTCTGAGCGTCAGACAAGCCGGCCGACACAACATCCAGATATGGAGCTGGTGCCCCAGCCTTCAGACCAGAGTGCCCTTTGCAGCTGTCAGCGAGAGCCTCAAATAGATGATCCCAGCTGGAAAAAGGATGAACTCTGATCAAAACACTGTGAAAGGAAAGGGGAGAGACCCTAGCTATTTCAATACAGAAAGTGCTTATTAAAGGAAGAATTACTGCTCTGTCCAGGACTGCTAGATAAGTGGATGTACCAACATTCATATAGAGAAATATTCCATTTGGTTTGAGCCAGAGGGACCATGTCACAGCTCACTTTGCTGGGCCTGGAATATGACTGCTTTATTGACAAGACCATTATGCAAACATCTATTTCCACTCTTTTCACTGTCCTGTGTGATATTTTGTACTGCATTTTGTAATTGTATGATGGTCATCATGATTACATTTTTATAAAAATTGATATTTTTTTAAATATTTTCTTAGATTGCCTTTGATGTTGTTTGACCAAGATCATGTCATTTGCCTTGGTTATGTATTTTTATTTCATTTAACCTTTATGTAACTACGCAAGTCAGTTATAAAAAAATTCTTATTTACAATGATGGCCTACCAAAAGGCAAAGGCCTGCTACAGGGATGGGGGCTGGGATTAAAAATGAAATAAATATAGAGGACAAATCACATCACGACAAGAGAGACAAAACAACACTACATAAAGAGAGACCTAAGATGACAACATAGCATGGCAGCAGCACATAACAACAACATGGTAGCAACACAACATGGCAGAAGCACAGGGTACAAACATAAATGGGCACAGACAAAAGCACGAAGGGCAGGAAGGTAGAGACAACAATACATCACGCAAAGCAGCCACAACTGTTCTAAGAGTCTCAATTACTATAGATATTCCTTGGATGGGGACAATATAAAACAATTTGTTGGCATGATATACTATAGATTGATTGCTTTTTGGACTTTTCTAAAGCAGGTTAGCGTTTTTCGGGCATAAATATTGGTCTGGAAGAGGCTCTGCAGAGTGGTCACTAGCTGGCACAGCCACAGTCATCAAATCTGCTAACCATAATGCCTAACCCTAACCTTAAATTAAGACCAAAAAGCGAAACGTTTGACTTTGCTGTTAAACCATCTAGCGGAAATCGCTAAATTCTGCCTTCAGAGCAAGACTCGTGACAATAACCTATGATTGTGCAATTAAACTACATATTTGCTTCATAGTTGCTGTTGCTTGTGGTCCATCAGTCTTGTCTGTAACTAAGGCTAAAAATCACAAAAATGAGGGGGCACCCGGATTTGAACCGGGGACCTCTTGATCTGCAGTCAAATGCTCTACCACTGAGCTATACCCCCTGTGCGTGTAAATGAAGGAATATTTTAACATTTATAGCTACTTGTTGAACAGCACAGAGATGCGTATATTGTAAAATTTACGTAGGGTTTGTTTTAGTACTAACAGCTACTCGTTCAACAGCACTGAGATGGCTATGCTTAGATTGTAAAATGTACGTAGAGTATTATAACATTGACTTCACTTTGGCCTGCTTGTGGTTTTATTTCCTAGATATTTTAAATGTTTTGACTAAAGTCTATCGCTACAGTTTTTTTGATACAAACCAAGTATATATATCTAGTAGTAGCTCGACGCTAGCTAGTTGTGGTGATGTGTGTTTTGTCCTACATTTGTATTTAATTTATTTTAATTTTTAATCCCAGCCCTCGGCCCCGCAGGATACCTTTTTTATTTTGGTAGGCATCATTGTAAATAAGAATTTGTTCTTAACTAACTTGCCCAGTTAAATAAAATAAATATAAAGTTTCAGAGCCTACACCGGAAGTAGGCAGTTAGTATTTGTTCAATTGAATGACAAGACAGCAGCCATGGTGAGCATTTTGAGTAGTTTGCTAGCCAGCTTTGTAACAATTTCTTATAACCCAGTACCATATAGCATATTACTCTAGAAAAGCTTTTCATACTGATCCCATTTCGAGAGGCCAAAAACAATGTTACAGCTAACTAGCTAGATAAGTAGCTAGCTGACGTTAGCTAACCATTTACCGGTATAGCCAGCTAGCTTTGTTTGGTCCATCCATACAGTGATCCATACTAGCTAGTTAGCCAGCTACATCAAGTTCTCTATGAATTTGCTAGCTAGCTAGTTACCTTGCTAAATGTACTAAGCTAACAAAATTATTGTACATTTAATTGCTATCTAGTTAGTTTTCAGTGTATTTGATTGTGTACTACACAGGCATCTGTCTTTCCTACACTTTATTACACTGTCATCTTATCCGAGGAGACTCGGCTTTTGACTTCCTACAAAGGGTGTGTTCGTAAATTCACTCTGGCTATCAACTCCAATTTCAGAGCACTCTCGTCTGAGTGTGCCAGATTGTAGGAATTCCTAAATTATTCTGAAAAGTTCCAACCTTGCCCTAGAAACACTCAGTGGAGTGATGAGAGCATCTGGTTTGAGGACGTTCCTAATGGTGAGTATTTGAATACTATTAAAAAAAAGTTGCACACACTAATCAATTATGCCCCTGATCATTTAATGGGTGTAGCAACCAACATTTTGGCACACAGTTGTTTCTTCAATCCTGAAGAAAGCACAGCACTGCGTGCAGAAACGTTGGTTGCTATACCCATTAAATGTTTTGGAGCATAATTAGTATGCAACTTTATTTGTATAGTTTACTGGAGTATTTGAAAACTGCCATTCAGCTGTTTTACAAAGGGGTGTGACAAATGTGGTCATATTTATATTTTCTTGCAGATCCAGCTCAATGTGAATTGATGGGAGAGCCACATCTCAGGATGGAGTACAAGTTGGGACTGATGTAAGAGTCTCCTGACTAGTGCTACATTTGTCTGTGGGTTTATTTCTGTAAGTTTTTCTTACATGCCAGATACAATTGCGGTGTGAAATATGAATGTATGAAGATGGACAACATGTTGTTTAATGTAGTTTTTATTATTGGTTTGTGTTACGAAGCAGCACACAAGCGTTTTTAATAGAAAATAAGCAACTCACAAGAGTTGTACCTTCCTATACTGCAGTCCACAGAACATTACTCATGTTTTATATAGTCAATTCATTTGAGTTCATTTGTTGTAGCAAACTCCATTTGACATTATCTTAACTATTAGAAGGACAACACTGCTTCAACTTAGTAGGGACAGTTTAAAGAAAACACTCAAGTGGTAGCATTTATTTGATTTACAGCAGTACCAGAGTATTCTGCTTCATCTTTGCACATACAGTATATAACATGTCTGCACTAAATGTTTTGGTTGCTTATGAGTATTTACTGATATAAAATACAGGTACAATAGATGTCTTTGTATAGGGTAATGACTAAAGGAGGAAAATAGTTATTAAAAAGCTTTCAGTACAATCTTAAATGTTTACATTGAATGAAAGTCAAATGTCTATGAATAAAACACTTTCCTAACAATGTGCAGAATAAACAGTAAAACTTAATTGGATGTAGATATGGATCCATGATCCTGTCTGTCGTAAACCTTCAGTCTAGCTTCTCCTCCTGGAAGTAGTCTGCATCATTGAGATGGTCCTGGAACTTCTCATATTCCTAAGAGAGAGACATGGGAGTGAAACAGCGAGTGATGGTCAGTAAAGAAAATCAGAGAGCATTGCTTTCTATTCTACACGTGGAGTTTGGGGGAGCAAGTAAAGAGGGTTTACTGAAACAGGCATTAGATAACTATTTCTTGAACTGTTGGTTAAGAGCTTGTAAGTAGGCATTTCACGGTAAGGTATACACTTGTATTTGGCGCATGTGACAAAGTTTGATTTAATGATTCAATGATGAGTACTTATGGAGGGTAAGTGGGGTATATACCTCTGAGATCCAGCCACTCTCCTCCAGTTTTGTGAACACCCTTTTCACAGTTTCCTTTACCGGCTCCTCCTCGCCATTCTTCTCCTCCTCCATCACTGTCCGGCAGTGTTGAAACAAGTGGTACTTGAAGTGTTTCAGAGCATGATACACCTCTGTTCGGCTGGCACAAACAGAGCCCACACTGAAAGCCTGTAATTTAGGAAAGACATGCAAGGTTTTCCTGTTGTGGAAAACCCTCTCAGACAAATTGCAAACCTGACATTTCACAAAAGGTTAAATTGGTGCAAGGATAAGGATACATAATTATTTGATCTGTGGTGATGTACTTTTTGTTAGGGTGGATTTTATGGGATGCCAACGTCACATACTATATGCGTTCATCTGGGGACAGCAATGGATAAAACAAAGACTGTTGGTTTCTTCTCAGATGTGGTACCTGTGCGTCACTGGGCATGAATTGGTCCTCTTGGAGGCTGTTGAGGTCATACAGTTGCCCCGAGAGACTCACACTGAAACTGCACTGTCGCTGGAGCTTGCATGCCTCACAAACACTCCCATGCAATCCTAACTTCATCAGCTGGACCTTGGGGTAACACTCCACCCGCTCCTGTACATGGACACCAAAACACATACCTCAGTTTGTATATATTGTTTTTTCACATAATGTAAAGAATGGAAGTCTTAGCCAAAGTACAAGCATAGATGTATACAGATCAGTGAATATGCAGCCAATGTTGAATGACTTAAGTTCTCTGAAATGTTTCTTCACCTTGTACCGGTCAGTCCAGCGGCTCCTCTGTTTTAGGTTCTCCAGGCGAGGGAGGATCGTCCGCTCATCAAAGTGGAACAGCGACGCCATCATCTCCTGAGCATATCGCTTTGTCCGATCACCGCCTGCTCACAGTGATCAACCAATTATATTCCCTACACTTGGATGATACAGTCAATTGGGGATGGTGTTAAAGACCCATTATTGTAAAAAAAACAACCACTTACCATAAAGAGACTTGAGAAAGGTTTCATCCAGGACGTTGATCATAAGGGCTTTGACGACCACTTGAAAGTGATTGAGCTGAGACCCAGTGATGACTAGCAAAAAGAGGAAAATGAATCATAACACATAGTAATGGTGATTTCAGGTGTAAACATTGACCCATGATATAGTGTCAGCTAAGACTCACATTGGCGTGGAAGAGAAACAGCCTTTTCATCTGACGACGACTCCTTATCCCCCGTCTTTTTCTTATCCTCAACTATGAAGTCCTTCAGACTGTCGCTGTCATCTGCCGCCTCTTCTTCACTACTGCCCACCAATAGTTCAGGGGCATCATCGTTGTGGTCATCATCCTCGTCACCACTAGCATCTTTCGCTTCTTTACCTTTCTCTTCTTCACCCGAATCCTGAATCTTTACAAGCGAACAAAACATTGTTTTACAACCAATGTTAAACATTTCCTCGGTACCTTATGGACATTTTATGGGTGTATGTGACATGATTTTGCACAATGGCTCAACACTTAAAGATACTGCTGTTATGTTCGTTTACATTATATATGGTGATAAGCTACCTCCAACGTGCCCCTGCGTTTCGGGACGCGGGACTTCATCTTCTTGGATAATGCCAGGAGTTGAGACTGGCGTTGCTTTCGTTTAGCTGCGGTCTCTTTGGCTTCAGCAAATTGTTTGGCATTTTGTGCAACACTCTGGTCCTCCGAATCAGAATCTTGACTTTGCTGTTTAATGCGTTTTTTGGGAACGACTTTCCGTTTGGGTTTGGTTCCTACGTCGCTGTCAGAGTCGCTGGAGCTGTCAGCGAGGACGCGCTTCCGACGAGGACGGGATCTACCTTCGCTGGAGCTACTACCTTCACTCTGTTCTCCACTGGCAGGTGTACTTTCGCTCCCGCTGTCCGAATTCTGATCCTCACTCTCTGAGTCTGAGGCGCTGATGCTGGTCGTGCTCGCGCATGACTCCTCGTCACTGTCATCAAGGATAGACGACGGCAGACCGATTTGAGCCCTTTTCTTCTTTGCTTCAGCTTTATTTTTTCGCATCGTCGCGAACACTTGACGCTTGTACAGGCTTTCCATGGTTGCTTACACAGTGCTGCTAAGTTAACTGACCAAATAAAAGTTAAATAACGTTACCAACCCTGGCTCCCTGGCTGGCTGGCTGGCTAACGTTAGCAATTAGCTAGCTAATGTGAGATGCAGAACATGCTCATTTGTGTAAAATGTCGCCTACAAAACATTAACTATGCGAGCAACCATATGTAAACAACGTTACTCTAAGTTGATACCAAGCTTTAATCTCGGTGAACCTTAAAAAATTGAAACATCCAATTGTATCTCGTGTGCACGTTTTGTTTTGTTTTTGTAGATGTTGTGTCTGTGCTTCTTCCCACTTCCGCTCTCCACTCAAAAAAGGGCTACTAAAATCATAGCGCCGCACCTGGGCGGTAGACTACTGGTAGACTACTTGTGTCAATTCAATTAGTGATTTGTATTAATCATAGGCATAGCTAATGTGAATCATGCAAATAAGGTCATTAAAACTTTATTCATTTATTCATGCTTCAATTCAGAAATAAATTAGTAAATTATTAAACATCTTTAAAATATCTTATTTTATTCAGGAAAAGTGGTAAATGTTCTTCAAAAATAAGATAATTGGAGAACATAATTCTGTGCTAGAATCAAACAATGTAACACATGTCAGCAATTAGAAGTCTATTTTACATTTAATAATCAGCTAAAAATCATTTTAAGCATTTATTAATTTCATGACCAGATGAGAATGGCACCATCTGACCCAGCTGATAATAAGTACTCCCCCTTGTGATCAAAGACTACACTCTGGACAGCATCATCATGGCCCAATAAACTGGACACCTGAGTAGATGCCAGCTCCACCAGCTTAACTGAGCCATCATTACTGGCGATAGCCAGTGTTCGGCCTGACGGGCTAAAGGCCATTTGGTTGCTGGGATGTGGCCCAGTGTCCATGGTTATCATGGCTGCTACTTTCCTCACATCCCATAGTTTGACCACTCCGTATGAATCACAGGAGGCAACAGTGTTGCCCAGTGCATTAAAGGTGGCATGGTTGCAAGAGTGCTGGTGGCCATAGAAGGTCTGTGCACACAGGCCAATCCTGGCGTCCCACAAAGACAGGGTTTTATCAGCTGAACAAGTAAGAAGAGTGTTGGAAAAGGGCAGGAAAGTAACACTGTTGACTGAGTCAACGTGGCCACGCAGCGTGTTACGACAGCGCTCGCTCTGCAGGTCCCACACCTTTGTAGTGTTGTCCATTGAGCAGGAGGCCACAAAGTCCCCACATGAGTGGAAGGAGCAGCCCCAAGTGGCATGGGTGTGGCCATCCAGAGTCAGGATGCAGCGGCCTTGGGAGAAATCCCAGATCCTTACTGTTGTGTCTCCACTGGTGGTGGCCAGACTACCACCATTTGGGTGAAAGCTGCAGCCAGAGAGCCAATCACTATGACCCTCTCCAGTCATGATCATGTCCCCCATGGGCATACCCCACAACCTCCAGAGCTGATCGTCACTGGAGGAGGCTACAATAAACTTGCGGGGGTGCAGGGCAAGACAGCTGATTGGCAGGGTATGGGCCTTCAGTGAGTTGGTGAAGCGGAATCCAGATGCTTTGGGGCAGTGTGAGGCCAGGGCTTTAATTTGGCCTAAGTAGGGGTTCACACGGCTGCTGACAGGAAACTCTGAGTCTTTCGGGTGTTTCTGAGCTGTGTTTTTGGTTGGGTCTTTGTCTTGGTCATAGAGGGCAATTCCATCATTCTGTAGCTGGCCTCCTTTCCCAGACTTACTCTGATATTTCTCCTGTTGTGGGGGCAGACCTGTGTCTCTGTTGGCTGAGCGGATTGTAGATGAGGAATGTACATTACACAGGGTGGCTTCCAGGCTGTTGGCCTGGCCACATGCTCTGTCCCTCTCTAAACTGATGAGCATCTTCTGTTTCAGCGCCACTTGGTACTTATAACTCAACTGCTTCAGTGCAGGCTCATATGACCCATAGTGCTTCTTCAGTCGTTTGATGTCTTCAACAAGCCTGTTCTTTTCTTGGACAACACGCTTATGCTGCAAACGATGGAAATCCCTCTCTTTCTGAAGCTTGACCAGTGTTTCACTAGCTTTGGAAGCTGCCTGCCTGTAGCTGTCCCGCTCTCTCTGTACATTCTTCAGCTCGTTGTCTAGAAGTTGGTTGTGTGTATACGCGTCAGGCACAAACTCCACTAGCTCGGTTTTCAACAACCCCCTCTGCTCCATTTCGTACCACTCTGCTTGGAAGCAATCCAAAGTTCTGCTCATGCCCATTTTGACAAGGAAGTTGCGGAGAAAGTCGTCCACCACTTCTGGAATGTGGGAGAAGGGTTGCTTAGCTGAGCTGAGCCTCTGTAACACTGACCCCGTTCCATCTGAAGCATCGCGCAATGCTCTTACCGCGGCCTCCAAATCCTCATCATCCCCCTCTGCCATGCTCCTTTCTTCATCGGCCAGAACTTCCTCATATTGATAATCGTCGTCTGAGTCATCTGGTATCAACACCTTTTCGAGGTAATATGGCCCATCGACGGATTCTTGCGCTGTTTCATTTTTCGCAGCCATTCTACCAACAACCGTTTTCTGTGTTTGTTTACCCGTCTCCATGGTCACACATTCTCGAAAGCTGAGAGTTTAAACATCCTGTTTGCCAAGTGTCTATGGAAATTGATAAGCCATTCAACCCTACAGGCCAGAGAAATTTGGGTGATTTTCAATCTAAATAAAAAATACTTACTTTTTCCCCAATCCTTTATTCCTCAACTACAACTGATTTGAATGCATTCAATGTGATTTTTTAAAAATGTAATTATATAGCTAGGCCTACCTGTGTACTTCATGCCAAATTGCCAATAAAGAGAGCGAGAAATAGAAAGGGAGCGAGCAAGAGAGAAAACGAAAACTGCGTTCGTTTCCTAACCTGCAATGGCAAAACAATTACAGCAGGTGGCATATTCAATTCACGGTTGACGTTATAGCACTACTCAATGACACACACACACACACCTTAGCACTGATCGCTGCACATTAAAACCTCACCTGTACTATAATAACCTATATCCTACCTATAGGTTATTGTTCCTCCTCGCCTAGGTCTATAACAGAATTCTATCCATATGTCAAAGTGTCTGATCTAAACGTGCGTAAGAATTTATATTATAAGGGTTTTAATAGCCTAACATCGAAACGTATGGCAACAGCTCTTTAAAAAAGTAAGCTATATTCTGACTGGTTCTTGAAATTGAACTTGACTGACAATCGGGGGCTATTATGCTTATTTCTTCAGCTGGCAACCAATTGGAAGCCAAGAACACGTGGATGCGACAGATTTGGGACTGTGACAAGTAAAGTAGCCTCAGATGTCAGTGTAGACGGGGGAAGAGAGAGGGGAGGCTGCGCGGTTGACGAACATACTTTTACGCAGTCAAGCTCAGTCCGGACAAGAGGCTCACCTGTGCGGCGAAAAACATGAGCCACCCAAGTGAGAAAGATGCCTCTGACACAACCGAGAGCAAACCTAAATCCCCCATGCTCTCGTACTGCATCGAAAGCATACTCGGCAGGAGAAGTCCTCTCAAAGTCAGACTCACAGGAATGCAAAGTTTACCAATGCTGGCTGGGAGAGTGGAACATAATGCATCTTTGGAAGGTAATGTGTTGTTGGTTGACTTTCTCTGTAACAGTTTGCACCCTACTTTGGGCGCAATATGCAATTAAATAATACATGTCCAAATGTAAACATGTCCAAATGTATATTGCATTTGCAGCTAATGGTTAAGATATAGCCAGTGCTTGACTTGGACTGAAATAGGTTCCGGTACTGATTTTGGGTGCCGGTGATGTTTATACAGTATTTAGGTGCAGGAGCTCCACGATACGTTTGAGCTAATAGTCTATAAGAGGAACAGGAGCTCAAGCAGTAGAACCTGAGGTGCCGGTAGGCCTACTCAGCTCCCGCCCAAGACAAGCGTTCAAAACGCATACGAACAAAACAACATGAGAAACACAAAAAAATAGGTTTGAGTTTTAAGATGAACATTTGTGCAGCCTGTCCTTTGCATTTAACTTAAATTTCATTAGGCCCGCCAATGTTTTTTTTAGAGAAGACTAGCCTATACAGGGCTATATAATAGTCTTATTAAACATATTGCATATTGCGCTGTTGATTATTTATAAGTTCCTTAAAATAAACGATCTGTCTTCACAGCCTCTCAGAAGAATGCCGACATACACCTGCCCACCAAGTTGCGGCGTCTATATGGCCCAGCGGGGAAGTTCATGGACTCCAGTCGCGGAATTCGCGAGCATGAGGAGGAACAAGACAGGGAGCGTCCTCTAGACAAAGCCCACGAAATTCTGAAAATCACTCAGGCGCCACAAGTTAACATCAGCCGCAGTAAATCATACAGGGAGAACGCGTCCCACAGTCCGAGCGAGGAAGAACAGAACCTCGGGCGAGGGAAAGAGGGGCAGGGGGAACTTGGCGCCCCAAAGTTCGAGGACACTTGCAAGGAGCTCATCTGCGAAGACGTAGAAACGTCCCCGAAGAACGGGGAGAGTTTGCACATCGATGGAGATGTAAAAGATAGCGAGGACAACGTGTGCCTTTCAGCTGGCAGTGACTCAGAGGAGGGGATGCTAAAGCGAAAACAGAGGAGATACAGGACTACGTTTACAAGTTATCAACTTGAGGAGCTGGAGAGAGCTTTCCAGAAGACGCACTACCCGGATGTGTTCACGAGGTAGAATTCTCATGTGCCAGCACTTTTTAAAATCAGTTATTTTAACACGATCAAAATGTTCATCTGTTGCATATATGGCTAGACCTATGGTTATGAAAATAAAATAAAAATTGAGCTTTCAGTTTGTGATAATCCAAATTGGGAGTCTAGATATGATTCGAAAGTTAGCCTTTTTTAATGGTAAATCCTTGCATTGAGGTGATCAACATATAAATGAACATTGTTGGGCTAAGAAATGTAAGAATATCAAACATTTATTATCATTAATAGTAATATCAGAACAGTAATATTATTTATTAAATTGTTATGAATTATTATATAACAGTCATATTACGCATTATTAGCCTACTTTGTTATTAATAATATTACTAATAATAATACGTGTTGTACACTATAATTCACACATAACAAAACGAAATATTAAAAGATGTGTGTGTGCAAGGAATAGAATACCAATTAAATATTATAGAGTAGGCTATTATATTGGTTTAAATATGATATTCCTTTAAACCCATTGTAATGATGATCTGACAGTGACACACTAATTTTCATTATTATTAATTATAATTGTGAAATATTGTGATTATGGTTGCAAAAACAAATATTTTCAAAAAATATTGTTCGAAAGTGTTTAAATTAATGAGAGGTCAATTGAAGTTGGCTGCTGCAGATAGAAAGGTTTGTTAAATGGTGGAGCTATTTGTTTGCATAATTGCAACATATTTGTGAGACAGGATATCTATTGATTCAAACAGCAGAATTTTGAATATTGATAGCTATGAATTGTCATTGTTTATTTTCATTATAAGAAGCCTACACAGAAAGTAGGCTAATCCAACAATATTTAATATTTTATATAATGTAATTTCTATTGTATCTTTAGGCTTGTATTATTGTCATCATTGGATTTGTATGTTTAAAGCGATGATACTGAATATTATTTGCCATTTTTTCTTCTTTCAATTTAGGGAGGAGTTAGCGATGCAGTTGAATCTCACGGAGGCGCGTGTGCAAGTGAGTCTAAATTATTGTTAGTTCATATTTTACATCATTATGACCATATTTAATTTCGATAAACATGCAAGAACATTATATGATATCCTATAATAATGTGCATTATAATACAAGTGTAAAGTCTATAATATACCTAATTGCATTTTATTGCTATTACTATTATGACGTTAAGTAATACAGTTCCCTTTAGACAGTGAGAGGGAAAATGATTTAATAAACACACCAGAAAACGGAATTTGCTTCAGGGCGTTCATGACTTTATCGTGCACTTAATATCAGTTCAAACATAGCCAGTATTGACGTAAATGTCATCCTCGCATAGCGGTGGCGGGTAATGCTGTTTGATTTCCCATCTTCTTATTGTAATAGTCCTGCATTGATATGATGATATCTCGCACTTCAAGTGAGATAGACGCCGTTTAAGGTGCTAGCTACCCTAGCATCCTCATTTTAGGATATTGCTTACATTTTGAGTCTCAACCTTAGATACCAGTCTTAGCATTCAGCCCCCTAGATGTCACTCGCTTCAGCTGTATTTTCAGCTAATCATATTTTGGAGAGGTGATAAAACCTCGTAAAATCCGTATGTTTCGTTTTATAACCAGTGTCAAGTCTGTATGGGAGGGGAATCATCCCTCTCTGTTCTCTTCACTGTCGCCAATAATTGGTTTACTTTCAATTTGAACAAAACATGCTTTATTATCATGTCCAAATTACAATTTCAATAAGTAACAGATACTAAATAGAGAATACTAAGTATGTTACCCAACATTTTGAAATAATAATCATAAACACATAACTCTAACCCCAACGCTAGGCCTAATGGTCTTTCTCTTCCTCCCTCTATCTAAGGTGTGGTTCCAGAACCGTAGAGCTAAGTGGCGGAAACGAGAGAAATCTGGGGTTCAGACTCACCCCCAGGGCCACCCCATCTCTGGACCCCTGGGTGCAGCACACCACCTAAGCCACTACCTGGAGGGAAGTCCTTTTTCGCCCCACTCTCACCCCTCCCTGGACTGTGCCTGGACAGCTGCTACCACCTCATTCCAGGGTCTAACCCACCCCCTCACCAGCTCCCCCCCCCCCCTGGGATTTGGCCCCTTCCTGGGAGCAGCCATGTTTAGACACCCCACCTTTATTAGCCCCTCCTTTGGAAGGTGAGCACCATCAACACCTCTATTAGTAAGGCTTCATCTGATTGAAGTGGTTACTTTGGACTATATGTGTAATGAATTATTTCTCACTTCTCTCCTTCCCTGACATCTTCTGTATCTATCTCTTCCAACCTTCCCTATCGCTCTTCTTCCATTGACAGACTCTTCTCCAGCATGGGTCCCCTGACACTCTTACGCCAGGCCATACCTGCAGTAGAGGCCCCAGTCCAGCCCCCAACGGCCTTGTCAGAGGCCTCCCCCTCCTCGCCTGTGGACCGCCGGGCCTCCAGTATCGCAGCACTGCGCCTCAAAGCCAAAGAACACTCAGCTCAGCTGACACAACTCAACATCCTACCTTCCAGCACCACTGGGAAGGAGGTGTGTTGAGAGACATTAAACCCCCTCCAATTCCCTCTACATGGAGCAGGAGTCATGACCAAAGGAATAGCAGCTTTGAAGTGGTAGGCTATAGCAAAACAAGGCCTCATCTTTCCTAGTTAGTTGTCCCAATGTTCTGTTACTCCAGACTGTCCACAACATGCTTTCCTCATGAACTGAAGAAGAGAGAAGAAATACAAATAGTGAACTGCCCTTTGACCCTCAGGAATGACCCATTAACAGCCTCTCACAGGGTGCTACAGGCCACCAAAGGAACAGCTCTAGGCCCTGGGGAGGTTTAAAAGGAGAGCAATGCTGTAGATCATATAAGCCTAATGTATATTTAATGTATTGATGATATGGTGTTTGTTGATAGATAGATTTTCGCAGTCTTATTAAATTACTTGGGTATTCAAGTTTTTATTTATGATCAATCATGTATGAGCCAGAAGCAAGTTTTCAGGAGGAACATTTTACACACACATATATACACACACACACACACACACACACACACACACACACACACACACACACACACACACACACACACACACACACACACACACACACACACACACACACACACACACACACACACACACACATATATATGAATCAGTTGACACCTTTGCTTGCTTTTAACTGTGTTGCAATGAAATGAAAAATGCTAAATGAAATCATTCTGAGGACAGAATTGAGAGGTGTATTCAACAGCATGAAACAGTATTAACAAGCTTGCAAAAGAGAAACAGATGTGTCTAAAAAAATTATCTTGCCCAGTATGGATTAATGTAGCCAAGTTTATAGTCCCACTGATGGATCTCAAGAGCTGGATTCAACTCTTAAACAGGAACAAAGGTGTGGATCAAGGGATTTATATGGTCATATTTATTTTGCAACAAAACGTAGACCGGCATTAAAAGACATTAAAAAAAAAACAGAATTTATTTTCATATGTGGTGCCGTAGCCTACCAACTCATTAGATGTTTTTCCTCTTGATCTCACGTCTTAATTCGGGAGCCCTACCATTGGCTATTAACTCGATTTTTTTTAATTTTTTTTTACCTTTATTTAACTCTTCTGCCCAATTTGACCCCGTCCATGCTGCTGAACCAAATCGCGTGAAATTACCTCTCGGATTAATTTCCCTTTTTATTGAAAATCCCTCACGTTTTTTACTTACTAATCTCGTCTAATTTAAACGACACAATAAAGCGATTTTTAGATAAAAGGGGCACTGGAAGTAGCTTTATTTCAGTTGTCACCAGCTGGATTCCCTTTAGTATAGGGGCATTGCTACAAGGGCTAACGCTTTCCCAACTCTTTCCAAGTTTTTTCCAAGCGTTTACATCTATGTGTATGTGTGCGCGCATTTTTAGCCATTCCTTTCCCCTTTTCAAATAGCATGGCGTAAAAGTTAACCAAAAGAAACAGTCCAAACAAATATTTAAAAATGTAACATTGTTTTCATGATACCGCATTTCGTCGGCATCTCAAGAACGCATCTTTAAAAATGGACAATAACCCGATTAGTGAGGCCTGTTCCAGGATGAATAAACCATACACATCGACGGGAGATGACGTTGAATGACTGATAGATTTTGAAAAGCAAAGAATGACTGAAGTATGGCACTCATTGTGTGACTTGCGTTAATTCCCTTGCAGCTCATTCTCCTCCATCCAATTTGAAGACTTTATTTATTAAGCGGTTTGTCATCTCATAGCTTTCCATTCAGAGCAACAAGGAAACCACTTTGTTTAAAGGCTGGGGGTTCCATTATTTCCCTGAGGCAGGCTACTTACATATTCGACAATGTCATGAATAATGGCGAGAGAATAATAGTTCAGGATAGGCCTACACCAATCCCCCTTCAAAGGACTATCAGCAACACAGTACATTGAATTTCATTGAGTAGCCTAATCCAGGCATTACAAGGAAACCCAGAGGCAAGAAGAAAATGAGGAACAGCCAAACACCTGTCATATTGTGATGGGTGGTTGAGAGGCTTATAGCCCCAAAGAGGGAAACAGGCCATGCTGAAAAACTCCTCTGAATGTTTAATCAGACTAAAGAACAACAGCACATGCAGGCAATGAAACAATAAAGGCCAACAAGTTATAATTTGGATAAACAGAGGCAAAAAAAATGAGTAAGTGCATTAGGCATCATTAGCCACCAATTTTAAGTTGTCACTGTGCAACTTATGCCTCAAATGCCAGGCATTTTGTTGGATCACAAATTAGTCCATCAATAAGATAAAAAGAAACTCACTGAGAGAGAGAGAGAGAGAGAGAGAGAGAGAGAGAGAGAGAGAGAGTTTACCCACTCTGTAGATGGCATATTGACTTTTCCCACCAAGTTGGAGAAAAGGGGACTATTTACTCCACCTCACAGCTGTAGGAGAGTTACAACCAAACTTTGACTTACTGCCATGTGGGCAGAGAAGGAGGAGAGAGGGAGAGAAAGGAAGAGGAAGGTGGACATTGGGGAGCTGTCTCAGAGATAGAGGGAGGTGTACAAAATATAACAAATTATATTATATTATAGAAAAAACATGTTCATTTTCAATAAACTTTCAAATGGAAAACTTTGCACCTTTCCTTTCTTTTAACTGTGTTGCAATGAAATGAATAATGAAATCATTCTGTGGACAGAATTGAGAGATGTATTCAACAGCATGAACAGTACAGAGTGCACATGAGAGAGAGAAAAAGTTTACCCACTCTGTAGATGGGTTATTGACTTGTAAAAATATATATCAGAACAAATTAGAACTCTATTATTGAATAAACATTTTCCGAAATTTGTATTTAGAAATAATTTAAACCTTCCCATTTACGTATTCTGAAGGTACAAATTTGATGATATCAACAAACAGAAGGTGAAATCCGGTGAATCTAAGGAAAGAGGAAAATACATTTGGAAAGAGGGAAGAATAAGTGAATAGGGATAAGCGTAAGTTTAAAACATAATAATCCGTTTAGCAACTAGTTTATATTAAAAATATATACTTTTTAAAAATCCTTTCAAGTGCCTTATAATGTCCATACCTTAGTTACAGGGCTTGTGACTATGGCCATCACTCAGCCAGACCTCATTCCAAGCATTGGACAAATACTGCTCAACTGGCACAGATTGAGGGTCATGGGTGAAACTCTGAGAGATGAGCATATGATGATCACACAAAACAACCCAATACAAGAGAAAGTAAAGAGAAAACAGGGAAGATAAAGAGGAGGATTAAAGATAATCAATACAAAAGCAATCATGCCATCAATTGTTCAAGATTAGATTTTTTATCTTTCCGATTTGTATTTGAACAATCTGAGGAGTGGAGAGGTAGATACATCACTCTAAAGCGATGGAGACTGTATGACGCATCTTTTTCCATTGAACACTTTCACCTGAAAGCACCGCTGGAGCACAGCAGGAGCACAGCAGGAGTCATATCACAAGTCAAATGGCATGCCTTGCAGCATGAATAAGAAAGATGGAGAGGAGAGAGAAAGGCTGAGGAAAGAGAGTACATTATTTTGAAAATGAGAGCTAAAATGACTTAGCCAAGAAAGGAGAGTAGAAAATAGCAAAACAGAAAGATAGAGAGAGAGATGAGGAAAGAGAGCGATAGAGAGAGAGATGAGGAAAGAGAGCGAGAGAGAGAGATGCTGTGATAATCTCTTCTACAGGCTGTACAGCCAGTCACAAAGTGTGTCAGCTTCAGTGAGTGCTAACAAGGTGTAAATACAATAACAAGCATGTAATTAAGTGAGCATGAGGAAGTTAATGGAGATAACACATTCCATTTGAGCTGCTTATGAATATTCTATTAGATGTTATTAGGCAGCTGGAATAGCTGTTAATTTAATCATCACTCCGAGCAGAGAAAAGTTCTTTGTGCGATTGTAATTGCAGAGAATTAATAATTGGTTTGACAATTGTACCAGTGGATTCACAATGGTGCAGGGCTCAGGGGGTGATAGGTGGGCTGAGTGAGTCCCAGCAAGACATGGAGCCTGAGAGAAAATGAGCAGAGCAGATTAAGGACCATTTTAGGTTATCAATGTGGTAAATTACATGTAAATATGCATATAATCACACAGACCACATTATAGGACATGAGTATGAGGAGTTACAGATACAGGGCATGAGAGAGCGCAGTAGCAGGAGGGGGAATGAAAAGTTGTTCACAAGAGAATACAATCAAAGTCGACAGAGAATCTGTTGATATTGGATATTCAATCGTCTGCGTTTTTTACGTTTCACCGAATAGCTCACACTGTGTTTTAAATTGCCTCCACATTTAACTTGGTAGACACCAATCAGGCAGAGAGGATTGTGGTCTACATGTAGATTAGCTGTGAGCGCCATCCCCCTTGAATTTCCATCCTCTCCTCCTTCTGACATTTCTCTCTTCATTTCTCTCTTCATCCCTCTCGTCATCTCTCTCTCTTCGCTGTTGCCCGTCCTATTCAGAAATCAGAGCTTATTCCTGAGCTATTGAGTTTTAAGAGGAAAAGGGAACAAATGTGCCTGAATGATTTAGGGGAAAATGGGTTTGAAAGGTTGCCATGCATTGCGGGTGAGAGAACACATTTGTGAGGTATCTATGCATTTGCAGGTCTGTTCTCAGATGACCAGCAGCCAAATCTGCCAGGAACTAAATGACAGAGGCCTGATCAGTGAACCACAGAACAGAGGCCAATCATTAGGTTCTCTGGTCTCATCTCAACAGCATTGGCAGAAATATTCATAGGGAAGAATAAATCAAATGTCCAATTGGGTTGCCTTTCATGTTGGAACAAGTTGTGCATTCCATTTTGAGTGTAGGAATGCACATGTAGTTATCATTACTTTTAGCCTAGCTGCTTAAAGTGTTGGGTGCTACATGACTAGAAGGTATTGCAATAAGGTATTGCATACTTTCAGCTATGTGGAAATGTATGAGTGAATCAGTACAACGTCTAATTGAAGGGTGGGAAACGCCATGGAGTTTAACATGCAAATGCATTTTCTAAATCAGTAGAGGTGTGTGTTTATTCGTCTTGATGTGTGTATGTCTGTGTGTGTGTTTTCTCAGAATTATACGTGTGAACTGTTGTGTGCTGCTGAACAGTGGCCCTTGAATCAGGGGGAATACAAATAAATTGATGAATAAATATATGCAGCAAACCTTGAATGCCTAAGTGGTGTCTGAAGAACAGAGGACAGAGAAAGAATCCTGCTAGCCTCTCCCTTGGAGTCCGGCCTAGACAGATGAGCTTTCATCTATTGATTACACATCTAACTAGCCTCCCTGCCTTTCACTACAAACTCCCAAAGCGTTCACTAACATTTAAACGAATCCATTCTAAGAGGGTCCCCTTTTTCAATCAAGTGACATCAATCATGGCAACGTGTGATGATAACGATCCCTTAGGCCTCTCAGTGCTCCGGCCCCAGATGAAAATACCAGGCCTGAAGCTCGACTTGAGCGCTCCAAACGAGGCCTAGCTGGCCAGCTCAAACACATGCTCCATGTCCCATTATTTATGAAGGGCTATCCTTTTGCCCTCTCGTCAATTACTCTCCCTATCATTTCCCGGAGTCTGAAGACTGTTTTCAATCAACACGGGCCGTCCAGGCAGTGTGATGGCGCCCTCTTTCCCGCTGCCTCCTTATCCTGCTCCTAGGACAGTGATTGGTCCAATTTGCATTGTGGATGCGTCCTGATTGCGACCACTGTAAAGTGAGGGCTGTCAAAATGTCCTGACCCGAGAGGAATATATAGGCGCATCATTTATTCTTCTCCCCAAAACGACCACCACTTGAGAAAACATTTCAACTGGCTGCATTGGACAAAACGGACAGTTTGAGGGGTCAGGAATTGTAAGAATGGATTCTACAGAAATGACTGGATAAGTAGCTGAGCTGCTATCAGAGCTATCCTCAACCTGTGTTCCATCATCAAAATGGTTAAAGTCCTTTGTGTTTTTTTAAATATTTTTTTTACAAGGGGATAGGGTTAAAATATTCCAGCCATCAACAAATGAGCTGGACCAGAAGCTTATTCCAAAAGCCACAGAGGAGCTCATTACAAATTGATCATGATAAATATTGTTATGAAGGAGCAGAGAGATGGATCCTGTGATGTTCCCTATGAAAGGAGGGGTGACCTTTTGTTTTGTTTGTAAATCCCTCAGTAATTGCCCTAACTCAACTCAACACCTGCCACTGTTGTTCCAGTCATACACATGAGCGATGGAGAAAAGCAGAGAAAGTACCTCCTTCATAATAATTTGTTTTGATAAGACATTGTGTGAGAAGCTGATGAGCAGTGACTGTCAATTTGATTCGCCATTATTCTTTCTGCTAATTGTCATTATTGAGCATGCACCGCTGTGTCCCCATAGTAGTCATGCAATTCTTGCATGAATAACACTTTAGGGGGAATTAGGAAGAGAAGTGAATGGTTTTAGTACTCTTGTTTGGCTTGGCAACTGTTGACCCACGTACTGTAGCCCGTCAGTTCAGCAATGCACTATTAATGATCCCTTCTCCTCCGTCTCCAACACACATTATGACATTCCATGACTCCTATTTGCTGATCTGTTGTAAGCCTGAAAGCTCTTTTCACAGCAAAGTTGCAGATTTTTCAGCTTGAGCAACGCTGGACTTAACCATTTGTGAAATTACTTCTTTATCAGAGCAATCCAATGTTCCCCCTCCTTTGGCTACAAGCCCCTAAAAGTGCCGCTCACATTTCAGGAACTTTCAATAAATTCCCTGGTTTTCCAGAAATCCAGGGTTGGATTTCCTGCTTATTCTCTCCTCATTCCGGGAATACCAACTGGGATTTTGGGACTACCAAACAGGATTTCGGGACAACAAGGGAATTTATTGAACCCTACACACCTACATGGATGCATTCCCATTACACCATCCATGTTGTAAACTGTTTACCAACACAATGGCCAAGAGGGAAAACAAACCTTAAAACTTCTGTCCAATACCTAGCATTATTCAGTCCACATTGGTATTCAGTCTAATAGTTCAAACAGAATGCTTTGCTACACCTAAAATCAATTGTTGACTAGAGGTCAAGCAGCATGATTCTGGCCCCACAACTTCCATTGTAACACATCAACAGTTATGTCTGCTGCTGTCATAGAGAAACAAAAATCCTAAACAGGTTTGTTGAAGCTTAACAAAAAGATCCCATTTGAGTTAATTTAATGGGCAAAAACGAGAATGGAAAGTAATCCACAAAGCAGGTCGCCTCCTGAGTCAATATACTGTATGTACATCTTTATAAGGAAAACAAGGAAAAGCAGGGAATTGGGAAACAAAGCCATTTAACTGAAGCACCAGTTGATGTCTCCATTTTTTGTTGCGTGTAATTGGTTCCCATTGAAAGGTATAATTGTCAGCAATTTGAAGATATTCATGCTAAATTTTTGAAATTAATTTCAATTGGAAAATGTAGAAATGTCAGCTCTCGTGAAAGGGATTTGATTTCTATTATCCTTCCTCAAAAGACTATGATTCCCAAATACACTTAAGCAAAATCATTTGTGTTCCAGAAATTCAGTGCTTAAAGAGCGATTAGGCGATAAATGGATGCTCTTTGAAATGGAGTGAATGTGCTGGGCTCCATCTGAATGGAGTGAATGTGCTGGGCTCCATCTGAAAGGCACTCAATTATCCCTGATTGCTCCCCTCTATAAAGTATCACAGAGAGATACCTGCTATTGCTGTAATTTGTGGGAGAATTAACATGCTGCAATTTGAACTGGAGAAAATAGGAAACTGTGATGCACATCAATACAACTGAGGAAGAAAAGGGAAAAGTGAGGGGGAGATGAAATAGGGGGAGATATAGGAGGGAGAACAATAAAAAGATGAGGGGGACAGTCACTGTCCACAAAACCCCAGTCCTCTTGGACAAACATGCAGCTCAACAACCCCCTAACAAGTCCCCAAATCAGTCTCTCTCTCTCTCTCTCTCTCTCTCTCTCTCTCTCTCTCTCTCCCCTCTCTCCTCTTCCTCTCTCTTTCTCTTCCCCCCCTCACTCTCACTCTGTTGCTCTCAACTGTCTATCTCAAATCAGTATCCATTGTAACAGCTTGAATAGTATCATTATAAACCAGAGGTTTCTTTCAAAATCAGTAGAAACCATTGAATCAATCCCGTCTACTTGGAGCAATTTTAGTCCATCAGGATAGTGGGCAGGGCAGGGGGGAGTGGGGCTGTTCGTCCTGTGATGGGGGTTTCATAATACACTTTATAACAGAAGTGCATGTATAGAAGAACCTTTACTCAGATCTAATTGGCACCTGCCTTTCCCCTGGCAAAATGAGCTAAAGTCACACTGGTATGACACTCCCACTCACTACCGCAACTAATGAATCACTATTCCTAGCCAGGTATGGCTGTAGCAGCATGCACCTTTCATGGTTAACCAGCGGAACAAACACAAATTGATCTGGGAAATATTTGTCCTTTTAAAAATATTTATTGAGGCAAATTACTCAACAGAGGAGAAGTCAGTGCCATGTGAATGAAATGAAACGAGGAATGAATCTCTCGATTGTATTTAATGATGATCCCCTCAACTCTCATACAATGTGGCAGGTTTCTCTCCCATTCGTTTGACCTGGGTCATCTCCTACAATGTCTCATATCTGACCACTAGCTACAATCCCACTGCCTTCAATAACGGACTCACAAGTCCCTTATGCTAGAAAATGGTAACTCAACTGTAAGTCCAGGCTGTGGGTATATAGACATTTGATATAGTTGTTTTCTTGGGAAAGTTTAATGACTACTATACAGGCAACACTTAAATGGAAAGATGCCATATGATGGCACTGCAGCCTATATAATTTAGTCAGTTATTATGGTTGGAAATGAGGATGTCAGAGAAGTGGGGAAGGGAAATAAATCAATTCCACCAGCTGACAGCTCATTTCGAGGATAAAGCTTAACCAATTACATAATTATACCAGTCAATTTCTAATCCAATGAACACAGACACCTCTGCAATGAATTCCAGGTAATTTAACAAGACAGAGCAAGGCTACAAGGGCTCAGCATTCAAAGCAACCAACCTGTCTCTCTTTGTTGCTCATCTCTCTATATACTGTATCTCTATGTCCCTTGGTAGTCTTTTGGTCAGCCCTCTCCCACCCTGGCCCTAACCGATGAAAAGTGAGCCTAAAGAATAAGCCCTCTTTTACATTTTCTGGTTAATTTACATTAATCAAAGGCTTTATATTCAGCAATTCAACCTATTATTTATCACAGATGATCACTTTCCCTCCTCTCCAGTCAAACCCCCCATCCTACCCTTCCACCAGCCGGTTACCATGGGTGACCCGCATGGTGAGCGTAATTACAATAATTTGTGAAACGCCATGGCAACCTCCATTAAAGCGAGGTAAATACCAGGTCTTTGTGCAACACTGTTATTTCTGCTAGCGACGCTGGGCCAGACTGGGGAGTGAATGTGTAAATGTATATTTGCCTTTGCCCCCTGAGAACGTAAGCCTGCTAATGAGGACAGTAGTGAGGTGTCCAGGACTCTCCAACTCTCAATTCATTAATGCCTCTGTTTGGACAGGACTCTAAACAAACAATGGCAACTTCCTATCTGTAGCCATGTTAGCCTCAATCCCCCCATCTTTACTTTCCTCCATCTATAAAACACAAACAGACCCCTGTATTTGTCCAGTCTTCTATTGCTAAGAGGACTTCTTTATTACAAGACAGGTGGCCCTGGGTTATTGGCTTGGGAGGTGTTAGGACAGGTCAGGCCTAGGTTAGGAGGTGTATAAGGTGTTTTGTTCTGTTTTCCACAATGTATTTGTTCAAACTAGACTCTCATTAAGGGTGCTTTACCATATTGGGCTAAACATTAATCATTTAAATTCTCAAGGGGGTGCCCTGAGCATATCTATAATGTGTGATCTTGTTATTGTGAATGAAGTAATAATGGATGTATCAATAGAATCACGTTTCAGGTAAGACCCAAATGCAGACTGTCGAAGTAACAATGTTTATTACAGCAACAAGGGCAGGCAAACGACAAGTCAAAGCAGGCAGGGGTTGATAATCCAGAGACAGGGTAAAGGTACAGGACGGCAGGCAGGCTCAGGGTCAGGTCAGGCAGAGGTCGGTAATCCAGAGACGGGGTAAAGGTACAGGACAGCAGGCAGGCTCAGGGTCAGGTCAGGCAGAGGTCGGTAATCCAGAGACGGGGTAAAGATACAGGACGACAGGCAGGCTCAGGGTCAGGTCAGGCAGAGGTCGGTAATCCAGAGACGGGGTAAAGGTACAGGACAGCAGGCAGGCTCAGGGTCAGGTCAGGCAGAGGTTGGTAATCCAGAGACAGGGTAAAGGTACAGGACAGCAGGCAGGCTCAGGGTCAGGTCAGGCAGAGGTCGGTAATCCAGAGACGGGGTAAAGGTACAGGACAGCAGGCAGGCTCAGGGTCAGATCAGGCAGAGGTCGGTAATCCAGAGACAGGGTAAAGGTACAGGACAGCAGGCAGGCTCAGGGTCAGGTCAGGCAGAGGTCGGTAATCCAGAGACGGGGTAAAGGTACAGGACAGCAGGCAGGCTCAGGGTCAGGTCAGGCAGAGGTTGGTAATCCAGAGACGGGGTAAAGGTACAGGACGGCAGGCAGGCTCAGGGTCAGGTCAGGCAGAGGTCGGTAATCCAGAGACGGGGTAAAGGTACAGGACGGCAGGCAGGCTCAGGGTCAGGTCAGGCAGAGGTCGGTAATCCAGAGACGGGGTAAAGGTACCGGACAGCAGGCAGGCTCAGGGTCAGGTCAGGCAGAGGTTGGTAATCCAGAGACGGGGTAAAGGTACAGGACGGCAGGCAGGCTCAGGGTCAGGTCAGGCAGAGGTCGGTAATCCAGAGACGGGGTAAAGGTACAGGACAGCAGGCAGGCTCAGGGTCAGGTCAGGCAGAGGTCGGTAATCCAGAGACGGGGTAAAGGTACAGGACGGCAGGCAGGCTCAGGGTCAGGTCAGGCAGAGGTCGGTAATCCAGAGACGGGGTAAAGGTACAGGACAGCAGGCAGGCTCAGGGTCAGGTCAGGCAGAGGTCGGTAATCCAGAAACAGGGTAAAGGTACAGGACAGCAGGCAGGCTCAGGGTCAGGTCAGGCAGAGGTCGGTAATCCAGAGACGGGGTAAAGGTACAGGACAGCAGGCAGGCTCAGGGTCAGGTCAGGCAGAGGTCGGTAATCCAGAGACAGGGTAAAGGTACAGGACAGCAGGCAGGCTCAGGGTCAGGTCAGGCAGAGGTCGGTAATCCAGAGTAGTGGGGCAAAGGTACAGAATGGCAGGCTCAGGGTCAGGGCGGGCAGAAAGATCAAAACTAGGAAAACTAGAAAGCAGGCACAAACAAGAGACAGGAGCAGAGGGAAAACCACTGGTAGGCTTGATGAAACAAAACGAACTGGCAATAGACAAACAGAGAACACAGGTATAAATACACAGGGGATAATGGGGAAGATGGGCGACACCTGGAGGGGGGTGGAGACAAGCACAAAGACAGGTGAAACAGATCAGGGCGTGACAAATAGACATTGGATTATGCAACAAGTTTACATTTTAGAAAAACTGTGTAGTCTCGTAAACCCAACTCTAGGCAAAAGCAGTGACTAGGGTACAGTTTCAATGATGGACTCTTTTGGCATAGAGGAGCTATGTTGCTAGCTACGTCGATAAGGGAAGACAACAAATTCAGGGACTCTCCCAACAAATCACAAGGCATTTATGCCAGAACGTCACAATTCGAAACCAAAGTTTGCAGGAAAAACCTTTGCAGTGGTTTTATTGAAGGTAGTTGATGCAGCCACTCATTACAAATAACCTCCATAATCTACATCTTGCTACAGTAGATACTATTTAGTATTTTAGAGTAGTGACGTAGGCCGTAAGATGCCTAAAGAGTCTGTCATTGAAACTAGACCCTAGTCACTGTGTTGCCAAGGGTCAGGTTTTAGAGACTTCTGAAAGGTTGTCGATCTTCCAGCAGGACAACAACCCCAAACACACATCAAATGCACCCTGGAATGGTTCAAGAATAAACACTGGACTTTTCTGGAGTAGCCAATGAAGAGTTCAGATCTGAATAGCATCCATAACCTATGGCAAGAGCAGAAAACAGCAGTTGGTGGAGGGCACCGTTCAAAAAGTGTTTGTCTGCAGTTATCTTGGCCAAAGGCTGTGTAACCAAGTACTAGCTCCAGGTGCCAATAATTTTGTCCAATCCATTTGTCTTTATTTTATAAATAAAAATTGTAAACATAAGTTTACAGAAATAAAATTGGTTCTGCAATGTTAAAAGTAAAAGTATTTTTCAAATTCTAATTATTTTTGTAAATGTTTTACTGTCGTCCATGTACTGTAAAGGGAGATGCGGATAGTGGGAAAGCTCAGATATTTGACGAGCGCTTCATTAGTCTTCCTTGTAGACTCCTGGATATGGGTCAGGAGATTTTCCTGATCAGATCACATGGGTCAGGTCACATGATAAGGTCACATGATCAGATCACATGGGTCAGGTCACAAGATCAGGTCGCATGGGTCAAGACAAACTTCTGTCCCTGAACATGATTTGTCTGTAGTTTATGAGTGTCCTGTAATCCTCTAGATCTGTGCAGTGTTCTGCTGTGTACCAGGCCACGTTCAGTGGTCTACAGCGTTTATCTCCCAGATGCCTCTAATTCTCTGGCTAATTAGTGGACATTTAGACCTGTCTCCATTATCAGTGCTGTAAGTGCAGAGGAAACCCAATCCACTGGTTTGCAAACGGCTCTCTTAATTGGATGGAGGAATTCCAAAATGTTTACACATCACTCTGTATGAATGGGTAATGGGCCTGTGATAAAGTGGGGGTTTGACAGATGGTGCAGTTTGGGTTGTGTGTCGCAGGGGTTAAAACAACAGCATTTTAGTTAAGTTGTCCATGAGGGGCCTGAACAACACACAGGCACAGCGTAACACAACCATGCATGCACGCACGCACACATCCACGCACATACACACACAGTAAACTTCCCAACTTCTCTGTATTTGCTTGAAACTAGGAAATGGTGTGCACTGCGATGAACTCTAACAGCTGCTAAGAGAGACTTGCTGCCAGGATTCCTGACAACCTCAGGAAAAAACACATTTAATTAGAACTTTTATTCAGTAATTCATCACTGCATCAGAGTAAGCCACTATGATTTCCTTTAAATGGAGGATAATTCAGTGAGAGGGTTATAAACAGCATTTAAATGGGACTTGAGATCCACACACAGGCGGAGTCATAATAACCACTAATGACTGCTAATCAGGAAACGCTTGTGTGGCAGACAGGGCCCCCTTTCTGCCCCCTCTCTGCCCTAACAGCTGCAATAAGTGAGAGAGACACACAAACAGATATGAGGAAGAGAGGGAGGAGAGAGAGAGAGAGATAGAGAAGGAGAGAGAGAGATAGAGAAGGAGAGAGAGAGAGAGAGAGAGAGAGAGAGAGAGAGAGAGAGAGAGAGAGACTTATGATGATGGGAACTCCAACTGTGTGATAAATTCACATCACTTAATTTTGTACTGGGTCATTTTTACCACTGCAACGTGCAGGCAGTAGAGAACTATGCACTTGTATCCGAGGGTTATTGGTTACAATCATAGAATGGGCCGCAACCTTCACTCTTAGAAAAAAGGGTTCCAAAAAGGTTATTCTGCTGTCCCCATAGGATAACCCTTTTTGGTGACAGGTAGAATTTTTTTTGGTTCCAGGTAGAACTCTTTTGGGTTCCAGGTAGAACCCTCTGTGGAAAGGGTTCTACATGGAACCCAAAAGGGTTCTACCTGGAACCAAAAAGGGTTCTTCAGAGGGTTCTCCAATGGGGACAGCTGAAGAACCCTTTGAGGTTCTAGCACTTCTCTTTTCTAAGCACATAAGACAAATAAGACAACGGACTGGGCAGCTCATATTCAGCTGAATGACATGTGTGATGACACATAGTACAGTATGTAAGTGGTAGGACAGGTAGAGAAGTGTACGTGTGTACGTAACGTGATGTGTAACTCTTGGTGTACAGTACAGCATGTGCATTATGTGTGTGTTCCCGCACATGCATGCGTCTGTGTATGTGTATTGGCTTATCATGTGTCATGGTGTGTGTATGCGTATGTGATTAGCATGTGTCATGGTGTGTGTGTGTGTGTGTGTGTGTATGTGATTAGCATGTGTCATGGTGTGTGTGTGTGTGTGTGTGTGTGTGTGTGTGTGTGTGTGTGTGTGTGTGTGTGTGTGTGTGTGTGTGTGTGTGTGATCTGATTAGCATGTGAGCATGTGTCATGGTGTGTGTGTGTGTGTGTGTGTGTGTGTGTGTGTGTGTGTGTGTGTGTGTGTGTGTGGATTAGCATGTGTCATGGTGTGTGTGTGTGTGTGGATTAGCATGTGTCATTGTGTGTGTGTGTGTGTGTGTGTGTGTGTGTGTGTGTGTGTGTGTGTGTGTGTGTGTGTGTGTGTGTGTGTGTGTGTGTGTGTGTGTGTGTATGTGATTAGCATGTATCATGGTGTGTGTGTATGTGGGGGTGACCTCTGCAGCAGAGGGATGTGGACAGGTGGGTGACATGGTTCTGTGGTTCAGAAATAAGGGCGCTAATCTGGGGCCTGCAAACGGAGATGCTGTAGCTCTGCGTCCTGTCAACATCAAGCCCAACCCCAAACTCACCCCTCGTTCCCGGCTCCACCTGAGACAAGGACACAGTGCGGCTATTTCTGTGTGAAGCTCGACTCCACAGAACGGCTTATGGGTCCCCTTTTATAAGCTGAGGGAGGGAGAAGAGGCCTTATCGAATGCCAGAACAGCCCTATCGCTCTGCTTGTCATTCCTCCTCGCAAGGTCAGCTTGGATTCTGAGGTTAGGTGATTGGATATGGATGGTCATAATGGCAGGGGTCATGAGTCTCAGCTTAAAGAGATCAGAGGGGAAACAACTGCAAAAATACAATCTCCATAAATAAAGAGGCAGATTCCAATCTAAATTTGTCATGATCAACCTAGAGTTAATCAAACAGTCTGCTGCCTGCACAGGGATCTGGTGGAGCTCTACTCAGCTTGTGATAAGTGGCTGTGGTCTGGGGTCATGAACAGAACTGAATGATCTGTGTGACTGTTGCTGTTCCAACAGGTGGGTTGACTTAGCACCGTTATTATCACCTCAGAGCACAGTCAATGAACACTGTCCTAGAAGACTTCTCCGGTGGGGGGAGACCACTGCAGCAGAGCTGTGAGTTATTATTCAGATTACTCCTGTTCTGCCTGTCTACAGGAACAGTTTGGCATTACTCCTGATTGTTCTGCCTGTCTACAGGAACAGTTTGGCATTACTCCTGTTCTGCCTGTCTACAGGAACAGTTTGTCATTACTCCTGTTCTGCCTGTCTACAGGAACAGTTTGGCATTACTCCTGATTGTTCTGCCTGTCTACAGGAACAGTTTGTCATTACTCCTGTTCTGCCTGTCTACAGGAACAGTTTGGCATTACTCCTGTTCTGCCTGTCTACAGGAACAGTTTGTTATTACTCCTGATTGTTCTGCCTGTCTACAGGAACAGTTTGGCATTACTCCTGATTGTTCTGCCTGTCTACAGGAACAGTTTGTCATTACTCCTGATTGTTCTGCCTGTCTACAGGAACAGTTTGGCATTACTCCTGATTGTACTGCCTGTCTACAGGAACAGTTTGGCATTACTCCTGATTGTTCTGCCTGTCTACAGGAACAGTTTGGCATTACTCCTGATTGTTCTGCCTGTCTACAGGAACAGTTTGTCATTACTCCTGTTCTGCCTGTCTACAGGAACAGTTTGGCATTACTCCTGTTCTGCCTGTCTACAGGAACAGTTTGTTATTACTCCTGATTGTTCTGCCTGTCTACAGGAACAGTTTGTCATTACTCCTGATTGTTCTGCCTGTCTACAGGAACAGTTTGTCATTACTCCTGATTGTACTGCCTGTCTACAGGAACAGTTTGTCATTACTCCTGATTGTACTGCCTGTCTACAGGAACAGTTTGTCATTACTCCTGATTGTTCTGCCTGTCCACAGGAACAGTTTGGCATTACTCCTGATTGTACTGCCTGTCTACAGGAACAGTTTGTCATTACTCCTGTTCTGCCTGTCTACAGGAACAGTTTGGCATTACTCCTGTTCTGCCTGTCTACAGGAAGAATTTGGCATTACTCCTGATTGTTCTGCCTGTGTACAGGAACAGTTTGGCATTACTCCTGATTGTTCTGCCTGTCTACAGGAATAGTTTGTCATTACTCCTGATTGTTCTGCCTGTCTACAGGAACAGTTTGGCATTACTCCTGATTGTTCTGCCTGTCTACAGGAACAGTTTGGCATTACTCCTGATTGTTCTGCCTGTCTACAGGAAAAGTTTGTCATTACTCCTGATTGTACTGCCTGTCTACAGGAACAGTTTGGCATTACTCCTGATTGTTCTGCCTGTCTACAGGAACAGTTTGGCATTACTCCTGTTCTGCCTGTCTACAGGAACAGTTTGGCATTACTCCTGTTCTGCCTGTCTACAGGAACAGTTTGTCATTACTCCTGATTGTTCTGCCTGTCTACAGGAACAGTTTGTCATTACTCCTGATTGTTCTGCCTGTCTACAGGAACAGTTTGCCATTACTCTTGATTGTTCTGCCTGTCTACAGGAACAGTTTGGCATTACTCCTGATTGTTCTGCCTGTCTACAGGAACAGTTTGGCATTACTCCTGTTCTACCTGTCTAAAGGAACAGTTTGGCATTACTCCTGATTGTTCTGCCTGTCTACAGGAACAGTTTGGCATTACTCCTGATTGTTCTGCCTGTCTACAGGAACAGTTTGGCATTACTCCTGTTCTGCCTGTCTACAGGAACAGTTTGGCATTACTCCTGTTCTGCCTGTCTACAGGAACAGTTTGTCATTACTCCTGATTGTTCTGCCTGTCTACAGGAACAGTTTGTCATTACTCCTGATTGTTCTGCCTGTCTACAGGAACAGTTTGCCATTACTCTTGATTGTTCTGCCTGTCTACAGGAACAGTTTGGCATTACTCCTGATTGTTCTGCCTGTCTACAGGAACAGTTTGGCATTACTCCTGTTCTACCTGTCTAAAGGAACAGTTTGGCATTACTCCTGATTGTTCTGCCTGTCTACAGGAACAGTTTGGCATTACTCCTGATTGTTCTGCCTGTCTACAGGAACAGTTTGTTATTACTCCTGATTGTTCTGCCTGTCTACAGGAACAGTTTGTCATTACTCCTGATTGTTCTGCCTGTCTACAGGAACAGTTTGTCATTACTCCTGATTGTTCTGCCTGTCTACAGGAACAGTTTGGCATTACTCCTGATTGTTCTGCCTGTCTACAGGAACAGTTTGTCATTACTCCTGATTGTACTGCCTGTCTACAGGAACAGTTTGGCATTACTCCTGATTGTTCTGCCTGTCTACAGGAACAGTTTGGCATTACTCCTGATTGTACTGCCTGTCTAGAGGAACAGTTTGGCATTACTCCTGATTGTTCTGCCTGTCTACTGGAACAGTCTGGCATTACTCCTGATTGTTCTGCCTGTCTACAGGAACAGTTTGTCATTACTCCTGATTGTACTGCCTGTCTACAGGAACAGTTTGGCATTACTCCTGATTGTTCTGCCTGTCTACAGGAACAGTTTGTCATTACTCCTGATTGTACTGCCTGTCTACAGGAACAGTTTGTCATTACTCCTGATTGTACTGCCTGTCTACAGGAACAGTTTGTCATTACTCCTGATTGTTCTGCCTGTCTACAGGAACAGTTTGTCTTTACTCCTGATTGTACTGCCTGTCTACAGGAACAGTTTGTCATTACTCCTGATTGTACTGCCTGTCTACAGGAACAGTTTTCATTACTCCTGATTGTTCTGCCTGTCTACAGGAACAGTTTGGCATTACTCCTGATTGTACTGCCTGTCTACAGCAACAGTTTGGCATTACTCCTGTTCTGCCTGTCTACAGGAACAGTTTGGCATTACTCCTGATTGTTCTGCCTGTCTACAGGAACAGTTTGGCATTACTCCTGATTGTACTGCCTGTCTACAGAAACAGTTTGTCATTACTCCTGATTGTTCTGCCTGTCTACAGGAACAGTTTGTCATTACTCCTGATTGTACTGCCTGTCTACAGGAACAGTTTGTCATTACTCCTGATTGTTCTGCCTGTCTACAGGAACAGTTTGTCATTACTCCTGATTGTTCTGCCTGTCTACAGGAACAGTTTGGCATTACTCCTGATTGTACTGCCTGTCTACAGGAACAGTTTGTCATTACTCCTGATTGTTCTGCTTGTCTACAGGAACAGTTTGTCATTACTCCTGTTCTGCCTGTCTACAGGAACAGTTTGGCATTACTCCTGATTGTTCTGCCTGTCTACAGGAACAGTTTGGCATTACTCCTGATTGTACTGCCTGTCTACAGAAACAGTTTGTCATTACTCCTGATTGTTCTGCCTGTCTACAGGAACAGTTTGTCATTACTCCTGATTGTACTGCCTGTCTACAGGAACAGTTTGTCATTACTCCTGATTGTTCTGCCTGTCTACAGGAACAGTTTGTCATTACTCCTGATTGTTCTGCCTGTCTACAGGAACAGTTTGGCATTACTCCTGATTGTACTGCCTGTCTACAGGAACAGTTTGTCATTACTCCTGATTGTTCTGCTTGTCTACAGGAACAGTTTGTCATTACTCCTGATTGTTCTGCCTGTCTACAGGAACAGTTTGTCATTACTCCTGATTGTTCTGCCTGTCTACAGGAACAGTTTGGCATTACTCCTGATTGTTCTGCCTGTCTACAGGAACAGTTTGTCATTACTCCTGATTGTTCTGCCTGTCTACAGGAACAGTTTGTCATTACTCCTGATTGTTCTGCCTGTCTACTGGAACAGTCTGGCATTACTCCTGATTGTTCTGCCTGTCTACAGGAACAGTTTGTCATTACTCCTGATTGTACTGCCTGTCTAAAGGAACAGTTTGGCATTACTCCTGATTGTTCTGCCTGTCTACTGGAACAGTTTGTCATTACTCCTGATTGTACTGCCTGTCTACAGGAACAGTTTGCCATTACTCCTGATTGTTCTGCCTGTCTACAGGAACAGTTTGGCATTACTCCTGATTGTTCTGCCTGTCTACAGGAACAGTTTGTCATTACTCCTGATTGTACTGCCTGTCTACAGGAACAGTTTGTCATTACTCCTGATTGTTCTGCCTGTCTACAGGAACAGTTTGTCATTACTCCTGATTGTTCTGCCTGTCTACAGGAACAGTTTGGCATTACTCCTGATTGTACTGCCTGTCTACAGGAACAGTTTGTCATTACTCCTGATTGTTCTGCTTGTCTACAGGAACAGTTTGTCATTACTCCTGATTGTACTGCCTGTCTACAGCAACAGTTTGGCATTACTCCTGTTCTGCCTGTCTACAGGAACAGTTTGGCATTACTCCTGATTGTTCTGCCTGTCTACAGGAACAGTTTGGCATTACTCCTGATTGTTCTGCCTGTCTTACAGGAACAGTTTGGCATTACTCCTGATTGTACTGCCTGTCTACAGGAACAGTTTGTTATTACTCCTGATTGTTCTGCCTGTCTACAGGAACAGTTTGGCATTACTCCTGATTGTTCTGCCTGTCTACAGGAACAGTTTGTCATTACTCCTGATTGTACTGCCTGTCTACAGGAACAGTTTGTCATTACTCCTGATTGTTCTGCCTGTCTACAGGAACAGTTTGGCATTACTCCTGATTGTTCTGCCTGTCTACAGGAACAGTTTGTCATTACTCCTGATTGTACTGCCTGTCTACAGGAACAGTTTGTCATTACTCCTGATTGTACTGCCTGTCTACAGGAACAGTTTGGCATTACTCCTGATTGTACTGCCTGTCTACAGGAACAGTTTGGCATTACTCCTGATTGTACTGCCTGTCTACAGGAACAGTTTGTCATTACTCCTGATTGTTCTGCCTGTCTACATGAACAGCTTAGCTACATACTCCACACAGCTCTCTCATTCATGGTTTACTGACTGTGGTCTCCACACCTTCTTAGGATGGTCACATGGTGCTGGGCAGAGGCGATATTTAGAGACCAAGAAGAAAGAGAGAGAGAGAAACAAAGCAAATGAGAGAGAGACAGAATGAATGAGAAAAAAGATGGATCGACAAACAGAGGGAGAGAGAAACTTTTGTGAGTGTAATGTTTACTGTTAATTTCTGTTTGTTTTTTCACTTTTGTTTATTGTTTGTCATATGCTTTGGTGATGTAAACATGTGTTTCCCATGCCAATAAAGCCCCTTGAATTGAATTGAGAGAGAGCGAGAGAGAGAAAGAGAGAAGGAGAGGAAACAGAGAGATTACAAAAACAATCTCCATCCCCCTAATGAATAAGCAGTGATGAGAGAGCAGTGATGACTACACGGCTACAGTTCCACTTGTCTAATTAAGGTCTCTATTCAATTAGATCTGCTTTAGCTGACATCCGCATAGCAGTTGTTTTGGCGGTGTCTGGGGTGGAACTGCGTTAGAGCTGTCAAATCCACAAGCGGTTCCTGGCATTATAGCTAAAGCGAACATTGCCATTGGCTTCACAGAGTCACATTAACAGAAATCCAATGCAGCCTTGTTTACAAGTTCGAACACTAGAATGTGAGATGTAATCTACACCTTGATTAGGATGATCGAAATCCTGATTATTTAGTTGAATGATTTTTCAATTTGAGCGTAATTATTTCTAGACTACACAGTTTTTCGTTCTGAACTTCTAACATGAATGGGGCGGCTATGGCTTCCTGACAATTATCGTAAGAGCAGCTGCTCACCGATTTGACGGCTCTAACGCAGTTCCACCTCCAACACTGCCAAAACATCCGCTATGCGGGTGTCTGCTATCGCCTGTTAACACCTGATCTGATTGAATCTAGGCCTAGATTTCTGAGTGCTGTTCTCTGTGTTGAGTTTGTCACAGAGCTCATTAACCTTTGACCCCGGGGCCAAAGGCTGAGACAGTGTTTTGACAGGACTGACAGCTGAGGGACTGGGGTGGGGGTGTCAGTGAAAGACAAGTAGTTTGACCATGGCCTAGGAATGGTGGGAGGGGCTCGACTTTAAATGCAAGCCAACGGACACATTTCAAGCCTATCAAAACATAGGACGCCATGAGGTTAGCTTCTACACGTGTCACATAATCCTTGCAACGTCGCCTCTGTGTACTACTATGCACCTCCCATAGTCTGTTCTTGACTTGTGGACTGTGAAGAGACCTCTGGTGGCAGGTCTTGTGGGGTACGTATGGGTCTCTGACAGTGGTGTAAAGTACTAAGTAAAAATACTTGCAAGTACTACTTAAGTACTTTTTGGGGTAGCTGTACTTTATTTTACTATTTATATTTTTTGACAACTTTTACTTTACTACATTCCGAAAGAAAATAATGTACTTTTTACTCCATACATTTTCCCTGACACCCAAAAGTAGTTATTACATTTTGAATGCTTAGCAGGACATTCACGCACTTCTCAAGAGGACATCCCTGATCATCTGATCTGGGGCACTCACTAAATACACATGCTTGTTTGTAAATTATGAGCGTTGGAGTGTGCCTCTGGCTATCTGTAAATTTAAAAAACAAGAAAATATTGCCATCTGGTTTGCTTAATATAAGGAATTTGCAATAATTTATACTTTCACTTTTATGTTTGATACTTAAGTTATATTTTATAATTTTATGTTTGAAGTATATTTTACCAATTACATTTACTTTTGATACATAAGTATATTTAAAACCAAATATGTTTAGACTTTTACTCAAGTAGTATTTTACTGGGTGACTCATTTTTACTTGAGTCATTTTCTATTAACTCAAGTAGGACAATTGAGTACTTTTTCCACCACTGGTCTCTGAGCTGAGTGCTAGTAGTTTAAACAGACAGCTTGGTGCATTCGATATGTCAATACTTCTCACAAATACAAGTAGTGATGAAGTCAATCTCTGTTCAGACCACTCAAGGAGCACACAAGAAATACTCATCACTCACACAAAAATCCAATGGGGAAACTGAATGCCATTGTCTCCAAAGCATGGGATATTCATAGACACTTATGCCAGGGTTCCCCAACTGGCTGCCCGTGGGCCGAATATGCCCTGCGGGTGACTTAATTTCCCCCCCTTCCCCCAAGTTTTCTGAGCAAACATATTTAAACATTTTACACCTGTAAGCATGGTTTGAAATTGTTATGTTTTCATAAAATATTATTTCTGTTTGGGCTTCTTTGCAGTCTACAAAGTATTTGTAATTATGTTCCGGCCCCCTGACCAGCCGCTCAAGAAAAAAACTGTCCCGCGCCTGAATCTACAGTAGTTGATGATCCCTGCTGTATACTATGGTCATCAAACTATATACATTGTGTTGTTCCTAAATATGTATAAAATATACCAAATTCATACTTTGACTAAACTGCTACGATCAGCTTTTCTCTACTTGCTTTTCTCTATGTCAGCTGTAATAATTGCGTTATTTCAATCAGTGATATCCTTAAACATTTTCCCTGAACATGATGTCTTAATTCTCTATCCCTCGGTCTCCCCCTCTCTCTCTTCTCTCGCTTTCTCCCCCTCCCCCTATCTCTCCCCCTCTCTCCCCCTCTCCCGCCTCTTCTCTCTCCTTCCTGTCTCATTTACAGCTCAGCCTCTGTGAGCATGTCATTCTGATGTCACTTGAAGGTCAGTAACCAGGCCTGGAGGCCGGGAGGGGCATGCCTCAGTGTTGGGATCATAGAACTGAGACTCACCCTGCTCTGCACCCTTAAGTCCCCAGAAATCCCACCTCTTATTTAATACAACCGCCTGAAATCACTTCAGCAGCCAGCGAGGCCAGCATTCTGGACCTGAAACCTCTGAAAATCAAGAACTACCTCATCCCAAACATACCCTTCCCCTGGCCGGGCCTGTCATCCGCTGAACAAACATCTTGACAATGAGGGTACTGCCTGGTGCATACCCCAACACATTAGAAACACACACAGACATCACTCCACCTCCTAACAATGTGGTATAACCTATACATCCACCTCATACCATACAAGCACCAGCACTATCCAATAACCCTCATTTCATTTTGTCCCATTAAGCGACAGCCCAATCCTTAATGAGTCTGACCCCATTCCTGTGTAGCTATGGCATATCAAATACATTGTAAACGTCCTGTGTGTAGCTGGTGTAGAGAGAAAGGCGCAGGACAGCAGATATGAGTAATCAACGTGTTTACTCAAGTATTCACAAAAATACAACACAAGATACCGAGCCCACAATAACGGACTGTATACAAGACAAACAATTACTCACAAACAAACATGGGGGAACAGAGGGTTAAATAATGAACAAGTAATTGGGGGATTGAAACCAGGTGTGTAAGACAAAGACAAAACAAATGGAAAATGAAAAGTGGATCGGCGATGGCTAGAAGTGGATCGGCGATGGTTCGACGTCGACCGACGAACGCCGCCCGAACAAGGAGAGGGACCGACTTCGGCGGAAGTCGTGACATACATACTGGCGACGTGATTTTCCAGTACCCCCCCGTCACAATGCATGCACCTCTCCCATTATATCTTGTTCCAGAAATATCAAACGACACGTTTTGTGGTTCTGACAACAGAGAGTACATAATCTGGGAGTGCAGACGAACATGTGCTTGGGAAAATGTTTACTCAGATCATATCTCTCCTCCACACCCCTCCACCTCTACCTCCTCTCCTGTCCCATCCCTGGGTGAGTTATAGCCATAGGCATGGTCCACATTTTCAAACAGAGGCAGGTCCACGGACAGATAATGGGTCTAATTTAACTCTGTGGCCGGTGGCCAGTGGCTAAGAGGTCAGAAATCAGACTTCTCACAGTGTTCCACAGTCCAGTGGCACAGAGCCATTAGTCATAAACTTAACTTGATTAAACATCACTACACTGCCCTCTTAGGGGAGTATTAACCCACATTACCCTACATTTTAGTCCAGAGGGACTTACAGGAGCAATTAGGGTTAAGTGCCTTGCTCAAGGGCACATCAACAGATTTTTCACCTAGTCAGCTCAGGGATTCAAACCAGCAACCTTTTGGTTACTGGCCTAACGCTCTTACACTCAACCAGGGTCCTAGACCTAGGTTACCAGCAGATAAAGCCCAATTCTGGATCACTGGAGACATCAGGGTACATACAGCCTGTGGTGGGGATGAAGTAGATACAGGTGGTGTGATGGTCTTGCTTGGCTGTATGTTTTTGGCTGTGTGCTGCAGCACAGAGTTAGCTCCTGGATGGCTCTCGTATCTAATCCGGCAGTCAGCATGTTCAACATCTTTGTGTTGCTGGGTCAGAGAGGGTTGATCAAGCCTTGGCCGAGGTGCTAATTGTGTCACACTGAACGTTTTCTAAGTAGAAATTAGAGCAGGGTCATAATGCCTCATTAATCATTGCTGTTTGTGTTGAATTTTTACTAAACAAACCTTTGGCCTTCTTAAGTAGGCCATCTCATTGGGGAACATTTCTGTGCCAAGAGGCCATTCAATTCACTTAGATGGCAGGTTACCAAATAACCTGTTTCCAAGAAGCAAGTGGAACCACCATTAATAAAAGTAGGGACCCATTTTGGTTTAAACACTGTGGAAAGATCTGGTTCACCATCAACAATAGAATGTAATTGTGATATCTGCTGCCCTGCATGCCCAACATCATTGGCATGCTTTAGAGCAGCTGGTCTCCAACAGGTCGATCGCCAGCTACCAGTAGCTTTCAGCCCACATATGATTAGCTCGCCAAAAAATTCTAAAAGTACAAGCAATGTTTCATGTTTTCTACCGCAAACTAACATAAACAAATCTCCCAAGTATCAGACAACCACAAGCTCCCAGCTACTAACTAATCAACACAACATTGACACTATCCCACCCCTGGTTAGCCACTATTGGCTTAAAAAGCCAAACTTAACACAATATCTTCCAATTAATTTCCAGCAATATTGCCCCTGTCTGTCTGTGTGGCTCGCGCATTCATTTATCACTCCGTGTGTAGCCAGTTGATGTGATAACAATCTTGTGGGTTGACAGAAATACTTTCACCAAAACCTTCTAAATTAAATGTTAAATTAAGTAGGATTACCTGGCAGAAGTATATCATGAGTAAGTAGATAATTTCTATATATTATTTGTTATTAGCTTACTTTGCCATGAAATGAGCAGCAGCAGTACAGAACCATCACTCGCCCTGCACATTAGATGGACATTCCTCACTTGCTAGATGTGCAATTTGTTAGTTTTTTTCCAGATGTAAAAAAAAATGGTCTTCTGATGTGATTTAATCATTGACATGGACTCAGATGTCACAACGTCGACTGAAGGTGGCGCCTCTCCTCGTTCGGGCGGCACTCGGAGGTCGTCGTCGCCGGCCTACTAGCTGCCACCGATCCTCTTTTCATTTTCTTTTGGTTAGGTCTGGTTTATGTGTGCACCTGTATTGTGTTAGATTGTTAGTGGGGGGTATTTAGTCTCTCTCTTTAGGTTTGGGTATTGTGTGTGATTGTTTTTTGTCTGGTTTGGTTAGTTTGGGGTTAAGGCATTTTCCTCTGCCTTTTGTGTATGTAAGGCTGCGTGTTTTGGGCTGCGCCCCTTCGCTGTTTTCGGGCTCTTTCTGTATTTGTATTTTTGCCTGCCTACATGTTGTTGGCAGTTTTTGGACTATTGCCTATTAAACGTGTGTTCACGGACGTTGGTCTCCTGCGCCTGACTTCACCCCTCCTGCTGCTTCGAGTCCCCTGACAGAATCACGCACCCATAATATGGAGTCAGCGGGAGCTGAAGCGCCAACCCCGTCCATGGAGGAAAGGGTTGCCCAACACTCCACCATCCTCCATCGTCTGGGCACCGCCATGGACCAGGTGTTGGCACGTCTGGAGAGCTGGGAGAGAAGCGCTCCCTCCCCCATTAACGCGGCTGCTCAACAGCCTGCGCCCCTACCAGCGCCGACAGCATCCAGCCCGAGTGGGTTAAACTCGCGCCCGAGGGAGTACGATGGGACGGCCACTGGGTGTAAGCGGTTCCTACTCCAGCTGGAGCTGTACCTAGTGACCGTCCGCCCCCCTCCCTCGGGAGAGGAGAGCGTCAGCGTCCTCGTCTCGTGTCTCATGGGTAGAGCCCTGGAATGGGCCAACGCCGTTTGGGACGGTCCGGACTCGGCCAGGGACCACTACCCGGAGTTCACCCGCCGCTTCCGTGCAGCAGTCGATCATCCACCGGAGGGTAAAGCGGCGGGTGAGCGATTGTTCCACATGAGACAGGAGACGAGGAGCGCGCAGGACTTTGCGTTGGAGTTCCGGACCCTGGCCGCTGGAGCAGGGTGGAATGAGAGGGCCCTGATAGATCACTACCGCTGTAGTTTGAGGGAGGACGTCCGCCGGGAGCTAGCCTGTCGGGATACCACCATCACCCTGGACCAGCTCATTGATCTGTCCATCAGACTGGACAACCTGCTGGCCACCCGCGGGCGTCCGAACCGGGCCCTGCTCATTCCACCTCCCAGCCCTCCTGCTCCAACGCCCATGGAGATAGGGGGGGCTGCAGCCAGGAAGACTGGTGGGGGAGCCTTCTCCTGTGGTCGCAGAGGGCACACTGCCGACTGGTGCTGGAGAAGCTCGTCCGGGAGTCCAGAGGGCAGGCAGAGCACTCCTTCGACATCTCAGGTGAGTCAGCACCAGCCTCACCCAGAGCCCCCTGTCGGCCATATGCATGCGTTAGTTTCTTTTCCTGAGATTTCCCCTCACTCCCAGCTTAAGGCGCTAGTCGATTCAGGCGCAGCGCAGAGTTTTATGGACCGTGGGGTCACCACTAAGTTAGGGATTCCCCTGGTTCAGTTGGACCAACCCTTCCCGTTCACGCCTTAGACAGTCGACCACTTGGGTCAGGGCTGGTCAGGGAGGTCACTGTGCCACTGGTCATGGTAATGCGGGGGGGTCATGAGGAGTGTATTAGTCTCTTCCTCATTGATTCCCCGGCGTTTCCAGTGGTACTGGGGATCCCCTGGCTGGCCAATCACAACCCTAAGATTTCGTGGAGACAGAGGGCTCTTAAGGGGTGGTCGAAGGAGTGCTCGGGCAGATGTATAGGGGTTTCCATCGGTGCGACTACGGTGGAGAGTCCAGACCAAGTCTCTACCGTGCACATTCCCTTCAGAGTATGCCGATTTGGCTATCACCTTCAGTAAAATGAAGGCGACTCAATTAACACCTCATCGATGAGGAGATTGTGCGATAAACGTCCAGGTTGACGCTGCACTTCCCAGGAGTCACGTGTATCACCTGTCTCAGGAGGAGACCGTGGCTATGGAAACATACGTCACTGAGTCCTTGAGGCAGGGATACATTCGGCCATCCAAATCACCTGTCTCCTCGAGCTTCTTTTTTGTGAAGAAGAAGGAGGGGGGTTTGCGTCCGTGCATTGACTATAGAGGTCTAAATTCCATCACGGTGGGTTTCAGTTACCCGCTACCTCTCATCGCCACGGCGGTGGAGTCATTTCACGGGGCGCGCTTCCATCACAAAACTGGATCTCAGGAGCGCGTACAATTTGGTGCGTATCCGAGAGGGGGACGAGTGGAAAACCGCATTTAGTACCACATTGGTCCATTATGAGTACCTCGTCATGCCGTATGGGTTAAAGAATGCTCCAGCCATCTTCCAATCCTTTGTGGACGAGATTCTCCGGGACCTGCTCGGTCAGGGTGTGGTGGTGTACATCGTTGACATTCTGATCTACTCCGCCGCACGCGCCGCGCATGTGTCTCTAGTGCGCAGTGCTTGGGCGACTGTTGGAGCATGACCTGTACGTCAAGGCTGAGAAATGTGAGTTTTCCAAACCAGCCGTCTCTTTTCTGGGGTATCGCATTTCCACATCCGGGGGGGTGATGGAATGGGACCGCATTTCGGCCGTGCGTAATTGCCCGACTCCCACCATGGTGAAGGAGGTGCAGCGGTTCTTGGGGTTTGCCAATTACTACCGGAGGTTTATCCGGGGCTTTGGGCAGGTGGCGGCTCCCATTACCTCATTGATGAAGGGGGGGCCGGTGCGGTTGCGGTGGTTGGCGGAGGCGGACAGGGCTTTTAGTCGGCTGAAGGCTCTGTTTACCGATGCTCCAGTGCTGGTGCATCCGGATCCCTCTTTGCCATTCATAGTGGAGGTGGACGTGTCCGTGGCTGGGGTGGGAGCCGTGCTGTCACAGCGCTCGGGCGCGCCCCCGAAGCTTCGCCCCTGTGCTTTCTTTTCTAAGAAGCTGAGTCTGGCGGAGCGTAACTATGATGTGGGGGACAGGGAGTTGCTGGCTGTGGTAAGGGCCCTGAAGGTGTGGAGATATTGGCTTGAGGGGGCGCGACACCCTTTTCTCATCTGGACTGATCACCGTAATCTGGAGTACATCCAGGCGGCGAGGAGACTGAACCCTCGTCAAGCCAGGTGGGCGATGTTCTTTACAAGATTCCAGTTCACGATCTCGTACATACCAGGTTCCCGGAACACTAAGGCCGACGCACTGTCTCGTCTCCATGACACCGAGGAACGGTCCACCGATCCCACTCCCATACTTCCAGCCTGGTGGCACCGGTGGTCTGGGAGGTGGATGCGGACATCGAGCAGGCGCTGCAGTCAGAACCTACTCCCCCTCAATGTCCCGTGTGTCGGTGTCCGCGATCGGTTGATTTAGTGGGCGCACACGCTACCCTCCTCGGGTCATCCAGGGATTGAGCGGACGGTGCGGGGTCTTAATGGGAAGTACTGGTGGCCCACATTGGTGAAGGACGTGAGGCTCTATGTCTCCTCCTGTTCGGTGTGCACCCAGTGTAAGGCACCTAGACACCTGCCTAGAGGGAAATTACAGCCCCTCCCCGTTCCACAGCGACCATGGTCCCACCTGTCGGTGGATTTCCTCACCGACCTCCCGCCGTCTCAGGGGAACACCACGATCCTGGTCGTTGTGGATCGGTTCTCTAAGTCCTGCCGTCTGCTTCCTTTACCCGGTCTTCCTACGGCCCTGCAGACCGCGGAGGCCTTGTTTACCCATGTCTTCCGGCACTACGGGGTGCCTGAGGACATCGTCTCTGATCGAGGCCCCCAGTTCACGTCCGGGTGTGGCGGGCGTTTATGGAGCGACTGGGGGTTTCGGTCAGTTTGACCTCAGGTTTTCACCCCGAGAGTAATGGGCAGGTAGAGAGGATTAACCAGGATGTGGGCAGGTTTCTGCGGTCCTATTGCCAGGACCGGCCAGGGGAGTGGGCGAGGTTCGTGCCATGGGCCCGAGATGGCGCAGAACTCTCTCCGCAACTCCTCTACTAACCTGTCGCATTTTCAGTGTGTGTTGGGTTACCAGCCGATCCTAGTGCCCTGGCATCAGAGCCAGACTGAGGCCCCTGCGGTGGAGGACTGGGTCCAGCGCCCTAAGGAGACCTGGAACACCGTTCAGGAATCCCTTGAACGGGCCAGGGGACGACAAAAGGAGAGCGCTGACCTCCGCCGCAGTGAGGCCCCCATGTTCACCCCAGGGGAGAGAGTCTGGCTCTCAACCCGGAACCTGCCCCTCCGCCTGCCCTGCCGGAAGTTGGGTCCGTGGTTTGTGCCACCATATAAAGTCCTGAGGAGAATTAACGAGGTGTGTTACAGGTTACAGCTTCCTTCTTATTATCGTATTAATCCCTCGTTTCATGTGTCTCTCCTCAGGCCGGTGGTAGCTGGTCCACTGCAGGACTCTGAGGTACAGGAGGTCCCTCCACCTGGACATCGGGGGGGCCCCGGCGTACACAGTCCGGTCCATCTTGGACTCCAGGCGCCGGGTAGGGGGCTTGCAGTACCTCGTGGACTGGGAGGGGTACGGTCAGGAGGAGAGGTGCTGGGTACCGGTGGAGGACATCTTGGACCCATCACTGATGCGGGGGTTCCACAGCCTCCATCCGGATCGCCCTGCGCCTTGGGTTGTCCTCGAGGCCGGCGTCGGCGCGCTGCGGGAGCCACGCGTCGGGGGGGGGGGGGGGTACTGTCACAACGTCGACTGAAGGTGGCGCCTCTCCTCGTTCGGGCGGCACTCGGCGGTCGTCGTCGCCGGGCCTACTAGCTGCCACCGATCCTCTTTTCATTTTCTTTTGGTTAGGTCTGGTTTATGTGTGCACCTGTATTGTGTTAGATTGTTAGTGGGGGGGTATTTAGTCTCTCTGTTTAGGTTTGGGTATTGTGTGTGATTGTTTTTTGTCTGGTTTGGTTAGTTTGGGGTTAAGGCATTTTCCTCTGCCTTTTGTGTATGTAAGGCTGCGTGTTTTGGGCTGCGCCCCTTCGCTGTTTTCGGGCTCTTTCTGTATTTGTATTTTTGCCCTGCCTACATGTTGTTGGCAGTTTTTGGACTATTGCCTATTAAACGTGTGTTCACGGACCTTGGTCTCCTGCGCCCGACTTCACCCCTCCTGCTGCTTCAAGTCCCCTGACATCAGAACATCCAATTTCCTTTTTTCTCTATGAACAATTGTAATTTTGAGAGTGAAAAACTAGCACAAATCCAAAACCAGAAAAAATAAAACCGAGAAAACATAATTTGGGTAAATATAAAACAGAATTCACAGATTTTATAGCCCCCCCCCCCTTTACAGATGTTTATTAACCATTATTTTACCAGGTATATTGACAAAAAACATAGTGCACTACTTTCTCTTGTACACTAAGGACCGGGGGAGGGGTTGAAGGGGAGAGGAAAAGAGAAGAATTTGTATATTTGAAAGCTAGAAAGAAAATTGTACTTTGCGAAAAATAAATAAATATCAAAAGTAGCTCTCATGCTAGACAAGGTTGGAGACCCCTGCTTTAGAGCCACAGGGACATGGCAGCCTGCCACCTCAACTCAAAAATGCCACAAGGGTTTGGGGGTGGGGGCGCCAGGCCTTCTTAGAAGAAAAGCACTGCCTAAACAGTAGCTAGACATGCTAGAGCCGACCCTATTCTCTCAATTTTAAAACAAACACTGAAAGAATGTTGCTTTACAAAGGATATTTTACTACTGCTATCAAATGGAACTAATGTTCTTTCTCTGAGATATGGGTGCCTTGTGGCTGTCAAATAGTATATGTACACTACCGGTCAAAAGTTTTAGAACACCTACTCATTCAACGTTTTTTCTTTATTTGTACTATTTTCTATGTTGTAGAATAATAGTGAAGACATCACAACTATGAAATAACACATATGGAATCATGTCGTAACCAAAACAGTTTTGCCAAAAAGTCAAAGGGTCTGAATATTTTACGAATGCACTGTATTTGACAGGATTCCACCAAATCTGCTCCAGCCATTACTGCGAGCCCGTCCACCCCAATTAAGGGGTTACCAGCCTCCTGTGCTACACACATACAGATTCACTACTTCCACACTACCCACACAATCACTTATGCCTGCATGCATTTAGGACAGAAAATGTGGCTACCTATGCACTGCCACAATCATATGCAAAGGTAACTGAACTAATTGGCTATCCCCCTGTAGCACTCACTTTTGTCATCATGAAGTGCTTTGAGAGACTCAAGGATCATATCACCTTCACCTTACCTGTCACCCTAGACCCACTTAAATTTGCTTACCGCCCCAATAGGTCCACAAATGATTGAATCGCCAACACACTGCAAACTGCCCTATCCCATCTGGACAAGACGAACACCTATGTAAGAATGCTGTTCATTGACTATAGCTCAGCATTCAACACCATAGTACCCTACAAGCTCATCATTAAGCTTGAGGTCCTGGGTCTCAACCCCACCCTGTGCAATTGGGTCCTGGACTTTCTGATGGGTCGCCCCCAGGTGGGAAGGTAGGAAACAACATCTCCACTTTGCTGATACTCAACACTGGGGGCCCACAAGTGTGCGTGCTCAGCCCCCTCCTGTACTCCCTGTTCACCCATGACTGCGTGGCCATGCACACCATCAACCCAATCATCAAGTTTGCATACAACACAACAGTAGTGGGCTTGATTACCAACAACGACGAGACAGCCTACAGGGAGGAGGTGAGGGCTCTCGGAGTGTGGTGTCAGGAAAATAACCTCTCACTCAACATCAACAAAACAAAAGAGATGATCATGGACTTCAGGAAACAGCAGAGGGAGCACCCCCCTATCCACATCGAAGGGACAGCAGTGGAGAGGTGGAAAGTTTTAAGTTCCTTGGCATACACATCAAGGACAAAATGGAATGGTCCACCCACACAGACAGTGTGATGAAGAAGGCGCAACAGCGCCTCTTCAACCTCAGGAGGCTGAATAAATGTACCTTGTCACCTAAAACCCTCACAAACTTTTACAGATGCACAATTGAGAGCATCCTGTCCGGTTGTATCACCCACCGCCTGGTCTGGCAACTGCACCACCCACAACCGCAGGGCTCTCCAGAGGGTGGTGCGATCTGCACAACGCATCCTCGGGGGCAAACTACCTGCCCTCCAGGACACCTACAGCACCTGATGTCACAGGTAGGCCAAAAAGATCATCAAGGACAACAACCACCCGAGCCACTGCCTGTTCACCCTGCTACCATCCAGAAGGCGAGGTCAGTACAGGTGCATCAAAGCTGGGACCGAGAGACTGAAAAACAGCTTCTATCTCAAGGCCATCAGGCTGTTAAACAGCCATCACTAGCACAGAGAGGCTGCTGGCTACATACAGGCTTGACATCATTTGCCACTTTAACAAATGGAACACTAGACACTTTAATAATGTTTACATATCTTGCATTACTCATCTCATATGTATATACTGTATTCTATACTATCTATTGCATCTTAGCCTATGCCGCTCTGTCATTGCTCATCCATATATTTATATTTATATATTCTTATTCCATTCCTTTACTTAGATTTGTGTGTATTAGGCATTTATTGTGGAGATTCGCTACACTCGCAATAACATCTGCTAACCATGTGTATGTGACCAATAACATTTGATTTGATATGATTTGATATGGATGCATGTAGCCACAAAATCACATACAAACCCTCCCTTCTACTCATCGTTCCTTCAACACATGTAAATCCCTCTATACAATACCATACAATAAAAAGGATTAATGTGGTTAAGGGTTGGAAGTGGATTACCCATACTACTTCAGAGGTACAGACCTAATGCTACTCTGACAGCCAGTCAAATGGCAAACAGTCCACAGGGAACTACAGTCTGTCTGAAGCCTAGCATCTCCTTCAACAACATCTCCCTCTCTACAATCACACATTGGTCCTGAGGGACAGATCCCCTTGCCCAGGAGCCATTAAGCCATACCGTGAACAAGGCTGGCCGAAATATGAGCACCATTGTTGAGAGCTGGGCGCTGTCTAGTTTCACATTTCTCAAGAAAGGTCCTGTCGTCACTGCCTCTCCCTGACTATGGCATAGAGGGAGGGGTATGGAGGGGCATGGAGGGGTATGGAGGGGACTCTGGGGAGGATAGGGCCAATAGGATCATCTCATTGTTCATTTGATAACCTTGAAAAGTTGTGTTTAATTGGATAAGCTAGTAGAACATTTATAATCTAGCTAAATGGCCCGGCTGTTAAGTTAACCATCATTTGTTGATTTGAGCGCTAAGCTGTTAATTGAGAAAGCTGGAAAAGATGGACAGTGTTCAGTTATCTAATCTGATAACACCACCAAACGCTTTACTGAGGACACTGAACTAACACAGGGCGACCAGTCAGATACTGAGGACCAGAGCACTTGATTTGTCCCATTTGATCCAGGCTCAGCAGCCCCAGTACTGTCTGTCCCCCATAAGCCATCTATTAATCAAGGAGAGACACGCAGCTGTTTGACACCCCCCATTCTTCCCTCTCAGGGCCTCTCAACCCGATAGAGCAGATAAAAGGATCCCCCCCCACATCCTCCCCCTACAGAACAGGTGTCCACTGGGGTGATGTCACTCCCACAGACCAGACCCACCAAGACTGACTGACAACCTGGTCATGTCAGCAGCAGCAGGGACCAGCATCAATGGTCAGGATTTACTAGATGCCTGGTTTCATTATCCATGTCTTTTCTGAGGTCTCAAGATTTCAGTTAATGTTCAACCAGTCTACATTCAACTAGTCTACATTCAACCAGTCTACATTCAACCAGTCTACATTCAACTAGTCTACATTCAACCAGTCTACATTCAACCAGTCTACATTCAACTAGTCTACATTCAACCAGTCTACATTCAACCAGTCTTGTATCTTTGTGTTTCCAATTGCCAGCTGGCGCCATACTTTCCAAAGGCATTGCTTCTTGCACAAGTGTAGACTAGTGCTCTACTGCCCTCCACTGGTCTGAAACTACAATGGAGGGAGACAAGATTTACACTTGGAACTGCCACATTTCATTCAAACAATGTGAAGCGAATGGTGTGCTTATTAACTAATAACACATACATATGGCCTGAACTTCAAGGAAAAGGGTATGAAATCATGGTCTGTATTACAGTATGCTGGAGCTGGAACTCAGGACCACAGATAGTTCTGCCTCCATGACATCCCCTGCTGATTCTACATACCCATCCATCCTAGACAGTGTTCTAAACTTCTGAGAGGCCTTACTGATAATTAACATCCTTCAACCTCAACAACATAACTGTAATTGACCACAACTCTGTTGTGGAGAGGTCAAAACAGAGGTGGTTCAATGAGCCATGCTTACGTGATGACTTACAATAATCCTGTGTGGCTCAGTTGGTAGAGCATGGCACTTGTGATGCCATGGTTGTGGGTTTGATTCCCATGGTGGACCAGTATGGAGAAGAAAAAATAAAGTATGAAATGTATTTACATTTTAGCAGACTCTGTTGTCCAGAGCAACTTACAGTAGTGAGTGCATACATTTTCGTACTGGTCCAGCATTGGGAATCAAACCCCTAACCCTGGCGTTAAGCACCATGCTCTACCAACTGAGCCACAGGGGACAATGTATGAACTCATTACTGTAAGTCGCTCTAGATAAGAACATCTGCTAATTGACAAAAAAATGTCATGATTAACCTTGCCTGAAGACTTGTTAGCTCCTTGAGCTAAGGCCTGAAGCCCAGTGGGTTAATAAAACCTGTTTTCTCCATGTGCTGCTGATTCAGGCATAAGGGCATAGTGCCCTTATGCTTGAGGTGATTTGGGAAACTTGATAAAGGGGATTTACGATCTAAGGCGTGTCGCATGGCCAGTTAATGACGTTGTTTGAGTGAATGAGTTTTCACTAAACATTGCATAATCAGTGGAGTTGATAGGCACCTTGAGGCTGCCTCATGAACAACTTGTCCCACTATTATGTTTGAGTCAAAAGGTTACCTCAGTCAGATCATATTTAGGAGCAATTTCTAGGAATGAAACTAGGAACTATCGTGTTAAAAATAAAATGACATTCCATGAGACAAAGTTAAACATCTATTTCAAATGGATGAGCCAATAATGAGGCTGATAACAGAATGAGGACATTAACATATAAGCTAGGCCTACACCAAAAAATAAGAGGACAGTCTTATTGTAAAGGTCTGTTTAGGCCTACATGGGGAACTCCTGATCCACCCTGTGTCTTCTACAGAGCTGATGAAAGAGATGCGGCCTGAAGTGCCCTAATACTCTTACCAACTTGGCTTGAACTTTGCACGTTACATTTTCGCGTCACTGGGGTCAGACCAGCCAGCAACATACAAACTTTAAAACTCCCTCATAGATTCCAGAAGTGTAACACTGACAGGGTTGGAGGACGACCAGGTTGACGAGGCACCAGTCGACAGGTAAACAAGGCAACAGAACATCCAGCATGGTGGGAAGGAGACGCGGCTCCAGAGCCACCAGGGGGTCACAGCAGCCCCAACAGCAACGCACGGGGGGACCCCGCAAGGTGAGTCCGTCAGACTACCGAGAGGTGGCATATCAAAAAGTTGAAAATACAAATGTAGCCTATAATGTACTTCTATAACATAGGCAGCTACAAATTATTCCTCAATAAATGTTATGATATTTTCACTGTAAATGTTAAAGCATTATGGGAATGGTATAGCTCTTTGAATGGTAAATTGATCTCTACCGTCAATGAAAGCATTCTTAATCATTAACATGGATTTTTTAAAACCCTTTGTTAGTCTTTTCTCAAATCTTGGGCAGATTTCAAACAGTTCAGGGTTCAAAGTGTACTGACAACTCTACAGATAATTCCTAGTAACCATATACACTCCCACCCACTAGCTCTCACATGCAGAGGAAAACACGCATGAAGCCAGAAATCCATATATATTCAAACGCTTATTAATGCCCTGATGATTTCCATAACTGTGAATATACACGCCTTTACTTATGTACAGACATCCCTTTCCATGAGGTCAGTTACAGACGTAGGATCTTAATTTGAGACAGTTTGCTACAACAGGAAAATAACCCTGCAGCAACAGGAAATGTGAATTATTATGTGGATTATAATTAATGGAATATTTTTTGTAGAGGTTGATCCATTTTTTGTTAGGGCAAAGTCGGACATTTTAAAGTGGAAATGACAAAATTTAGAAGCCTTTTTAACCTCGAATACACTACCAGTTTGCATTTCCTGCTGTGCCGGAAGATTCTCAACAACAAAAGAGTGATCAAATTAAGATCCTACATCTGTAACGTTTTCTGTTCCATCTCAGAGTCTGAGAGAGCCAGCATTATTTGCCAAGGAAGCAGGATATGAGTCGGTGGTCCCTCATGAAAAGCTGACCATCGCCCAAGCCAAGAGAGGTACACCAGGTCAGTCATCTAGTCTATGGTCTCACCAGGTCAGACCAATCACAGGTGAGTCAGACTAATCAGAGGTCAGTGTGACCACCAGTTTGATCCCTCCTGCTGGGATTAGTGAGGAATGACAAGGGAAAGAGGAGACTTACTCAGTTGCACAACTGAACGTTTTCAAATGAAATGTGTCTTCCACATTTAACCCAACCCCTCTGAATCAGAGAGGTGAGGGGGGCTGCCTTAATCGATGTCATTGGCATCCAGTTGTTGTTGGGGGTTAACTGCCTCAAGGGCAGAACGGCAGATTTTTACACCTTGCCGGCTCAGGGATTCAAACCAGCAACCTTTTGGTTACTGGCCCAATGCTCTTAACCGCTAGGATACCTGGGAAAAAGGATAAGAAGAGGTAGGAGGCAGTCACAGAGGGAGGGATGGAGGCTGGGAGAACTTGGAGAGCAACAGATCAAATTAGCGTTTTTCTTTTGTTATAGCAATCCGGCCAGTCCGAGTCTATGCTGATGGGATCTTTGACCTCTTCCACTCTGGACACGCTCGCGCTCTGATGCAAGCAAAGAACCTGTTCCCCAACACACATCTCATAGTGGGAGGTAAATAATGCCTTTTGAATTTTAAAGTGCCTTGAAAATAGATCACAGATAGTGATTGGCTCATATTGATCAGACCACGAAACTCACATTTTAGCGGCACAAGGTGTAAATTAGGTTTTTGTGTGTCTGTCCTCCCAGTCTGCAGTGATGAACTCACACACCGGTATAAGGGCTACACGGTAATGACAGAGTCCGAGCGCTACGAAGCCCTGATACACTGTCGCTATGTGGATGAGGTGGTACGGGCTGCTCCCTGGACCCTCAGCCCTGACTTCCTGAAGAAACATAAGGTCAGCACTTCTGGACAAGGGTCACATATACTGTACATCAGTGTTTCTCAACCAGGGGTACTAGGCCCTATCCACAGGGGGTATTAGGCCCTATCCACAGGGGGTACTAGGCCCTATCCACAGGGGGTACTAGGCCCTATCCACAGGGGGTATTAGGCCCTATCCACAGGGGTACTAGGACCTATCCACAGGGGGTACTAGGACCTATCCACAGGGGTACTAGGCCCTATCCACAGGGGGTACTAGGGCCTATCCACAGGGGGTACTAGGGCCTATCCACAGGGGGTATTAGGGCCTATCCACAGGGGGTATTAGGACCTATCCACAGGGGTACTAGGACCTATCCACAGGGGTACTAGGCCCTATCCACAGGGGGTACTAGGACCTATCCACAGGGGGTACTAGGACCTATCCACAGGGGTACTAGGCCCTATCCACAGGGGGTACTAGGGCCTATCCACAGGGGGTATTAGGGCCTATCCACAGGGGGTATTAGGCCCTATCCACAGGGGTACTAGGCCCTATCCACAGGGGGTATTAGGCCCTATCCCAGGGGTACTAGGACCTATCCACAGGGGGTACTAGGACCTATCCACAGGGGTACTAGGCCCTATCCACAGGGGGTACTAGGGCCTATCCACAGGGGGTACTAGGGCCTATCCACAGGGGGTATTAGGCCCTATCCACAGGGGTATTAGGCCCTATCCACAGGGGGTACTAGGACCTATCCACAGGGGGTATTAGGCCCTATCCACAGGGGGTACTAGGCCCTATCCACAGGGGGTACTAGGGCCTATCCACAGGGGGTACTAGGACCTATCCACAGGGGGTATTAGGCCCTATCCACAGGGGTACTAGGACCTATCCACAGGGGGTACTAGGACCTATCCACAGGGGTACTAGGACCTATCCACAGGGGGTACTAGGACCTATCCACAGGGGTACTAGGACCTATCCACAGGGGGTACTAGGGCCTATCCACAGGGGGTACTAGGCCCTATCCACAGGGGGTACTAGGGCCTATCCACAGGGGGTATTAGGCCCTATCCACAGGGGGTACTAGGCCCTATCCACAGGGGGTACTAGGGCCTATCCACAGGGGGTACTAGGACCTATCCACAGGGGGTATTAGGCCCTATCCACAGGGGTACTAGGACCTATCCACAGGGGGTACTAGGATCTATCCACAGGGGTACTAGGACCTATCCACAGGGGGTACTAGGACCTATCCACAGGGGTACTAGGACCTATCCACAGGGGGTACTAGGGCCTATCCACAGGGGGTACTAGGCCCTATCCACAGGGGGTACTAGGCCCTATCCACAGGGGGTACTAGGACCTATCCACAGGGGTACTAGGACCTATCCATAGGGGTACTAGGACCTATCCACAGGGGGTACTAGGACCTATCCATAGGGGTACTAGGACATATCCACAGGGGTACTAGGACCTATCCACAGGGAGTACTAGGACCTATCCACAGGGGGCACTAGGCCCTATCCACAGGGGGTACTAGGACCTATCCATAGGGGTACTAGGACATATCCACAGGGGTACTAGGACCTATCCACAGGGGTACTAGGACCTATCCACAGGGGGTACTAGGACCTATCTACAGGGGGTACTAGGCCCTATCCACAGGGGGTACTAGGACCTATCCACAGGGGGTACTAGGACATATCCACAGGGGTACTAGGACCTATCCACAGGGGTACTAGGACCTATCCACAGGGGGTACTAGGACCTATCCACAGGGGGTACTAGGACCTATCCACAGGGAGTACTAGGACCTATCCACAGGGGGCACTAGGCCCTATCCACAGGGGGTACTAGGACCTATCCATAGGGGTACTAGGACATATCCACAGGGGTACTAGGACCTATCCACAGGTGGTACTAGGACCTATCCATAGGGGTACTAGGACCTATCCACAGGGGGTACTAGGACCTATCCACAGGGGTACTAGGACCTATCCACAGGGGGTACTAGGCCCTATCCATAGGGGGTACTAGGACATATCCACAGGGGTAATAGGCCCTATCCACAGGGGGTACTAGGACCTATCCACAGGGGTACTAGGACCTATCCATAGGGGTACTAGGACATATCCACAGGGGGTACTAGGCCCTATCCACAGGGGGTACTAGGCCTATCCACAGGGGTACATGAGAAGACTCATGAGACCATAAGCTTACTGGTAAAATGGAAATGAGGGGGTACTTCAAGGGTTCTCTGGGCAGAGCAAAATGTACTTGGTGGTACAGTAACTGAAAAGGGTTGGAGACCATTGCTGTACATTACTAACAATCAGCACTAAAATCTGATATAGAGCATGTCCCTTTTTTTGTAATAAAATCACCTTAATGCTATCCTGTGATTTCCCCAGATTGACTTTGTAGCGCATGATGATATCCCATACACCTCTGCTGGATCAGAGGATGTCTACAAACACATCAAGGAAGCAGGTAACTAACTGATCTGCTCTGAAACAGACATTAACCTGTAGCCAATCGAGATTGTGTCTGTGTGTGTTTGCTGAGTTACAGCCTACTATTTGTCACTACCTGTGTCATCTTGACTGTGTTTGAGCACTGTTCTCTCTGTTGGGTTTCAGGGATGTTTGTGGCCACACAGAGGACAGACGGCATCTCTACATCTGACCTCATCACCAGGATAGTGAGAGACTACGACCTCTATGTCCGACGCAACCTGCAGAGAGGCTACACAGCCAGTGACCTCAACGTTAGCTTCATCAGGGTAAGAATGTGTTATAGGAATTTTATATCTTGATGATAATAATCGATAATCAATTCGCCTTGACTAATGCCCAAGGTTTGTAAGACAATGGGTTAAAATAATTAGGCAAGGACTCAGCTTTCTGCAAAAGGTTTCTGTAGCTTTATTCATGAGAACGTTCTGGTGTCAGGATAACAAAACAGTCATTATATAGTTCTTGCTTACTTACGCACATGCATTTACACACAGTCCGTTGGTGACCTGCAACCCCCATAAACTTCTCACACTGTTTATCACCTTCTGGCTCAGCCTGTTCCTTTCCTTCAAGGTTAGGAACTCTCTGAGGTTTTACTCCCTTGACCATCTGCTTCTCTATCTCTCTATACTAATTGCATACACACATTTCTTTCCCTCTCCAGTGGTTTCTGGACTTTCCGGAACTAATCAGACTAATCGATCCCTACATTGATCATTACATTGATTATTCATTAAACCTGCTGTATGACTAATAATTCATCATGGTTTATTGATTCATTTACCTTTATTAGATAATTCTCTTATCAGAATGACATCATAATTACCGTAGAACAATGAATTAAGTTGGAATAAACATCTGTGACATTAACTTGCATTTGAGGGAGATGAATGCTTGTTTCAGTATTGGTGGTTGTGGTTGATAAACACTAGACCATCTTTAGCTGATTCCCCACAGCCAACCGCATGTCTAACTTGTGCAGGAGAAGAAAATCCGTCTTCAAAACCAGGTGGATCGTATGAAGGAGACGGTGAAGACAGTAGAGGAGAAGTCCAAGCACTTTGTGCACTCGGTGGAGGAGAAGAGCCAAGACCTCATCCACAAGTGGGAGGAGAAGTCCCGGGAGTTCATTAGTAATTTCCTGGAGTCGTTTGGTCCAGGTGGAGCGTGGGTAAGTTTACCTTTAGCCCACAATAGATAGATACTATGTTAGGAAGCATGAAAGGTCAATAGGGGAAGATGGTTAGTAATGATCCCATTCCTCGAAGTAAGTGACTAGACAATATGAACAAGTAGTTTAGGAAAAAAAACACTCAGTTGACAAACAATAACAAAACATATCATGCTGTCTCTCTCTCTGTCTTTCCATCTCTTCCTCTCTCTCCCCCCCTCTCCCCCTCTCTCTCCCTCTCTCTCTGTGAGCAGCATGTGATCCAGGAGAAGAGTGGGCGCATGCTCCAGGCTCTGTCACCCTACGCATCGCCCGTCGCCTCGCCCCTTGGCTCCCCCAGCAGCAGCCCCACCAGGGGGCGCTCCCCATCTCCTCCCTCCTCTCCCTCCTCTCAATCCCCTCGTTCTCCTCGTTCCTCCGCCACCTACCCCAAGGGTGCCTCTGCCCATCCCTCAACTTCCCTCAGCAGCATGAGTGAGGGGGATGACGACGAGAAGTAGAGACGGCACTGTCACGCAAACACTCAGTGTACAGGTAACTGCCGAAATAAAGGAAACACTTGAAGAAACACTTGACTAAATGAGAGATACAGGACAAGGGAAGCTTGGTCTTTACATCCTCAAAGACATGCTTCTGTCAGCTGTAACTATTTTCAATGTATCAATAATCATGCGTTTTTCAAACATAGACAAAGATAGATTCAGATTTTTGACTTTGTATATGTAACTGCCAAAATAAAGGAAACATTTGAGTAAATGAGGGATACAAAGTATATTGAAAGCAAGTCATGTATAAAAATTCCCAGTTGCCCATTATGTTGGCTAACATGGCTAGAAGAAAGGATTTCAGTGACTTTGAAAGAGGAGACTCAAAGTAGCATAGGGGGTTTACATGGTGTGTGGGTGTGTCTCAGTCATCTGATCTCAAACCAATTGAACACTTATTGGAGATTTTGGAGCGGCGCCTGAGACAGTTTTCCACCACCATCAACAAAACATCAAATTATGGAATTTCTCATGGAGGAATGGTGTCGCATCCCTCCAATAGAGTTCCAGACACTTGTAGAATCTATGCCAAGGTGCGTTGAAGCTGTTCTGGTGGCTCGTGGTGGCCCAACGCCAGAGTAAGAGACTATGTTGGTGTTTCCTTTATTTTGGCAGTTACCTGTACATGGTTACTTTGTGCACTGTGTGTGTAAAATGTCGCTCACAGTGTACCATATTTTTGTTATTTTATTGTGTAGGTCGTAAGGTAACTGAATGCACTGTGATAACTCCTTTAGTTGAAACTCCATTCTCACTTCTGATTCCTGAACCACACAAATACATACAACTAATACCACTATTTCACTGTCTAAACCAGGCTTTATTGTTTTACAAATACTTAATAGCAACATGCTTAAATGTGTCTTCAGTTGTCTATGATACAGTGCATTCAGAAAGTGTTCAAACCCCTTGACTTTTTCCACATTTGGTTACGTTACAGCCTTATTCTAAAATGGATTGAATCCATTTTTTTGTTGTTGATGTTTTTGCAAATGTATAAACAATTTCAAACTGAAATATCACATTTACATAAGTATTCAGACCCTTTACTCAGTAATTTGTTGAAGCACCTTTGGCAGCGATCACAGCGAGTCTTCTTGGGTATGACGCTACAAGCTTGGCACACCAATATTTGGGGTTTCTCACATTCTTTCTGCAGATCCTCTCAAGCTGTCAGGTTGGATGGGAAGTGTTGCTGCACAGCTATTTTCAGGTCTCTCCAGAGATGTTCGATCGGGTTCAAGTTCGGGCTCTGGCTGGGCCACTCAAGGACATTCAGAGACTTGTCCCGAAGCCACTCCTACATTGTCTTGGCTGTGTGCTTGGGGTCGTTGTCCTGTTGGAAGGTGAACCTTTGCCCCAGTCTAAGGTCATGAGCGCTCTGGAGCAGGTTTTCATCAACGATCTCTCTGTACTTTGCTCCGTTCATCTTTCCCTCGATCCTGACTAGTCTCCTAGTCCCTGCTGCTGAAAAACATCCCCACAGCATGATGCTGCCACCACCATGCTTCACCGTACGAATGGTGCCAGGTTTCCTCCAGATGTGACGCTTGGCATTCAGGCCAAAGAGTTCAATCTTGGTTTCATCAGACCACAGAATCTTGTTTCTCATGGTCTGAGAGTCCTTTAGGTGCCTTTTGGCAAACTCCAAGCGGGCTGTCATGTGCCTTTTACTGAGGAGTGGCATCCGTCTGGCCACTCTACCATAAAGGTCTGATTGGTGGAGTGCTGCAGATATGGTTGTCCCTCTGGAAGTTTCTCCCATCTCCACAGAGGAACTCTGGAGCTCTGTCAGAGTGACCATCGGGTCCCTTCCGTGACCAAGGCCCTTCTCCCCTGATAGCTCAGTTTGGCCGGGCGGCCAGCTCTAGGAAGAGTCTGGGTGTTTCCAATCTTCTTCCATTTAAGAATGATGGAGGCCACTGTGTTCCCTGGGACCTTCAGTGCTGCAGAAATGTTTTGTACCCTTCCCCAGATCTGTGCCTCGACACAATCCTGTCTTGGAGCTCTACGGACAATTCCTTTGACCTCATGGCTTGGTTTTTGCTCTGACATGCACTGTCAACTGTGGGACCTTATATAGGCAGGTGTGTGCCTTTCCAAATCAGGTCCAATCAATTGAATTTACCACAGGTGGACTCTAATCAAGTTGTAGAAACATCTCAAGGATGATCAATGAAAACAGGATGCACTTGAGCTCAATTTGGAATCTGATAGCAAAGGGTGTGAATACTTATGTAAATAGGTTATTTCTGTTTTTATATTTTATGAATTTGCAAACATTTCTAAAAACCTGTTTTCGCTTCGTCATTATGGGGTATTGTGTGTAGATTGATGAGGAAAAAAATGGATTTAGTCCATTTTAGAATAAAGTTGTGGAATAATTAAAGGTGTCTGAATACTTTCTGAATGCACTGTATACAGTAAAAAAAAATATTTTATGACATAAATAGTTTCTATTAAATATTAAATACAAAACCATCCTTTCTGAGAGTATTTGATCTACTCAAATTTTCCAAATCAATTTAATTTGAGGCCTTTGCTTTAAAAACATTTGTACCAATCTAAAGTAGGATATGTCTCAAGGTATTCTGATACTGCCCTAAGCATCCAAAGTGATTATAATCTCTTATAAATTTACAGTACCATATTGCAATATCAAGCATTCAAATACTGACCTACTAGCATCCTGAGTAACACTTAGTCACACACACATACATACTAACTGGATCATCCCTTTATCTACTGAAATCCATTGCATACTGGCATAACATGACAAACCAATCTTCTAGTTTTACACAGTATATTGTCACTGTAGGACAGGTTGCTCCAGTCGTCTGGCTCAGGGCCGGTCTGGTAGTGTCTCCATGCTGACTTGTTGAAGACCGGGAGACGCACAAAGGACTCGCTGGACAGAGCCTGGAGGTCAGAGACAAACACATGGGATGCTGGAGCATGTTGACTCCAATGCTTACCACAGATGTGTGAAGTTGGCTGGATGTCCTTTGGGTGGTGGACCATTTCTGATACACAAGGCAAACTGTTGAGCACGAGAAACCCAGCAACGTTGCTGTTCTTGACACACTCAAGCCGGTGCGCCTGGCACCTACTACCATACACTGTTCAAAGGCACTTCAATCTTTTGTCTTGTCCATTCAACTTCTGAATGGCACACATACATAATCCATGTCTCAATTGCCTCAAAGCTTAAGAATCCTTCTTAAACCTGTTTCCTCCCCTTCATCTACACTGATTGAAGTGGATTTAACAAGTGACATCAATATGGAATCATAGCTTTCACCTGGAGTCATCTGGTCAGTCTATGTCATGGAAAGAGTAGGTGTTGCTAATATTTTGTACACTCAGTGTAAATACAACATGATACAGGCAATAAGGAAGGACTTCACACATACACTACAGTACAAATTACGACCAGTTAATTGATAGCCTACAGAAACTTTATTTTGGTACAACATAAATGCTACCTATGCTACACTCCAGTCCCTAGACTTCCTGGCGCTGACGGAAACATGGATTACCACAGATAACACTGCTACTCCTACTGCTCTCTCTTCGTCTGCCCACGTGTTCTCGCATACCCTCGAGCATCGAGCCAGCGGGGTGGTGGCACTGGAATCCTCATCTCTCCCAAGTGGACATTCTCTCTTTCTCCCCTGACCCATCTGTCTATCTCCTCATTTGAATTCCATGCTGTCACAGTTACCAGCCCTTTCAAGCTTAACATCCTTATCATTTATCGCCCTCCAGGTTCCCTTGGAGAGTTCATCAATGAGCTTGACGCCTTGATAAGTTCCTTTCCTGAGGATGGCTCACCTCTCACAGTTCTGGGTGACTTTAACCTCCCCATGTCTACCTTTGACTCATTCCTCTCTGCCTCCTTCTTTCCACTCCTCTCCTCTTTTGACCTCACCCTCTCACCTTCCCCCCCTACTCACAAGGCAGGCAATACGCTGGACCTCATCTTTACTAGATGCTGTTCTTCCACTAATCTCATTGCAACTCCCCTCCAAATCTCCGACCACTACCTTGTATCCTTTTCCCTCTTGCTCTCATCCAACACTTCTCACTCTGCCCCTACTCGGATGGTACTGCGCCGTCCCAACCTTCGCTCTCTCTCTCCCGCTACTCTCTCCTCTTCCATCCTATCATCTCTTCCCTCTGCTCAAACCTTCTCCAACCTATCTCCTGATTCTGCCTCCTCAACCCTCCTCTCCTCCCTTTCTGCATCCTTTGATTTTCTCTGTCCCCTATCCTCCAGGCCGGCTCGGTCCTCCCCTCCTGCTCCATGGCTCGACGACTCACTATGAGCTCACAGAACAGGGCTCCGGGCAGCCGAGCGGAAATGGAGGAAAACTCGCCTCCCTGCGGACCTGGCATCCTTTCACTCCCTCCTCTCTACATTCTCCTCTTCTGTCTCTGCTGCTAAAGCCACTTTCTACCACTCTAAATTCCAAGCATCTGCCTCTAACCCTAGGAAGCTCTTTGCTACCTTCTCCTCCCTCCTGAATCCTCCCCCCCCCCCCCCCCCCCCCCCTCCTCCCTCTTCGTCAACCATTTTGAAAAGAAGGTTGACGATATCCGATCCTCGTTTGCTAAGTCAAACGACACCGCTGGTCCTGCTCACACTGCCCTACCCTGTGCTTTGACCTCTTTCTCCCCTCTCTCTCCAGATGAAATCTCGCGTCTTGTGACGGCCGGCCGCCCAACAACCTGCCCACTTGACCCTATCCCCTCCTCTCTTCTCCAGACCATTTCCGGAGACCTTCTCCCCTTCCTCACCTTGCTCATCAACTCATCCTTGACCGCTGGCTACGTCCCTTCCGTCTTCAAGAGAGCGAGAGTTGCACCCCTTCTGAAAAAACCTACACTCGATCCCTCCGATGTCAACAACTACAGACCAGTATCCCTTCTTTCTTTTCTCTCCAAAACTCTTGAACTAGCCTTCCCCGTAGCTCAGTTGGTAGAGCATGGTGTTTGCAACGCCAGGGTTGTGGGTTCGTTTCCCACGGGGGGCCAAGTACGAAGAAGAAAAAAAAAGAAATTGTATGAAAATGAAATGTATGCGTTCACTACTGTAAGTCGCTCTGGATAAGAGCGTCTGCTAAATGACTAAAATGTAAAAAATGTAAAATGTCCTTGGCCAGCTCTCCTGCTATCTCTCTCAGAATGACCTTCTTGATCCTAATCAGTCAGGTTTCAAGACTGGGCATTCAAATGAGACTGCTCTTCTCTGTGTCACGGAGGCTCTCCGCACTGCTAAAGCTAACTCTCTCTCCTCTGCTCTCATCCTTCTAGACCTATCTGCTGCCTTTGATACTGTGAACCATCAGATCCTCCTCTCCACCCTCTCCGAGTTGGGCATCTCCGGCGCGGCCCACGCTTGGATTGCGTCCTACCTGACAGGTCGCTCCTACCAGGTGGCATGGCGAGAATCTGTCTCCGCACCACGCGCTCTCACCACTGGTGTCCCCCAGGGCTCTGTTCTAGGCCCTCTCCTATTCTCGCTATACACCAAGTCACTTGGCTCTGTCATATCCTCACATGGTCTCTCCTATCATTGCTATGCAGACGACACACAATTAATCTTCTCCTTTCCCCCTTCTGATAACCAGGCGGCGAATCGCATCTCTGCATGTCTGTCAGACATATCAGTGTGGATGACGGATCACCAGCTCAAGCTGAACCTCGGCAAGACGGAGCTGCTCTTCCTCCCGGGGAAGGACTGCCCGTTCCATGATCTCGCCATCACGGTTGACAACTCCCTTGTGTCCTCCTCCCAGAGTGCTAAGAACCTTGGCGTGATCCTGGACAACACCCTGTCGTTCTCCACTAACATCAAGGCGGTGACCCGATCCTGTAGGTTCATGCTCTACAACATTCGCAGAGTACGACCCTGCCTCACACAGGAAGCGGCGCAGGTCCTAATCCAGGCACTTGTCATCTCCCGTCTGGATTACTGCAACTCGCTGTTGGCTGGGCTCCCTGCCTGTGCCATTAAACCCCTACAACTCATCCAGAACGCCGCAGCCCGTCTGGTGTTCAACCTTCCCAAGTTCTCTCACGTCACCCCGATCCTCCGCTCTCTCCACTGGCTTCCAGTTGAAGCTCGCATCCGCTACAAGACCATGGTGATTGCCTACGGAGCTGTGAAGGGAACGGCACCTCCATACCTTCAGGCTCTGATCAGTCCCTACACCCAAAGAAGGGCACTGCGTTCATCCACCTCTGGCCTGCTCGCCTCCCTACCTCTGCGGAAGCACAGTTCCCGCTCAGTCCAGTCAAAACTGTTCGCTGCTCTGGCACCCCAATGGTGGAACAAGCTCCCTCACGACGCCAGGACAGCGGAGTCAATCACCACCTTCCGGAGACACCTGAAACCCCACCTCTTTAAGGAATACCTAGGATAGGATAAAGTAATCCTTCTAACCCCCCCCCCCCCCCCCCCTTAAAAGATTTAGATGCACTATTGTAAAGTGGTTGTTCCACTGGATATCATAAGGTGAATGCACCAATTTGTAAGTCGCTCTGGATAAGAGCGTCTGCTAAATGACTTAAATGTAATGTAAATGTAAATAAATACCACTCACCTTGAAGAGATCAACCAGCATATGGAACAGGTGAGATAGCACATAAACCACCCGGATAGCCTTGGAAGGGTCCTTGGCTGAGAAAAGAGGGACATGTATGATTATGGGAAATATAGCCAATCAATATTTATCAATCATCCTCTACTCCTATATCATTACAGTAGTCATGTTTCATGCAATATCACATGGAATAGATATTCATTGGATCTGCTGCATCTCCTGCTGACATTTGCAGTTTCAGACAGAAGCCAATGGGAAACTCTAAGATGAGTTGAAAAGAATAGGGAGGCCTGGTCGACCTGATGAAGATCCGGTTCAGATCGAAGCGGTGTCTATAAAGCAGTTAATTGGGAGCATAAACAGTGTTCGGGCCTTCCTGTTCTTTTCAGGTATTCTTTATTAGCCCAGCACCTATGTTTTTAAGGATGTGCGTACGAACACAAACTTTTCTAGAATCTCTAAGAATAGGCTAACTTTCCATTCCAGATTACTTTTCCATTCCAGCTAATAAACCTGCCACATCCTAACCAAGAGCATAGCTTATACTCAGACATTTACAATATAGGCACCAGTGCCTTCTATCTTACCAATATTGCATCATAAATGCATACATATCTATAATTAGTTTATAATGCATATTGCTCAGTGTTATTAATTACATTGAAGCATACAATTATACTCTTCTGTCTTCAGCTCAGGGGTAACCCTGTAGTACTGCTCACAGAGTATCTTAGCTGTCTCACAGGCATCTGCAGAACATTGGGGAAATAGTCATGACATTTACATGTGACATTTTTGATCAGTCCCTACACCCAAAGAAGGGCACTGCGTTCATCCACCTCTGGCCTGCTCGCCTCCCTACCTCTGCGGAAGCACAGTTCCCGCTCAGCCCAGTCAAAACTGTTCGCTGCTCTGGCACCCCAATGGTGGAACAAGCTCCCTCACGACGCCAGGACAGCGGAGTCAATCACCACCTTCCAGAGACACCTGAAACCCCACCTCTTTAAGGAATACCTGGGATAGGATTAAGTAATCCTTCTAACTCCCCCCCCCCCCCTAAAACGATATAAATGTACTATTGTAAAGTGGTTGTTCCACTGGATATCATAAGGTGAATGCACCAATTTGTAAGTCGCTCTGGATAAGAGCGTCTGCTAAATGACGTAAATGTAAAATGTAAATTTTTGCCATTTAGCAGATGCTCTTATCCAGAGCGACTTACAGAAGAAATTAACGTTAAGTGCCTTGCTCAAGGGCACGTCGACAGATGTTCACCTTGTCGGCTCGGGGATTCGAACAAACAACCTTTCGGTTACTGGCCCAATGCTCTTAACGGCTAGGTTATCTGCTGCCCTGAAGCAGCAGGACATTGGGTAAATAGTCATGAAGCAGCAGAACATTGGGTAGATAGTCATAAAGCAGCAGAACATTGGGTAGATAGTCATGAAGCAGCGGGACATTGGGTAAATAGTCATGAAGCAGCAGAACATTGGGTAAATAGTCATGAAGCAGCGGGACATTGGGTAAATAGTCATGAAGCAGCAGAATATTGGGTAAATAGTCATGAAGCAGCAGGACATTGGGTAAATAGTTATGAAGCAGCAGAACATTGGGTAAATAGTCATGAAGCAGCAGAACATTTGGTAAATAGTCATGAAGCAGCAGAACATTGAGTAAATAGTCATGAAGCAGCGGGACATTGGGTAAATAGTCATGAAGCAGCAGGACATTGGGTAAATAGTCATGAAGCAGCAGAACATTGGGTAAATAGTCATGAAGCAGCGGGACATTGGGTAAATAGTCATGAAGCAGCAGGACATTGGGTAAATAGTCATGAAGCAGCAGAACATTGGGTAAATAGTCACGAAGCAGCAGGACATTGGGTAAATAGTCACGAAGCAGCAGAACATTGGGTAAATAGTCATGAAGCAGCGGGACATTGGGTAAATAGTCATGAAGCAGCAGGACATTGGGTAAATAGTCATGAAGCAGCAGAACATTGGGTAAATAGTCATGAAGCAGCAGAACATTTGGTAAATAGTCATGAAGCAGCAGAACATTGGGTAAATAGTCATGAAGCAGCACGGCATTGGGTAAATAGTCATGAAGCAGCAGAACATTGGGTAAATAGTCATGAAGCAGCAGAACATTGGGTAAATAGTCATGAAGCAGCAGAACATTGGGTAAATAGTCACAAATCAACAGAACATTGAGTAAATAGTCACAAATCAACAGAACATTGGGTACATAGTCATGAAGCAGCAGGACATTGGGTAAATAGTCATGAAGCAGCAAAACTGTCACGGGTGTCGTAGGGTGTAGACCAAAACGCAGCGTGAAAATGTATACTCATCTTCTTTTTATTTGTGAAGAAGGAAAACACAAACAACGTATACAAACAACAAACGAACTAGACAGTCTCGTCAGGCATACAGCAAAACAAGAAACAATCTCCCACCCCAAACCATATAAACCAAATACCCCCTCTACATGAACACATACACAAACACACCCTGAACCACAAAACAAATACCCCCTGCCACGTCCTGACCAAACTATAAGAACAAATAACCCCTTTACTGGTCAGGACGTGACAGTACCCCCCCCCCCCTACAAAAAAAAAAAAAACGACAAAAATAAACCCCTATACTAAAGGAAGGGAAGGGAGGGTGGCTGCCGTCACCGACGGCTCCTGTGCTACACCCCCCCCCCCTCCCCAAACCTCCTACAGTGGAGGTGGCTAAGGCTCAGGCCTTAATCCCCTACCTGACCAAACCACCCCCACTGCATACCTCTGCCTGAGGCCAGTCACTGAAGACCCTGGACTGTACTCTGGAAGCTCCGGACTGTAGGGCGACTCTAGGAGCTCCGGACCGTAGGACGACTCTGGGAGCTCCGGGCCGTAGGACGACTCTGGGAGCTCCGGACTGTTGGACGACTCTGGGAGCTCCGGGCCGTAGGACGACTCTGGGAGCTCCGGACTGCAGGACGACTCTGGGAGCTCCGGAATGCAGGACGACTCTGGGAGCTCCGGACAGTGGGCCGTCTCTCCTGGTTCCGGACAGTGGGCCGTCTCTCCTGGTTCGGGACAGTGGGCCGTCTCTCCTGGTTCCGGACAGTGGGCCGTCTCTCTTGGTTCCGGACAGTGGGTCGTCTCTCTTGGTTCCGGACAGTCTGGACGAGGCACTGTTGCCGGACACTCTGGACGAGGCACTATTGCCGGAAGTTCTGGACGAGGCACTGTTGCCGGAAGTTCTGGACGAGGCACTGTTACCAGACACTCTGGACGAGGCACTGTCGTTGGAAGCTCGGACTAGGCTGACGCACTGGAAGCCTGATGCGTGGGGCTGGTACTGGAGGTATCAGACTAGGGACACGCACCCCAAGGCTAGTGCGAGGAGCGGGAACAGGACGTACTGGACTGGACTGACGCACTGGAAGCCCAGTGCGTGGTGCTGGCTTAGGAGACGCCAGACTAGGGACACGCACACCAAGGCTAGTGCGAGGAGCGGGAACAGGACGTACTGGACTGGGCTGACACACTGGAAGCCTGGTGCGTGGTGCTGGTACTGGAGGTATCAGACTGGAGACACGCACTTCAGGGCTAGTGGGAGGAGCAGGATACACTGGACCGTAGAGGCGCACTGGCAGTCTCGAGCGCAGGACTGGCACCGCCTGTACTGGCTGGGTGCCCAATTCCCCCTGGCAAATGCGGGGCGCTGGCACTGCGCACACCGGCCTGAAGATACTTGGCCTCGCCACAGTACGCATTAACCCAAAGCACGGGACCTGTCCAGTCAAAGGTTGCTTAACAAAAGCACGGGGATTTGGTTTGGGGCTTAATCCTCGCCCAGCCAAACTACCCGTGTGCCCCCCCCAACATTTTTTCTTGGGGCTGCCTCTCCGGTTTGAATGCCAACCGTGTTCCCCTGTAACATTCCCGGTCCTCTTTCGCCTTCCTCCATGGGCCCACTCCGGCTTTAATCTCCTCCCAGGTCCATGACTCCCGACAGTCCATCTGTTGCTGCTCCCTCCTCCGCTGCTTGGTCCGTGTTGGGTGGGAGATTCTGTCACGAGTGTCGTAGGGTGTAGACCAAAACGCAGCAGGAAAATGTATACTCATCTTCTTTTTATTTGTGAAGAAGGAAAAACACAAACAACGTATACAAAAAACAAACGAACTAGACAGTCTTGTCAGGCATACAGCAAAACAAGAAACAATCTCCCACCCCAAACCATATAAACCAAATACCCCCTCTACATGAACACATACACAAACACACCCTGAACCACAAAAACAAATACCCCCTGCCACGTCCTGACCAAACTATAAGAACAAATAACCCCTTTACTGGTCAGGACGTGACAAGGACACTGGGTAAATAGTCAAGAAGCAGCAGGACAGACACACAGAAGACTTACAGTGTGTGGCATTGTGTTCAACATTGATCAACCTGAGGGTGTACACAACATAGATCCTTCATTGAATACTAATTCAATAAGTTGCTTACCAGATGCAGCCTGACTCAAAGTTACCATTTGACAAAGATTATGATCAATTGAATTTAATTCTGCTCACCTTTCACCACCTCAGGGATGTTGCAGGTAGGATCAATACTTCCAATGTGCTTGGGATGGGAGGTGGTTCTGTCATCACCAAAAATGAGTGCTGTAACACAAAATATCATCTTATCAAGATCTTCATCAACATCCACTATAAGTCATAACATCCACTATAAGTCATTACATCCACTGTAAGTCATAACATCCACTGTAAGTCATGACATCCACTGTAAGTCATGACATCCACTGTAAGTCATAACATCCACTGTAAGTCATGACATCCACTGTAAGTCATGACATCCACTGTAAGTCATAACATCCACTGTAAGTCATGACATCCACTGTAAGTCATGACATCCACTATAAGTCATAACATCCACTATAAGTCATAACATCCACTGTAAGTCATGACATCCACTGTAAGTCATGACATCCACTATAAGTCATAACATCCACTGTAAGTCATAACATCCACTGTAAGTCATGACATCCACTGTAAGTCATGACATCCACTATAAGTGATAACATCCACTATAAGTCATAACATCCACTGTAAGTCATGACATCCACTGTAAATCATAACATCCACTATAAGTCATACACATGTACGATTTTAGACTGAACTTCTGACACGCATATATAAAAAGCCCACAGTACTGTACATGCTTATTGGCTGGTGATGTGTACTTACTGTGCTGGTTGATGAGCATGCGGAAGGATATCCTGTCGGTGTTGAAGCGATCCAGAAAGTATTCAATTAATCAATAAAATGTATTTATAAAGCCCTTTTTACATCAGCAGATGTCACAGTGTTATACAGAAACCCAGCCTAAAACCCCAAACAGCAAGCAACGCAGATGTAGAAGCGTTGCTACTGATGAAAGGTCAAAGCCAAACTTCTGCTTGTACTCTATGAAACACTGAGCCATGGTGGGGACCACGTCATTGTGCCCGTTATGGATTTTGACCAGGATGTTTAGAAAGCTGTTACAGAGAAATATGGTGTGAGGACCCTCAGAGGTCTCTGTGCTGGTGAAGATGTGGTGGGTGCCTGGTGTCACTGTGTACATGTCAACTTACTCGCTGGACACCTTGTGCTCATAGTCCAGCAGCTCCCCAAAGCTCTTGATGTACCTGATATTTTGCTTATTTATACAACTGTGCTTCGTCTAATACCAGAACCGAATGTACATGGTGCAAGTAATCAATGCCGTTTGAGATTCTGCGCAGATTATTACAGCAATTGTGAAGATCTCCACAGACCTGCAATGACCTATGCACGCTATCTTGAACATGCACACTTTATATGATTACACAAGAAGAAATGTATAGTTACAGTAACCTCAAAATGTGGCCATGGATGTGTTACTCATTTTAAGGTTGAATAAATACTGTTACATTAGTTTGTAAGATGGCCTTAACTTTAGGCTATTTACTGTATTGAAAAAGTTATATTGAATTGTGTTTGGTTGGAAACCCAACCAAATATCAACATTTAAAGGAGCTGCATCTACTGCTTGGTTAGTTCCATCTGAGCCACTGGCTTCATCCCATTCTTTAACTTTTATTTTGGGTTGGAGATGTGAATCCAACATACAGTATAATTTATTAATTTGTCGACAAGTTAATAGGCTATATTGTATTTCAAAAGTGATATTGAGTTTAATTCTAGTTTATATAAATGTAATACCTACATGCTTCAAGCAGACCACAATAGTCCCTGTGCCCAAGAATGCCAAGGTAACATAGTGTAGCACTCACATCTGTAGCCATGAAATGCTTTGTTCAACAGCATCATCCCAGACACCCTGGACCCACTCCAATTCGCATACCACCCCAACAGATCCACAGATGATGCAATGTCTATTGCATCTCCACACTGCCCTTTCCCACTTGGACAAAAGATACACATACATGAGAATGCTGTTCACTGACTACAGCTCAGCATTCAACACCATAGTGCCATCCAAGCTCATCACTAAGCTAAGGACCCTGGGACTGAACATCTCCCTCTGCAATTGTATCCTGGACTTCCTGATGGGATGGCCTCATGTGGTAAGGGTAGGTAACAACACATCCGCCGCCACGCTAATCCTCAACACGGGGGCCCCTCAGGGGTCCGTGCTTAGTCCCCTTCTGTACTCCTTGTTCACCCACAACTGTGTGGTAGCGCATGACTCCAACATAATCATTAAGTTTGCAGACGACACAAAGGTTGTAGGTCTGATCACCGGCAATGATGAGACAGCCTATAGGGAGGTCAGAGACCTGGCAGTGTGGTGCCAGGACAACAACTTCTCCCTCAACATCAGCAAGACAAAGGAGCTGATCGTGCACTACGTAAAATGGAGGGCCGAGTATGCCCAATTCACATCAATGGGGATGTAGTGGAGTGGGTTGATAGCTTCATGTTCCTCTGTGTCTACATCACTAAGGATCTATCATGGTCCAAACACACCAACACAGTTGTGAAGAGGGCACGACAATGCCTCTTCCCCCTCAGGAGGCTGAAAAGATTTTGGCATGGCCCATCAGATCCTCTAAAAGTTCTATAGCTACACCATTGAGAGCATCTTGATTGGCTGCATCACCGCTTGGTAAGGCAACTACCTGGCATCCGACCACAAGGCGTAACAGAGGGAGGGTAGTGCATACGGCACAGTACATTGACCCAAGATGCCATTCTGTTACCGTCATTCTGTCACCCGGTGTGCCAAAAGAGATTTTTTCAAACTCAGAATGTCATGTCATAGCTGGGTCATGTCACCCATTCTTTCTGCAGACATCTTTGAATCTAAATTCAGAGTAGATATTTAACAGAGTTTTTGGAAAACGTGGTCACATAAAAAACTGAGGGAGATTATGAATGGCATTCTACCAAACTTTACATTGATACTGTTCCTCAAGTAAATGTGTTTTAGTGACATTTTTAGTGGCAATTGTTAAAAATATACTTTTTTTAAGTGAAAAAGTGGGTCTCAGCATCACTCTATTATCGTGGAACTGCCATAGAGTAAAAGCCACCCGTCTTATTTTCAACACAGTGGCAACCCTATAGCATATCTGTGTCCATGATATTCAAACTCTTGCAGAACTTCTTTCTATACTCACCGAAGTCCAATTGCTTGATAGACCTTGACGAGGGAGAATAATATGATATTATTTGAGGTTTCGATGTGACCCAAGAAAGGAATAGTAACTGAATTAAATATCTTCATGAAGTGCTTTGAGAGGCCAGTTAAGGATCATATCATCTCTACCTTACCTGACACCATGTTACATCTGCCCCTGCCACGCCCTCTACTTCTCATCCTGTGTCTCCCTAACCTGCCACTCCCCCAGTGCTCTCTCCTTGTCTCTGTGTGGGTGTATCTGATTGTGTGAGTGGAGACAGATGTGCTGGAGTCAGAGCAGATCCCCACCAGCTGCAACATGTTCCATAATCAAGACCTCTACAAACACTCAGCCCTGCCACTTCCACGCTGCCAGATCGTAGCCTCTGCTCTGTCAGTCGGCATTTCAAGCCGTTTGTTCCTGCATAGATCTTGTTATCCTGTAGTGCCTGTTTCCCTAGCCTGACGCTGCTTTTGTCTGCTACAGTTCCGTCCGCTCTGACTCTGGTCATCAGTCCCTCGTCTCGTCAGTCCTGCTTCCCTGCCCTGGACCCCCGCTGTGTGGCCACACACACCTCCAACTCAATCATCAAGTTTGCATACGACACAACAGTAGTAGGCCTGATTACCAACAATGACAAGACAGCCTACAGGGAGGAGGTGAGGGCCCTAGGAGAGTGGTGCAAGGAAAATAACCTCTCACTCAACGTCAACAAAATACAGGAGCTGATCGTGGACTTCAGGAAACAGCAGAGGGAACATGGCCCTATCCACATCGACAGGAACGCAGTGGAGAAGGTGGAAAGCTTCAAGTTCCTTACCGTACACATCACTGATGATCTGAAATGGTCCACCCACACAGACAGTGTGGTGAAAAAAGTATAACAGCTCCACTTCAACCTCAGGAGGCTGAATACATTTGGCTTATCTAAAACCCTCACAAACTTTTACAGATTGACAATTGAGAGCATCCTGTAGGGTTGTATCACCGCTTGGTACAGCAACTGCACCATTCCACAACCGCATGGCTCTCCAGAGGTTGGTGCGGTCTGCATTTTTGGGGGCAAACTACCTGCCCTTCAGGACACCTACAGCACCCGAGCACCTGTCCTTTGGTCTGATGAGTCCAAATTTGAGATTTTTGGTTCCAACCGCCATGTCTTTGTGAGACGCAGAGTAGATGAAAGGATGATCTCCGCATGTGTGGTTCCCACCGTGAAGCATGGAGGAGGAGTTGTGATGGTGTGGGGGTGCTTTGCTGGTGACGCTGTTACTGACTTATTTAGAATTCAAGGCACATTTAACCAGCATGACTCCCACAGCATTCTGCAGCGATACGCTATCCCATCTGGTTTGTGCTTAGTGGGACTATCATTTGTTTTTCAACAGGACAATGAGCCAAAACACACCTCCAGGCTGTAAGGGCTATTTGACCAAGGAGAGTGATCACCCAACCTCAACCCAATTGAGATGGTTCGGGATGATTTGGACCGCACAATGAAGGAAAAGCAGCCAATACAATTCAAGTGCCCAGCATATGTGAAGCTGGTTGAGAGAATGCCAAGAGTGTGCAAAGCTGTCATCAAGGCAAAGGATGGTGTTACGTCCGTTGTTGGAATGAGACCAAGGTGCAGCGTGGTAGGCGTACATTTTCTTTTATTAACAATGACACCGGGAAAAACAACAAAATACAAAAACGAACGTAAAGCTATATGCAGTGCAGAACGCAACTACACACAAACAAGATCCCACAATCACAGGTGGGAAAAAGTATGATCCCCCAATCAGAGACAACGATAAACAGCTGCCTCTGATTGGGAACCATACTAGGCCAACAAAGAAATAGAAACATAGATATGCCCACCCAAGTCACACCCTGACCTAACAAAATAGAGAATAAAAAAGGCTCTAAGGTCAGGGCGTGTGTAACGACTGTCGTAGAGAGGGGACTAAGATGCAGCGTGGCACGTGTTCATGATCTTTTATTAGAATCAAACAAACACTCGAACAAAATAACAAAGGGAAAACGAAAGCTACAGTTCTGTCAGGTACAGAAAACTAAACAGAAAACAACTACCCACAAACACAGGTGGGAAAAGGCTGCCTAAGTATGATTCCTAATCAGAGACAACGATAGACAGCTGCCTCTGATTAGGAACCATACTCGGCCCAAAACAAAGAAATACAAAACATAGAATGCCCACCCCACACCCTGACCTAACAAAATAGAGAAATAAACCGTCTCTCTCAGGTCAGGGCGTGACAGCGTGACAGATGGCTACTTTGAAGAATCTAAAATATATTTTGATTTGTTTAACACTTTTTTGGTTACCAAATGATTCCATATGTATTATTTCATAGTTTTGATGTCTTCACTATTATTCTACAATGTAGAAAATAGTAAAAACTACCATAAATTCCGGACTATAAGCCGCAACATTTTTCCCACGCTTTGAACCTCGCGGCTTAAACAATGACACGGCTAGTATATGGATTTTTCCCGCTTTCAATTTTTTTTTCAACAACAAAACACATTCTGTGACGTGCTCAGTTTTTTGGCGGCATGAAGCTTTCATTAGACCAATGAAATTGCCGAACGGGTTAAGGTCAAACAACTTTTTTGTTTACTGTTTAGATTCAATCGAGCGCTCTCAAACTTCCCATCATTCTGATTACGGTAGTCATTTTGTCACCCTCATCATGGCAAAGACACGGAGAAATGCATATGATGCAGCTTTCAAGTTGAAGGCGATTGATCTGGTTGTTGGAAAAGGAAATAGAGCTGCTGCACGGGAGCTTGGTCTTAATGAGTCGATGATAAGACGTTGGAAACAGCAGCGTGAGGAATTGACTCAGTGCAAAAAGACAACTAAAGCTTACTGCTAATTTTTATTTTTTGTTACAAGCCGTGTTTCGTTAAAGCCTATTTATTTTTGTTACAAGCCATGTTTCGTTAAAGCCTACTTATTTTTGTTACAAGCCGTGTTTCGTTAAAGCCTGTGTAAAGTTCATTTATTTCAATGTACCGGTAGGCACCTGCGGCTTATAGACATGTGCAGCTTATTTATGTTCAAAAAAAAAAAAACAATTAAATTCAGTGGGTGCGGCTTATATTCAGGTGCGCTTAATAGTCCGGAAATTACGGTACAGAAAAATCCTTGAATGAGTAGATGTGTCCAAACTTTTGACTGAGACTGTAGTTGTAATTCACTATATTTATTGATATGAATACAAAATACATATTTCATACCCCCATTAACCCGCTTTTGTTTATAAACTCCATCTCTTTCCAACTCCCTCACACACCAAACTCCACATAGCCGTGTTGAGAGCTGAGGCAACTTGAGGAAATATGGATGGGACAGACATGTTGTTTGAGGTATATGTTCTAATATTATATTCAGCATAATGCAGGTAAACTTTTAATATACAGTAAGTTTCATCTCATACAAGACTAACCAACAACTAGAACAGCAGAATATACAGTATCACACCATCAAAACAAAATTAATATACAAGTAAAACTATAGTGTAAATGTTTGGTAGAGAGTCCCTCTCTCTCTCTCCCTCTCTTTAACGCACACACGCACACTCATGCAAACACACACACCACTCTGCCTCTCACTTCAGCCCAATCTCTCAGACAGTGTGCTCGCCCTGTGGGGCCTGCAGGCTGATCTTGCTGTTCTGGTCGTTGTCGGTCTCGTGGGGGTCGGTGGGAAGAGAGTCATAGGTGCGGCGGTACAACGCCCGGGTCACCAGGGTAACGATGAACATCTCCACGATCATTAGCTGCTGACTCAACACTGCAGACAGACACATAGACACACACACAGACAGACCAGACACACACACAGACAGACCACACACACAGACAGACCAGACAGACAGACATATAGACAGACCAGACACACAGACAGGCCAGACAGACACATAGACACACACACAGACAGACCAGACAGAAAGACAGACCAGACAGACAGACACATAGGCACACACACAGACAGACCAGACAGACAGACCAGACAGACAGACAGACAGACAGACAGACAGACAGACAGACAGACAGACAGACAGACAGACAGACAGACAGACAGACAGACAGACAGACAGACAGACAGACAGACAGACAGACAGACAGACAGACAGACAGACAGACAGACAGACAGACAGACAGACAGACAGACAGACAGACAGACAGACAGACACATAGACACACACACAGACAGACCAGACAGAAAGACAGACCAGACAGAAAGACAGACAGACAGACAGACAGACAGACAGACAGACAGACAGACAGACAGACAGACAGACAGACAGACAGACAGACAGACAGACAGACAGACAGACAGACAGACAGACAGACAGACAGACAGACAGGGTTGGTGGACATGGACTTCATATTGATCAAGTAATGGCTCTCGTTTGGCTGGTTTGGAGCTATTCTGTCACTTACTGGTGCCACGGGCACTAGAGGAGAAGGGCGGAGAGCAGGCGATGGTTCCATCCAAGGCCAGGATGTTAATGATGGCCGTCTGCAGCTGACTGAGCACCAGCACCAACTATGGACACATGACCAGCGACATCATGGAGATGCATAGAATATTGGGATGCAGAAATGGACACCGCCATACTGAATCAGACACTACACAATATTCCTAAAAACTCAAGGGTCAAGGACTAAGGAAATGACAGAAGCTGATGTAATTTCACCAATGGCATTGAGCAGGCAGTTCCTGGACTATCTGGTTTGTGCAGTAGGACATGGTCAGACTCACCTGGTACATGGCATATTTAGGTATGATCTTGATGCTGCGCAGTGTGTTGCATATGTTCATGAACATGATGGCGACAGGCCAGAGGGAGATGATGGTGAGAACACCTATAAATGGGTTGATCCAAATAGCTGTGCCTGTGATCTCCAGCTAAACACCGAGACATGGAGAAAGGTTAAAGAGGGTAGGCATTGAATAGTGGACATCAATGGAATGACACCAAGCTCAGTTCGAAGCTAAGATGTAAAGGGGATGTTTGTTGTTGCTGAGAAGATTTTCACAGAAAGGAGGACAGTTACTTACATCAGAAAGATCAAAGTTGCCGTTGGTCCACAATATTATGGACAGAATTGAGAGGACTGTCCTTAAGATAGCATACTGAAGAGCCCCCAGCTTCAGCCAGAATAACATGCAACTGAATGAAAACAGACCAGAGTTATTAATATGTTCTAACTACTTGTGTTAAACATTACCAACACAAAGAATCTTCTGGCCCAAGTGTGACCTGAGTATGAATCATCATCCCACTGGTCACAGATGTCATCTAGTTTTGACTTACATTTGGATTACTTGTCAACTAAGATGAATTCTATGTGAAATCGACAAAAAAGGTCACCATGTCATTAGATTTAAGCAAAAATTTGTGTGAAAAAAATACAAAATACCCTTACGTTGATGATTTTTTTCAAATTCAATCAGTTTTCCACATCATCACATTGATATTTTTGGGATGAAATGACATGGAAACAACGTTGATTAAACCAGTTTTTTCCCAGTGTGTTGTTCATGTTACCGTGTGACCGGAACGCGTGGCAAGCAGGGACAGCAGCAGCAGCAGGGTCCTACACTGATATTGAAGGTTTTCTGGGCATTGTTCTTCAGAAAGGCCTCACTACCCCCACTCTCCTCTATCATCAGAACCAAGATCTTATACACCACCACTGCAAAGTACCTATAGAGAAAAGGAGAGGGTTTACTTGTAAATTGTTAGATACATTGTACACACATAACAAGTGTGTGTCACCAGCCTTAAAAACCAGTTAGTCTGCCCACTCAACTTTTGTTTGTGTCCCAAAAAAGTTTGTTTGTGCTTGTTTGTGTCATTTCCTGTATTTTCCCCTTCCAGCTCTCTGAGGATGTGGGATGATATCTGATCTGCTGCATAGCACGATTTACATTTAAAGGACATTTAAAGGCAATGTTCCCGCATTTGCGGAGGCTGCATTTACGGTAAATGCTAAATTACAATTGTGCTATACCACTCAATTTAAATCGTGCTATAGTACGGATCTTCTGCGATAGGGATTGAGCCCTTATGCCAACCAGATGCATATGAGTATTGTTTTGCCAAATGTCTAGCCTGCGTTTTCTGTACTTGATGCACATGCTTTGCTTTTCAACTAGCTAAAAATGTAATTACCTTAATTTTTTCTTCCTAGGCTCCCAGCTCTCTGGGGATGATCTCTAACACGGTGTAATGATTAAGCGAGTGGTTAAACTGTGGTCACATAGTTGAGTGCATTCATAAAAAGCCTCCTCCCGTTTATGTCAGTACTCCTTGCTATGGCTTCCTGTCAGCTCATTACTACAGGTGAAAGAGCACTGCATCTACTTAGTGCAGTATAGTCAAATTGTTTATAAGTTCATAGAAGGGTATGTGAAAGAGAGAGAGAGAGAGAGAGAGAGAGAGAGAGAGAGAGAGAGAGAGAGAGAGAGAGAGAGAGAGAGAGTAATAAGTAGTGTGTGGGTGAGAGGAAACTTACGAATTAGAGGTCATATCTGTAAACATGGTAGCCCTTGGTATCCACATCCCAAAACAAGCCATGGTGGCAATGACCTGTGACAGAAACAGAACGTTACTTTTAGTCAAAACATTCATCATCCACATGGTTCTCATTCATATAAAGTGATGAATAAAATACTGTATGATCATAGAATGACAGACATTCTCATTTACAGTTTAGTTAAAAGTTAACGGCCCAGTGCAGTCAAAAATTTGATTATCCTGTGTTTTATTTATATTTCCACACTGACGTTGGAATAATACTGTGAAATTGTGAAAATTATGATAATGCCCTTTTCGTGTAAGAGCTGTTTGAAAAGAACGCCTGAAATTTCAGCCTGTTTTGGTGGGATGGAGTTTTGACCTGCCTGGTCAAAATGTGTTAATATACCAACAAGAAAGACAGTTCCAAATCCCTCTGCCAATAACAGCTCATTTTCAGATTTCCCCTCGCCACTCCCAGACAGTCCCAGCAAAATAAATGTGTTTTGCTAAGAAGCTATTTTTGTTTATTTTTGACCATTTTAATAGAAAACAATCGCGGTAAGGTACTTAATTGTTTCCCAGAAATGATTTGAAATTCAAATAAAAACGGCTGCATTGGACCTTAACACCCAAACAGATGTTTGTGATGTCATCTCTCCATGTAGGCAATCTAGCTATGTATAACCACAGTGATAAACTGCTGTCTCAGTCGCTCGTCAATTCAAATCATATTGTATTTGTCACATGCGCCAAATACAACAGGTGTAGACCTCACAGTGAAAATGCTTACTTACAAGCCCTTAACCAACAATGCAGTTCAAGAAATAGAGTAAATAAAATATTTACTAAATAAACTAAAGTAAAAAATACAATAAAAAGTAACACAATAAAATAACAATAACGAGACAATATACTCATCCAGTCCAGACAGTGTAGCTATAACCACAGAGATACACTGGCAGTACTTATTGCATTCAATTGCATCTGGTGAAGGCTAGCGGAGACAGGGAGCTGACTTCTTACCGGTGCAGCACCATTGACCCACATAATAGTTGTCTTCTTAGGAGACGGGACTTTTCTATAGATAAACACACACTCCTCCAGGTATAGCAGCAGGGACAGCGTAGACATGAGGGTCAGCATGGAGTACAGAGCCACACCGAAGACATCCAGCTCTAGTTAAGGGAGAGAGTAAGGGGATCAGAAGGGAGAGAGAGAGAGAGAGAGAGAGAGAGAGAGAGAGAGAGAGAGAGAGAGAGAGGTTGTATAGGTCAGTAGAAGCCCCTGGCAACAACAACCTCTCTTGAGGATAGATCAATACCCTGACAACATCCCCATGGACACAACAGCATTTGTGAAACAGCCTCCAAACCATTTAATTCAGCCTCTTTTGAGGTTGAGTGCTGATGAGATCCCAACAATACTTCACTCCGCCCAGTGAAAATCCAGCTGTCTAAATGTATCCTTGATTAGTTTCATATGGACTGAGATCGAGGCTATCTACAGAAACAATAAACCACCCTTGAAGAGATGTTGACTGAATACAAAGGATGAAAGGCCATGCAAGTTATTTGTCATTCATATCAAATGAGCCATCATTTTTCTCAGAACAGAAAAATGACTTTGGAGAAACCAAACATGCATATCTGTGGCCTACACATGGAGATGTAATGATGGGCAGAGTGAAATGCTGTCCCTCTAATCAGCCTGGATCAGACTGGAGCCTTCCATTTGGAGGACAAATTCATTCAGAATCTATTTTATTGGGCTTGTCTGTGTATCAGAGATTGATTGGTGAACAATAACGTTCGGTTGCCTATCCTGACGTGAAGTTTGTTCTATAGAAAGTATTTGACTCTGATGTGTGCCACAGAAAGTATTTGACTCTAGTCACAAAATTAATGAAATTAGATTTTCGGCACAACACCGGAGACCTGAATACTTACAGAGCTAACACCTGAGCTTTAGCTCAACGGGCTAATAAAGTCTTGTTGTGTGCCAGAGACCCAATCAGTCACATTTCTGCCACGCCAATGGCCACGGTGTAGTTATCACACACATTGGAGAAAATAATGATATAAACTAACTGTCACTTTTAATATAGCCCTACTATATTATCATACTTCTGTAACTTCTGTATCTCCTGTTTTGCGTTGGGATGCTTGACATGTCAGGTACAACTGAATGAAATAAGACCAAGACAGAATTATTATTCATTATTATGATTTGTATTATTTATTTCACATATTAATGAGTATGTTAAGTCAATGAAGTCAGAGAAGCAAAAGAAACAGTCTGCGTCCCAAAAAGTGTTTTGTACAATTCGTAGTGAAATTTGCTTTCAAAATTTCAAAACAACTTTATAATGAAACACTATCTACAAACTGATTGATAAGGTAATCTGGGTAACTCACGCTTTATGACATCGATAGCCAGCGGAGGTTCTTCTAAACAGGTCGGATGGATGGTGCTGTTGAGAGCTTCTTCCATGTCCATAGTCAATTGAAGTCGGTAATGTAAGGACTCGCGCCAGGTTGTGAAAATATGCAGAAAATAAACTACCAGTGATGTATCTCTTGCCCACTGACTGCAGTTATATGAGGTGCGAGGAAGCAGACAGCAATAGATATTGAACTTTCCCCCGCAATTAACTTCTGACTGATGATGAGTAAGTTGTTTGCTCAGTGAATACTGCAGATTTTCCTACTAGTCAATGAGACCACCTTCGCATAGAGAATGGCAGATAACTGTATTTCATTCAAATCTTAGAACTACTGTATTTATTGAGCAACCTTCCTTATCAAGGGGAGCCTAATGACCCACAGTCGGTTCCTGTAACTCTCAGTGGAATTACTTGCCCATAGATTATATTTGATTCAGCACAAGTTTACGTTTCAGGAGAATGAACTTTGATTGGGGTGTATCGTTTCTTGCCAGCCAACATACAGGAATAAAAGGAGTTGGGAAAGCATGCTAGAGTTAAGATATTAACAAATTAATCCAAGTAGAAAATAAATACCCACAGTCAGTCCAATTTCTAGTTTTGATTTCCATTTGCCAACCAGAATTCAACGTGAAATCAACAAAACATTTCACCATGTAATTTGATTTAGGTTAATAGTTGGGTGAAAAAAAGACTAAACCCTTACCTTGATGATTTTTTTTCAAATCCAATCAGCTTTCCACGTTGATTCAATGTCGTCACATATATGTTTTTTGTTGAAATCACGTGGAAACTATGTTGATTCAACCAGTTTTTGCCCAGTGGGTATTGTATTGTTCAGCCATCAATCTTAAAAGTTGTGGGTTTACATACAAAGTATCACCTCTCTCTCTCTCTCGTTGATTATCTGGTGCCATTTAATTTCAGCGTTCTGCCAATCGAATTACTGTCTCTCCGTTAATGTCACTATTTCATTGCCTTCACTGTGTTTTTCGTTACTGACCCCATCTGTTGTGTATCTGTGTAACTTTTAGTAATGAAAACATTCACCAGTGGTGTAATGACATGCACTGAGACCAGCAAGAGTGTTGAGGATAACTATAACCTTTTTTTCAAATTCTACCCATTTCAAATCAATAAACAATCCCTTTATAGCTAAATCGATTTTGTTTGATCCCTAAAACTCTGTCCCCATATACAGAAGCTAGAATAAAGACTTTCCGGCAGTGGGCTAATGGCTAAATATAGATGGTCTCGTCATCACTCAACTGCATAATTGCATTTGAGCTAAGAAAAACATGATTTTAGTATGTAGGATGAGACAATTAGGTCTAATCAGTTTACCTGGTTACAAATTAAGTGAAGGGAGAAGGTGAAAGATGATCCAAAAACAGACTTGGATGGATGGATTACAGTCAAACGGAGAGGTTTAGTAAGAGATGGAGAGAAAAGGAGAGAAAGAGCGAGTACGAGAGACAGAAAGACAGGTAGCATAAAATACAATCTGAATAAAAAGAAGCCATGAATTTAAATATAAACTTGCTTTGCCTACAAAGACACCTGTAGATCGAGTCATGTGTGACTTCTCCATAGACGTGGGCTTCTCACACATTTTTCTCCATCCGCACACACTCAGTGAGTCAGGTGGATGGCAGAGAGTTCATTCCCCCACAGTAGACACTGTCACACTCTATAACCCTGATGCGATTGGAAGGGACAATGACATTCCTGTGAGTCCATGAGATATAAACTGGTTTCACTTCAATGCCATAACCATGCAGAGATAAACTTCTAAAACTGACACTTTTTTGTCCAAGCCAAACAATTCATTCTAAAACAAATAGTGTTATAAATAACGATATCATAACCGCCATCGATAAGAGACAATACTGTGCAGCCGTATTCATCGACCTGGCCAAGGCTTTCAACTCTGTCAATCACCACATTCTTATCGGCAGACACAACAGCCTTGGTTTCTCAAATGACTGCCTCGCCTGGTTCACCGACTACTTCTCAGACAGAGTTCAGTGTGTCAAATCGGAGGGCCTGTTGTCTGGACCTCTGGCAGTCTCTATGGGGGTGCCACAGGGTTCAATCCTCGGGCCGACTCTTTTCTCTGTATACATCAATGATGTATACATGCTGCTGGCGATTCTCTGATCCACCTCTATGCAGATGACACCATTCTGTATACTTCTGGCCCTTCTTTGGACACTGTGTTAACTAACCTCCAGACGAGCTTCAATGCCATACAACTCTCCTTCCGTGGCCTCCAACTGCTCTTAAATGCAAGTAAAACTAAATGTATGCTCTTCAACCGATCGCTGCCCACACCTGCCTGCCCGTCCAGGATCACTACTCTGGACGGTTCTGACTGAGAATATGTGGACAACTACAAATACCTAGGTGTCTGGTTAGACTGTAAACTCTCCTTCCAGACTCACATTAAGCGTCTCCAATCCAAAATTAAATCTAGAATCGGCTTCCTATTTCGCAACAAAGGATCCTTCACTCATGCTGCTAAACATACCCTCGTAAAACTGACTATCCTACCAATCCTTGACTTCGGCGATGTCATTTACAAAATAGCCTCCAACACTCTACTCAGCAAATTGGATGCAGTCTATCACAGTGCCATCTGTTTTGTCACCAAAGCCCCATATACTACCCACCACTGCGACCTGTATGCTCTCGTTGGCTGGCCCTCACTTCATATTCGTCGCCTCATCTATAAGTCTTTGCTAGGTAAAGCTCCGCCTTATCTCAGCTCACTGGTCACCATAGCAGCACCCACCCATAGCCCGCGCTCTAGCAGGTATATTTCACTGGTCACCCCCAAAGCCAATTCCTCCTTTGGCCGCCTTTCCTTTCAGTTCTCTGCTGCCAATGACTGGAACAAACTGCAAAAATCACTGAAGCTGGAGACTCATATCTCCCTCACTAACTTTAAGCACCAGCTGTCAGAGCAGCTCATAGATCACTGCTCCTGTACATAGCCCATCTGTAAATAGCCCATCCAATTACCTCATCCCCATACTGTTATTTATTTTACTCCTTCGCACCCCAGTATCTCTACTTGCACACTCATCTTCTGCACGTCTATCACTCCAGTGTTTAATTGCTATATTGTAATTATTTCACAAATATGGCCTATTTATTGCCTTACCTCCCTTATCCTACCTCATTTGCACACACTAAATATAGACTTTTTCCTATTGTATTATTGACTGTTTGTTTATTCCATGTGTAACTGTGTTTGTGTCGCACTGCTTTGCTTTATCGTGGCCAGGTCACAGTTGTAAATGAGAACTTGTTCTCAACTAGCCTACCTAGTTAAATAAAGGTGAAATATAAAAAAAAATAAAAAATGTAACAGTGAATGCTGTGATTTTCCCTGCATCTGTCACTGACACCTCGTTCGTTGACCCCACGATGTGTGAATAGTCTTATATTGCCAAACCTTGCCCTCACGTTTGCTGAAGATTTGCCAAGTGACTTATGACATGACAGTGGCTTATTTTGGCACAATGCTCTCACCATATAAAGTGGTCTAACTAAAATGTTAATCAGATGGTTTCCAACATTTAGCAGGCCCTACCCTTATTGTAATGGGACTATCTAGGCAACCAACATTGTTTCTAACAACATAGAAGTCCATTAATCAAGCATGAATGCACTGAAAACAGTATTTATTGTTAAAATGTACACATTACAGTGTATTCATTTACAAAATATTTTTTAATTATTGAACTTTGCACAAACTATTTCCACATTTAGAGTATATTAAAAAAAAAGAAAAAACATGAACAACCAAAACTGGCTGACAGGGTAGTACAAATAGTGAGAAAATACTTAACATGCAAAACAGATTCAATAAAAAAATAAGATATTATTTTTTTTAACAGAAAATTGGTCCATGATTTACCATCAACAGATTTTGTGAATATACAATGTAGCACAAAATACTTCTCTATGGCATTCATTTTAAGATTAGAAAGTTATGATTTCTGGTTAAAAAGTCACAATGCTCTCACTCTACATTCCTCCACAATAGGGTGTTATACCAACATCCAGTAAAGAAACAGCTTGCAAATTCCAAACAACTCTCCTAAAAACCACATGGATCATAGTCAGTTGGAAATTGAGAAACCCGATCACAAATATTCTGAAAAAACTAAAATAATAAAGTGACCATTGAGAGGTTGATGTCCAACTCGTGCCTCCTCTTGGTGGTCTATGAGCATCCTGGCATGATTTATTACAGCAGAACAGTAACTTTCCCAGGGACTACTACACATGGAAACTGGCCTACTGGTATTAACAAATCTGGTTCAGTACATTAAATATTTATGTATATGCTCAACATTGTACATCGTCCACGACAAAACAATCAAATAATAAGAAAACAGCTATAATCATAATCAAAGAAAGCAGCATTTGTGATGTAAAATGTGCTTTAAAAAACATTTTGTTCAAAGCCTTCCGTTTTTCTCCATATGTGTGCCATTCATCAGATTGAGAAGTCAGGAATTGAAGGAGTGTGTTTTGCATAAAGTGAACACAAATAGCTATTCCTTATTCTCAAAGATAGGACTGACATATAAACAATTAATCTCACTTTCCTGTGAAATGTGTCGAAGTCCCCTCTCGCCTACAAAAGATACCTTAATCTTCATAAACTCAGTTAAAAAAATGCTACATATCTGAAAACAACATATGGCAATGCAGACAATAGCAAAAATAAACAATGGAAAAACTGCAAAATAAATACATAATGGAATAACAATGCTGTCCAATGTTAATTATATCCCTCTGATATCACACCTCTGAAAAAACAATGTGTGTTGACTCCCAACCAAATTATTGATATTCAGAGTGTACAAAACATTAGGAACATGAGACTGACCAGGTAAATCCAGGTGAAAGCTATGATCCCTTGTTGGTCACCTGTTAAATCCACTTCAATGAGAGTAGATGAAGGGGAGGAGACAGGTTAAAGAATAATTTTTAAGCCTTGAGACATGGATTGTGTATCTATGCCCTTCAGAGGGTGAATGGGCAAGACAAAATATTTAAGCGCCTTTGAACAGGGTATGGTAGTAGGTGCCAGGTTGAGTGTGTCAAGAACTGCAACGGTGCTCGGTTTCACGCTCAACAGTTTTCCATGTGTATCAAGAATGGTCCACCACCCAAAAGACATCCAGCCAACTTGACACAGCTGTGGGAAGCATTGAGAGTCAAATTGGGCCAGGATCCCTGTGGAACGCTTTCAATACCTTGTAGTCCATGCCCCGACAAATTGAGGCTGTTCTGAGGGCAAAAGGGGGTGCAACTCAATATTAGGGAAGGTTTTCCTAATGTTTTGTACACTCAGTGTATATCATCACTGATGCACAGAATTTTGCCAAACATTAGTTAGGATTTGGCCCGTAAAATTGTAAACATAAATGCTCTCCGGGTTCCATTTCCATCTGTCTAAATTGTAAAGTTATTACACCATGCTAAGGTCAACTATGGCACTGTACTATACCTTTGTTCTTCCATACTGTACTGAAGGCACAATGCACATTTAAGTTACGATGATACAGAGCAGGAGAGGATTTTGGGAGAGGCATAGGGTCCTACAAAGCCGTGGTTCGTATAAACCTACTGTCCTATTGAAATCAATGGATATGCTTAGCACCCGTCACAGGATTCAAGTGTAAAGTGCATACAGTACACACACGCTACAATCAACTGAGACAGTAGTGCTCATTACCTTCAGGGCCTCAAGACAACATTGTATCCCCTGGGTTTAATCAAATCAAAACCACTAACACATTTTCTGTGCTAAGACACAGTGAACTCTTAATTTTTTCCAATAAAGCAAGTGAATACTGATTTGACGGAGGCGTATAACTGTAAAGCAATTATTTTCCTGCACTTATCTGACCTAGTGCAAAGAGTATTCTTTTTTTGGCTTGAATAACAGAGCAGTTCCAGAGATTAGTAATAGTTACCAAAAAAATATTGTTGTGTGTCTTTGGTTAGCAACAAAGACAACGCGTCTGCATGCGTTTGGTGAGGATGGAAACTGAAAGCTGATGAAAGCTCTGGTGACAGATGTCGTGTCCATGACAGTCCAGGGTTTGTCCATGGTAACAGGGATGCTGTTTGGTGGTCGTAACAACGACAATAGAAAAGATGACGGCTATTCGAGAGCTGTTACTTGACATTTTGTCCATGGTAGTAGGGGTACTGCATGTGATAAAAGGCTGGTTTCTGTAGAGACAAAGATGCTGCTGGTTGTAAGGCATCACAGTTAATGGCTCAGTTGTCTCCTTGCAGACATCTAAACTGGCCATTTGAGCCACCTGGTGGTCATCAGTTTCCACTCTAAGGTCTGCGGGAAACACGTGCACTTCAGCGGAACTCGTCCATGGGCTTACCCGTCTATGATTCACTCTCCATTGTCACAGTTACCATCTGGGCTACGTCTGAAACACAAGGGTTCTAGGTTCAGGCAGCACACAGACACATGGCTACTTGACATCACAGAATATCTATGGGGAATCTACATACCATCCTGATGGCCCTCAATGTGGTTAATGTTGTTGCCAAGGACGTGCTTGGGGCTTGCCAGACCATCTACAGAGCTGTTGGAGGACAAGGCAGAGATTAATTTAATGAATTAGGTGAGATCATTTTACTGAATCAGGAATTAAATAATCAACCAACCTTTTGCCGTTGATCTGGAGGCCCACAGCTATTTGCTCAGGATCTAGGGTCAGTAACCGCGTGACAAAACTGTGTCCATCACCATGACTAACGGAGAGGAAGGAGAGGAGAGAGAGAACAGGGGGAAGACATTTGGTATTTAAACCCTCTAAGTTTCTAATTACTAAAAATAATTAGATTAAAACTTTTTTTAAATGTTTTATTAAACAATACAAAACATACAAATAACAACATCACACCTGCATCTCCAGAGCCCTTATCACTCTGCCACATGGCCTCAAACTGCACCCTTTTGTTTCTCTCTGTCGCCCACGCACTTTCAACATTTTGGTAATAAAGCACTTGAACTTTCCATTGTGTTAACAACGGCAGATTGGTTAAGTATACGTTTTTTCAAGATGACTGACGAGAAAAGTATCATCCAACCCATCGGGTATCTCACTGCACCTTCATATGCCATGTCTGGATATGCAGACAGATGGATTAAAAGTACATTTACAGTAATACTTCTGAGAGCCAACTTTCTCACTCCGCCCCTAACTTTTGGACTTTATAACAATCCCAGAAGGCATTGGATTATTGACTCATTGTTAATTTTACACTTAAGACATGACTCTGCAGTTGTGCTGTAGAATTTGTGAATTTTGTCTCTTGTATAATAAATTCAATACATTAGTTTATACTGGATTAAGCATACATTTTCGTTAACTGTCATTTCGTTAGTTATGTTCCAACATTCCCTCCATCTTGTGCCAATATCAGTTATTTTTAAGTTTTAGTTCCAATAGTTTTTGTCAGTTGGATAGGCTTGTATATCTTACTTATCATATGAACATCCTTTTCTGACTCAAATAGGATTCCCTCAAGATTGCTCTGATGTGCAAAAGATCAAATAGACATTGTGATACGTTTTAAGTTGCATGCATTTTAAAATATCTACATTAGTCAATCCAAAATTGCTTTTTAATGCTGTCATGGAAATATTTGTGTTTCTATGACTTTAGAGTTACATGTGGACCAATTTATGGGTGAATTCTGAAAAGCTATCCAAGGACTGTTCCATAGGCTTGTGTTTTTAGGAGGTCATATTGGTTTTTGTAGAATACGTAAAAAAATGTCCATGTTGATCCTAACTATGAGGTTGCTAATGTTCTTAGCTTTTTCCTTTGAAAATAGACACGTAAAAAGATTCTGGGGTAAACATGTGCATCTTCAAAATGTCCCCATTGTTCCTCTTTAATGCATTTAACTATATGTCGCAAGCAAAAGCCTTGGGAGGCGAGTTGATACAATTCCAAGTCTGGGAGGTTAAAACCAACATTTAGACATAGGAAGATGTAAAATGTTCCTTTTTATTCTATGAGTTTTATTTGCCCATATAAAGTCTTATGACCGAGTATACATCGGTGGGGGTAAATTGGTATTACCGAGAATAACTATACTTTTGGGAGCCATTCCATTCTGAAAAGGTTAATTCTACCAGTTAGATTTCTGTGAAGATTGTTCCATTTAATTAGGTCTGCTTTCATATTGGTGAGTGATGGGATCAAGTTATCTTCATATATTTGTCACTTATTAAGTATCCGAAATGTTTTGTGGTCCACTTAAAAAAAACGATTCTAAAGCTCCAACAGAATAGGTAGATAGTAGATTTGGTGTTTTCACCTGGTGTAGATGGGAAACATCCAGTACTTCTTCTGGTCTCCAAACACCTCTACCACATTCCTACTGAAGCCCAGAGAGAAGCCATTTTTGTCTGGGCCATTTCTGAAGACAGGAGCCCTGAAAGCCTCTGAAATAAAAACCAATACATAAACATATATTATGACAAACAATTATAAAAAGTTGTCAACAATCAAGACAATAGTGGATGAGAGGTTCTGTGTTACAGCATGGTGAGGCATGCAGCTACCTATAGTGGTCCTGTTCTTTCCCACAAGCCAGAGATGGTAGCTGAAAAGCGACAGGATGCTGATGAAGAACATGGCCGCCACAAAAAACAGAAACAACACGTGGAATTTGGCGTGAGTGTCGGGCAGCTGATTCTTGAGAGGGAAGAGAGAGGAGAGCCGTTAGTGATGTCATACTTTTCAACAGAACCATACAGTAGTAATGTCAACCTTCTGCACAGACACACAGGATGTGCACAGACACACAGGATCAGTCAGTTGTAAATGACAATGGGTGACCTCCTCATTCTGGAGAAGCAGAATCTGAGCCTACATGACTGTTCAGTGAATGGCTCCAGAAGGTACTACATCCAGTACAGACCTTCGGTTGTCTGTGAATTCAATATGCAAAATAAGACATGCTAAACAACCAATCCAGTCCAACTCCACACTGGGCCTCGATTGGCCAAGATGACAGTGGGCATTCATTGTCACAAGCAAGGCAGCATACAACACAGACAAGGACAGAAGCCCAGTCTTAACACTCAAGGAGGAACAGACAACAGCTTATGCTGCAAGACAACAGTGTTTGACACATACTGAAGAGAATCCCTCAACAGCGACTTGTACATCAGAGACAGAAGGCTTGTGAATGCTATTATTGGTGGAGCTCCTCTAGCTTACCTTTTGTGACTTGCCATTAGTGGCAATAGGCTATTCAAAGAAGTGCAACCTTACTTTTTGACTAACCATTTTTTTACATTTATTTATTTATTTCACCTTTATTTAACCAGGTAGGCAAGTTGAGAACAAGTTCTCATTTACAATTGCGACCTGGCCAAGATAAAGCAAAGCAGTTCGACAACATACAAAAACACAGAGTTACACATGGAGTAAAACAACATACAATCAATGATACAGTAGAAAAAATAAGACTATATACAATGTGAGCAAATGATGTGAGATAAGGGAGGCGATCAGATGGTGACAATCTTGCATTTTACCTGAGGACAATCCCCAACAGATCTCCTTCGGCAATGCTTTAGGCAAAGTATTAGAGACAGATTGTTAGTGGAGAAATGTGTGCAACTATTTTACAGTGATTAGAAATAAAAATAAATCTGACATGCAGACTGCTCAAATTTGAGGTGGATTATGTAGAGGATTTGGGTATTGGCTAATTGGAACATGCGATCAGGGATCTTACTGCTGTCAGTGTTTACACTCAACCACTAAGCTCTGGCTAGGGAAGAAATGAAAGGCAGCTAGAGTATTACTTAGTAGTACTTACTGTCCAGAATTTGATGAAATACTGCAGGACAGTAGCAGCGATAAACACACAATACAGCATGGAGTAGGCCAGAAACAAGACAAAGAACTTGTAGTTTGAAAATCCAACACAGTTATTCACCCTGAGCAAGAAACAGAGGGAGAGAGTGGTAAATTAATCAGTCAACGTGGCTCCTGCTGCATTCTTCACTAGTTGCCTCTATTCTCTAATCTGTATCAAATAAAGTGATGACACAAAGTCTACAGAATGATCTGTTTGAGAGCTGGGTAATCCCTTTTCCATTACTGTACTAGACCAAACAGTGACTTCATCAAGTAAAAAGGTCAGACAGATCAAATATGCTGATGCAGTAGAATGGAGAGGATTAAACTCTCCACTGATCCAATCACTATCAAGTCAGTATGAACAAAGAACTTCACACACAGCATCTAAATTACAACAACGGACAAGGGTGTTACATACCATGGACAGTGATGATCCATCTTCAGTACACACCTGAGAGAGAGAGAGAGATAGATCACAAAAAAACAAGGGAAAGAAGAAAATAGTATATTACTTTGGAGTTGAAGCATCTAAAAAGACCCCACATAAAATCCCATGGTGCATCTCATCTGAACCCCACAGAGACAGAACTAACTGAACTCACATGTCACAGGTGGAGCAGTGGTGGCAGCGGTCGGGTTTGATCACCTGACAGTGGTCACAGTACCGGACGGCTGTGGAGAACACACCAATACACCTGCTCAATCATCATCAGCTTTAAATCCAAGGTGTGTGTGTTCCAACTATGTGTCGACTGTATTGTATTCTCACCTCCGGTCCCAGTGCGTGTGTAGACAGGCAATCCTACAGCCGCTTTCTTCAGGATGTTCTGCTGAGCGTCTGGCTGCTCCTTCTCATACTGCTCCTTCTCCACTTTTGCCAGACAAAACTGACGGGAGAACAGAGAGAGTTTCACCAAGTATGTTATAACATAGTTAGTACCGGTAGTCATGTATCTACAAATTAGGGCCCAGTTGAAATGTGAAACAAGTGACTTGAGATTGAGTCAGAGTAACCCCACTTCAAAACCACAACCATATGCACGCACGCACACACACACACACACACACACACACACACACACACACACACACACACACACACACACACACACACACACACACACACACACACACACACACACACACCCCCTCCTATGTGAACATCTGCTGTACAGTGTAATTACAGAGTGCCTTGGGAACCATCCGGCCCAGTGCCTACTCCCCTGGCCCCGTGGCATTGTGGTGTAGCATCTCACGGGAGGCAGAATTAGTACTACTGGTGAAGACAGATACACTGTGTATTAGGGCTGTCTCCAACTAAAATCTTGGCTCACCGAATGTAGTCTGTTCTTACAACCAGTTGGAATTTTAAAACATGTATTTTTCCATATATAGACACACCATATGTTTGAATGAAATCAACTATTGGTTGGCTACTGAGCTTGTCTGATGCTTTAAGCACTGTGATTAAAAATTAAGAAACAAATGACTCAAGTGGGAGCCAGAGATCAAGATAGCCTAACCAGAAGAAGAAGACGGTAATAGGCTACACCAGCGGTCGGTAACCTTTTCCATTTGGAGTGCCAAGTTATCCTACCATTTCTACTGATCTACATACCAGTTATGATTTTCATATGCACATATTAATTTGTAATAAAGTCTATATCTCAAAATCAATGTCATGTGGTTAATCAAAATTCTTTCTAAATGAAAATGATGCAAATCTAAAAGTTACTTTATCGCCATTGCCAATATGTAAAAAGCCAACAAACAAAAACATTGCAGCCCGAAGGTAGAAAATATCCTGATAAAAATTAATATCCTATACATCACATTGGCTACACATGGCCTGTCTGCAAGGAACTTGAAACATTGTATCAACTATTAATTTGGTCTGAGCTAGCAAACTTGCAACATTGTATAAAATATTCTGGGCCATATCCTGAGCTAGTGAGATCCGGACAGACTGACACAGCTGTAGGATATTTGCACATGGGATAAGAAGTAATCGGGTAGGCCTATTTTATGACGTTTCCATCAGAAACAGAAATTGCCATAACCAAACAAACATTGTAGATAAGAAATGGTAATTAACTGTAAATGTACTACTGGTGATACTGGTGTGCCATCCCAGCGGCCTCCGCAATGGATTAGTCCACTCAGACAGGCGTCTCGTGTGCCATACATTTTTTAAAACATATTTTTGCCACCGCACCACACAAAAAATATCAGCCAACAGCCTATCGGCCAGTAGACTAAATGGGGTCAACCCTACTCTGTATACCTCTTTAGAGGGGCTGGCAGGCCTACTGCAAATAGTCTTCCAGTAGGACCAGATAAACATGATGAAGAACAGGTGGAAGACAACCAGGTATGATACTGTTGGAGAGAGGGAGCAAGAACAAAAAACAACCAGGTATGATACAATACAGTTTGTGTGATCAAAGGCAGTTGTGAAAGCACCAAATGTTTCTGAATGTTACTTACTTTTTTCTGCATTATTTGGGATTGTAACTGAAACAGACAAAGTACACAGAGAGAGAGAGAGAGAGAGAGAGAGAGAGAGAGAGAGAAGAGGAGTTTAGAGAGGGCATCTGATTGATGCGTCTGCAGAGTTACAGTACTACGCTTACATCTACAGACCCCCTCCTCTCACCCCCCAGCGGTAGCCTGGCACTACCAGTGGGGGACCCACCCATCACAGAATGCTTTGTTTGCCCTGCTGAAGGGATGCCCCTGATTACAGCCACTCACTGACTGACTAACTAACAGACAGACATGCATGTCATTGTACCATCAGCATCAGAAACAGACTAAAACAGGTTTAGTCACAGTGAGGTTCACATGAGGAGTCAGCTGTATGTGAATAAGAGTATTTGAGGCCAGAGTAGCCTCATATCAAATGTCTCTTAAGATTATTGGCACATAATCCAGTACAGAATCACAGCCTTAATGAGACCTAGGCTAAAGAAAGTAAAAATAAGAAATAATTTAGGTCAAAGGGGCTCCCGAGTGGTGCAGCAGTCTAAGGCACTGCATCTCAGCGCAAGAGGCGTCACTACAGCCTCTGGTTCGAATCCAGGCTGTATCACATTCAGCCGTGAACATGTTCCTAATATTTGGTATACCAAGTGTAGATTGCAAATGTGTCTGTCTATTTCCTTCTAGGAACAGCGGCTTCTATCTATGAGCATGATTGGCTATCCGCAACAAAGTAGTCTTTCACTGTTTCACCTGTTTTCGTCCCACCAAATTTCTGTACTGTTTCCCGAATACTACACATCCTCCAGCTGGGCAATCAAGCAGTCAAGCAACTTTGTTTCAATGAGGAAACAAACCCCGTTAATCATCCAAAAACGATCGTTGTATACTTACAGATACAGAGTTCCACGACGTATGCATAATAAGACCAGCCAACGACCAGGTTGATGAAAATAACAGGTATCCAAGCTAAACTCCGCTGACAGCACTTTAGTACATGATGCGGCGCCATCTTTAATCCTGCGAAAAATAGTGGTGTGACGTCAAAGCTCCAGCTTTTTGACTGAACCAAAGATTATCTATTATATTGACAAGATAGTCGAGTAAACGCTCTAACAAACCGCTCTAACAAATGACTGAACAATGGAAAAACATGTCCTCAAAGACGGAAAGCAAACGGGAGGAGTCAATATCAGGTGGGACCATCCTAGCCAATCAGAGGGCAGATACGCGACTGAACAACACGCACAACTCCAGTATAAATGTTGTGTTTTTTCCCCAAATTGCCGAAACGCCACGTGCGTCCACTTATATAGTGCATTCGTCACAACCTCACCATTAGGAAACGTGTATTCGATCAAATAAGCCTCACGTGGAAAATTAGCAGTTGCATTTTTTGCTCGACCAAATTCGACACAGTCTCATTGACCTCCATACAAGAATCCCTCACTTCGTGGACAGATTTTGGGCAGAGTAATGCCGCGTTCAAAACCACTGGGAGCTTGGAACTCGGAAATCTCCGAATTCAGTCTGTTCAAAACAACTGGGAACTTGGAGAAAAAATAAGACTGGGAAAAATCGATTCGGATAGTCATCCAACTCGGAATTTCCACTCGGGAACTCGGGTCTCTTTTTACAGCTTTATAGACTTTCCGACATGAAGATCACTGACGTCATGATTTGACCTCGTATTATTCCGAGTTCCCAGTTGTTCTGAACGCGGCATCAATCCTTTCGCTTCGCCTCTTCCTTTCTCACTGAACAATGAACGCCTCTTCTCCATCAGATGAATTCACCACACATCTGTACAGCTGTGAACTGGTAGACCATGGAGACTGGACGTGAATTGACAGTCTTATTAAATTACCGAATTGTGTGGGGGTGGGTGATTCTAATAAGTTAGTATTGCAATGACTGCTTGTAATCATTGTTTGAAAAGGCTTCTTGAGTTTGTAATTTCCACTTTAAAACGTCAGACTTGATTTCCCTAAGGAAACATTTATCAACCCCTACAAAAAAAATCCATTAATTATAATGAACATAATTCACATTTCCTGTTGTTGCAAAATTATTTCCCTGCTGTAGCAAACTGGTTCAAATTAAGATCTTACGTCTGTAAGCCTAATACAGGGGTCTTAAACCTTTTCTTGCCCAGGGAGCCCCTCCCTGGCTTACGGTGACCCAGAGACGCCATCATACTTTATCAATAATTTTTTTAATGCCTTGTCTTATCATCAGGTGAATGATAATAGCAAGAAAAAGTTTGAAACATTTTAAAATGAATAGATTTTGAAGATAGTTTTTCATTATTTTGACCTCCCACATTCTAATTGGAAGAGGAGGTGTAAACTCTAACATAGCCTACTATCTAGAAAGGTAACTCCAAACCCATGTTCGCTAAGAGCAGTTGTTTAGGCCAATGTCCAAGTCAAGAAAGCTTACCAGCAGCCAGTGGCACTTCCCGCACTGGTAGCCTATTCTCGGATGCTTTCTCAAGGCCTATGTCAGATATTCCAGTGAGTGTAATTAGCTCCAATGAGTGTAATTTGCTCAAAATTAGGAGTTGATAAATAAAGTTGACATCATTAGAATATATTCTCCTCTTTTGTACTGTAGGTATGTTGCTAACAATATATATACACTGCTCAAAAAAATAAAGGGAACACTAAAATAACACATCCTAGATCTGAATGAATGAAATAATCTTATTAAATACTTTTTTCTTTACATAGTTGAATGTGCTGACAACAAAATCACACAAAAATAATCAATGGAAATCCAATTTATCAACCCATGGAGGTCTGGATTTGGAGTCACACTCAAAATTAAAGTGGAAAACCACACTACAGGCTGATCCAACTTTGATGTAATGTCCTTAAAACAAGTCAAAATTAGGCTCAGTAGTGTGTGTGGCCTCCACGTGCCTGTATGACCTCCCTACAACGCCTGGGCATGCTCCTGATGAGGTGGCGGATGGTCTCCTGAGGGATCTCCTCCCAGACCTGGACTAATGCATCCGCCAACTCCTGGACAGTCTGTGGTGCAACGTGGCATTGGTGGATGGAGCGAGACGTGATGTCCCAGATGTGCTCAATTGGATTCAGGTCTGGGGAACGGGTGGGCCAGTCCATAGCATCAATGCCTTCCTCTTGCAGGAACAGCTGACACACTCCAGCCACATGAGGTCTAGCATTGTCTTGCATTAGGAGGAACCCAGGGCTAACCGCACCAGCATATGGTCTCACAAGGGGTCTGAGGATCTCATCTCGGTACCTAATGGCAGTCAGGCTACCTCTGGCGAGCACATGGAGGGCTGTGCAGCCCCCCAAAGAAATGCCACCCCACACCATGACTGACCCACCGCCAAACCGGTCATGCTGGAGGATGTTGCGGGCAGCAGAACGTTCTCTACGGCGTCTCCAGACTCTGTCACGTTTGTCACATGTGCTCAGTGTGAACCTGCTTTCATCTGTGAAGAGCACAGGATTTGCCAATCTTGGTGTTCTCTGGCAAATGCCAAATGTCCTGCACGGTGTTGGACTGTAAGCACAACCCCCACCTGTGGATGTCGGGCCCTCATACCACCCTCATGGAATCTGTTTCTGACCGTTTGAGCAGACACATGGACATTTGTGGCCTGCTAGAGGTCATTTTGGAGGGCTCTGGCAGTGCTTCTCCTGCTCCTCCTTGCACAAAGGCGGAGGTAGCGGTCCTGCTGCTGGGTTGTTGCCCTCCTACGGCCTCCTCCATGTCTCCTGATGTACTGGCCTGTCTCCTGGTAGCGCCTCCATGCTCTGGACACTACGCTGACAGACACAGCAAAGCTTCTTGCCACAGCTCGCATTGATGTGCCATCCTGGATGAGCTGCACTACCTGAGCCACTTGTGTGAGTTGTAGACTCCGTCTCATGCTACCACTAGAGTGAAAGCACCGCCAGCATTCAAAAGTGACCAAAACATCAGCCAGGAAGCATAGGAACTGAGAAGTGGTCTGTGGTCACCACCTGCAGAACCACTCCTTTATTGGGGGTGTCTTGCTAATTGCCTATAATTTCCACCTGTTGTCTATTCCATTTGCACAACAGCATGTGAAATGTATTGTCAATCAGTGTTGCTTCCTAAGTGGACAGTTTGATTTCACAGAAGTGTGATTGACTTGGAGTTACATTGTGTTGTTTAAGTGTTCCCTTTATTTCTTTGAGCAGTGTATATAAAAAAACCACTGAAAATAAAATATTATTTATTTTATTTGATGTATTTTTAGGACCCACTGCAGTACCTTCGTGGAACCCCAGTTGAAAACCCCTGGCCTAATAACATGACTTCTCCATTGTGGTTAGACCACATGAGAATGGATAACATGTTTTATATGCTTCACCTCATGTGTCAGAGTTTATGCCCTGGTTGCCAAACTTGCCATATTTGTTTGGAGATAAGAGATAGGCTGTGCCAGGTACCTACAGTTTCTTTTAATATGCAAATCAATAAGTTGTCACATGTTAGCCCCAACTTCACATGGCCAAACCCTACAGCCTTACTCAAGCTGAGATGAGCTATTATATATATTCATTTATTTGCCAAAGTACAGTGCTCCTACCTAGAAACAGAGGGCAGCAGTGCTATTGAAATAGACACCCGCAGACTAGTTCGTAGCCGACATGATCCAATTTAAGCTTATTTAAATATGCCTGCAACCATGAGAATATAGGAGATTAACAAAGTCAACTGAACAGAATTGATCAACAGGCTAACGGTCCAAAATGAGGGCAGATACCAATACACAAATCAAATCAAATCACATTTTATTTGTCACATGCGCAGAATACAACAGGTGTAGTGAAATGAGGTGCGCCTTACAGTGAAATGCTTACTTACAAGCCCTTAACCAACAATGCAGTTAAGAAAATACCCCCCCAAAAATGAAGAGATAATAACAAATAATTAAAGAGCAGCAGAAAATAAAAATAGCAGGGCTGTATACAGGGGGTACCGGTACAGAGTCAATGTGCGGGGGCACCGGTGTCGAGGTAATTGAGGTAATATGTACATGTAGGTAGAGTTATTAAAGTGACTATGCATAGATAATAACAGCGAGTAGCAGCAGCATAGAAGGGGGGGGGAGGGGGCAATGCAAATAGTCTGGGTAGCCATTTGATTAGCTGTTCAGGAGTCTTATGGCTTGGGGGTAGAAGCTGTTTAGAAGCCTCTTGGACCTAGACGTGGCGCTCCAGTACCACTTGCCATGCGGTAGCAGAGAGAACAGTCTATGACTAAGGTGGCTGGAGTCTTGGTATAGAGATCCTGGATGGCAGGAAGCTTGGCCCCGGTGATGTATTGGGTCCGTACTCACCACGCTCTGTAGTGCCTTTCGGTCGGAGGCCAAGCAATTGCCATACCAGGGAGTGATGCAATCCGTCAGGATGCTCTCGACGGTGCAGCTGTAAAGCCTTTTGAAGATCTGAGGATCCATGCCAAATCTTTTCAGTCTCCTGAGGGGGAATAGGTTTTGTCGTGCCCTCTTCACGACTGTCTTGGTGTGCTTGAACCATCTTAGTTTGTTGGTGATGTGGACGTCAAGGAACTTGAAGCTCTCAAACTGCTCCACTACAGCCCCATTGATGAGAATGGCGGCGTGCTCGGTCCTCCTTTTCCTGTAGTCCACAATCATCTCCTTTGTCTTGATCACGTTGAGGGAGAGGTTGTTGTTCTTGCACCACACGGTCAGGTCTTTGACCTCCTCCCTATAGGCTGTCTTATTGTCGGTGATCAGGCCTACCACTGTTGTGTCATCAGCAAACTTAATGATGGTGTTGGAGTTGTGCCTGGCCGTGCAGTCATGAGTGAACAGGGAGTACAGAAGGGGACAGAGCACACACCCCTGAGGGGCCCCGTGTTGAGGATCAGCGTGCCGGATGTGTTGTTACCTACCCTTACCACCTGGGGGCGGCCTGTCAGGAAGTCCAGGATCCAGTTGCAGAGGGAGGTGTTTAGTCCCAGGGTCCTTAGCTTTGTGATGAGCTTTGAGGGCACTATGGTGTTGAACACTGAGCTGTAGTCAATGAATAGCATTCTCACATAGGTGTTCCTTTTGTCCAGGTGGGAAAGGGCAGTGTGGAGTGCAATAGAGATGGCATCATCTGTGGATCTGGTATGCAAATTGGAGTGGGTCTAGGGTTTCTGGGATAAGGGTGTTGATGTGAGCCGTGTTGATGTGAGCCACAGACGTGAGTGCTACGGGTCGGTAGTCATTTATGCAGGTTACCTTAGTGTTCTTGGGTACAGGGACTATGGTGGTCTGCTTGAAACATGTTGGTATTATAGACTCAGACAGGGAGAGGTTGAAAATGTCAGTGAAGACACTTGCCAGTTGGTCAGCACATGCTCGGAGTACACATCCTGGTAATCTGTCTGGCCCAGGTGCCTTGTGAATGTTGACCTGTTTAAAGGTCTTACTCACATCGGCTGCGGAGAGAGTGATCACACAGTCATCCGGAACAGCTGGTGCTCTCATGCATGTTTCAGTGTTACTTGCCTCGAAGCGAGCATAGAAGTTATTTAGCTCGTCTGGTAGGCTCGTGTCACTGGGTAGCTCTCGGCTGTGCTTCCCTTTGTAGTCTGTAATAGCTGCAAGCCCTGCCACATGTGACGAGCGTCAGAGCCAGTGTAGTACGATTCAATCTCAGTCCTGTATTGATGCGTTGCCTGTTTGATGGTCCGTCGAAGGGCTTAGCGGGATTTCTTATAAGCTTCCGGGTTAGAGTCCCACTCCTTGAAAGCGGCAGCTCTACCCTTTAGCTCAGTGGGAATGTTGCCTGTAAACCATGGCTTCTGGTTGGGGTATGTACACTACCATTCAAAAGTTTGGGGTCACCTAGAAATGTCCTTGTTTTTGAAAGAAAAGCACATTTTTTGTCCATTAAAATAACATCAAATTGATCAGAAATACAGTGTAGACATTGATAATGTTGTAAATGACTATTGTAGCTGGAAACGGCTGATTATTTTAATGGAATATCTACATAGGCGTACAGAGGCCCATTATCAGCAACCATCACTCCTGTGTTACAATGGCACGTTGTGTTTTCTAATCCAAGTTTATCATTTTAAAAGGCTAATTGATCATTAGAAAACCCTTTTGCAATTATGTTAGAACAGCTGAAAACTGTTGTGCTTATTAAAGAAGCAATAACACTGGCCTTCTTTAGACGAGTTGAGTATCTGGAGCATCAGCATTTGTGGGTTTGATTACAGGCTCAAAATGGCCCAAACCATGAACTGTCTTCTGAAACTCGTCAGTCTATTTTTGTTCTGAGAAATTAAGGCTATTACATGCGAGAAATTGCCAAGAAACTGAAGATCTCGTACAACGCTGTGTACCACTCCCTTCAAAGTACTGCGCAAACTGGCTCTAACCAGAATAGAAAGAGGAGTGAGAGGCCCCGGTGCACAACTGAACAAGAGGACAAGTACATTAGAGTAGCTAGTTTGAGAAACAGACGCCTCACAAGTCCTCAACTGGCAGCTTCATTAAATAGTACCCGCAAAACACCAGTCTCAACGTCAACAGTGAAGAGATGACTCCGGGATGCTGGCCTTCTAGGCAGAGTTGCAAAGAAAAAGCCATATCTCAGACTGACCAATAAAAGAAAAGATTAAGATGGGCAAAAGAATACTGACACTGGACAGAGGAACTCTGCCTAGAAGGCCAGCATCCCGGAGTCGCCTCCTCACTGTTGATGTTGAGACTGGTGTTTTGCGGGTACTATTTAATGAAGCTGCCAGTTGGCTGAACGCCATGACTGGGCATTGGACAGTTTGCTGAAGCAATTCCGCAGTTTGTCTGGGAGGCAGCCTACCACGGTGGTAACCCCACAGCCACTCAGAAACCCAGCTGCTAGCAGCGCCGTCTCATCGACCACTCCACCTTCTCGGGAGCACCGTTTATCCCCCCAGAAACGCTTCAATGGAGCGTAGAGCATCTGTCTGGCGTTTCTTCTAGCTCAGTGTGCCCTCATTTTCGAGCTTCAGCCCTCCTCTTTCCATCTTGGAGCGATCCATCTCATCACGTGGATGTCCGGGAGGGCTCTCACGTGAGCTACTGCTGTATGGGAAGCAGCTGGGCATATGCGTTAGTCTGGAGGGGTTCGTAGGAGAGGTGAAGGTTTTTTACACCCTGTACTCCGGAAGAGAAGCTGCTCAGAAGCTAATTCAGCTTCGGCAGGACTCCTGCAGTGTGGCTGACTATGTGGTGGATTTCCGCACGTTGGCAGTGGAGAGTGCTTGGAACCAGGAAGCACTGTTAGATATGTTCCTGCAAGGCGTCTCGGAGGAGGTCAAGGACGAGCTTGCTGCTCGGGAGTTACCTACGGATCTCGATTCCCTCATCGCTTTGACCATCCAAATCGATGGGCGACTTCGCTCACACATCCAGGGATTCCACCTTGCATCCGAGTCATCCCGGAAGTCCCCGACGATCCTGTTGCCAAGAGAACCCGAGGCTTCCTGACCTTCCCCGAGAGTCGCCGAAGACGGCTGAGTCAACGCCTCCCGAGCCTATGCAACTAGGTAGAGCTGGGCTATTGCCAGCGGAACGGCAATACAGTATTGAAACTAAGAGTTGTGTCATGACTTCCGCCGAAGTCGGTCCCTCTCCTTGTTCGGGCGGTGTTCAGCAGTCGACGTCACCGGCCTTCTAGCCATCGCCGATCCACTTTTCATTTTCCATTTGTTTTGTCTTTGTCTTACACACATGGTTTCAATCCCCCAATTACTTCTTCATTATTTAACTCTCTGTTCCCCGATGTTTGTTTGTGAGTAATTGTTTGTATGTAAGACGGTCCGTTATGTGGGCTCACTTAATTGTATTATATTTGTCTATTTTAAGTAAATTACGTTTATTTACTCATATCTGCCGTCCTGCGCCTGACTCCTCTACACAAGCTACACACAGACCACATTACAAGTTGTCTGTATTGCGGGACTCTTGGTAATTTTGTGTCCTCTTGTCCTTTTAAAGAGATCAGGCTCACTGGTAGGAGTGAGTACTCCTGTGTCACGTCCTGACCAGTAGAGAGGATATTTTGTTATTGTAGTTTGGTCAGGACGTGGCAGAGGGTAGTTCATTTATGTATTACAGGGTTTTTTTGGTCACTGGTCTATGTTTGTATTTCTATGTGTATGTTCTAGGGTAGTTTTCTATGTGTAGGTTGGGTGCTGGACTCTCAATTGGAGGCAGGTGTTTCTAGTTGCCTCTGATTGGGAGTCCTATAAATAGATGTGTGTTTTGTTTGTCACTTGTGGGTAGTTGTTTGAGAGCACTGCTTTTGTTGAGCCTGCTTCTCTGTTCCTGTCGTTAGTTTGTTTATTGTTTTTCCGTGGTGTTCTCATTTTATTTAATAAATATGTTGAGCATGCAACCCGCTGCGCCTTGGTCCCATTCTCTCTTCTACGACAGCTGTGACATCCTGCTTCTCTTGCTCGCACCCCTGTCCATGCCATTCTGCTGTGGGGAAACCAGTCTAAATCTTTTTGGGTCCTCATTGACTCTGGGACTGATGAGAGTTTTTTGGATGCTACCCTGGCTTCTGTGCTGAACATCCCCACTCAGCCTCTCTCCACTCCCATGGATGTTAGAGCGTTGGATGGGCGGTCTATAGGCCGGATCACTCATATTACCACTCCCATCAACCTACGGGTGTCAGGGAATCACAGCGAGACTATTCAATTCCTGCTCATCAAGTCTCCTCAGATTCCAGTGGTGTTGGGATTCTCCTGGCTCCAGTGACCCAATCCCCTCATCAACTGGGCTACTGGCATCATGGGCTGAAGTCCGTTCTGCCACACCCAGTGTCTGAAGTCTGCGCAACCTGCCCCGGGACGTCTTCCCCAGGGCTCGGAAGGTGCCACGGACCTCTCTGCCATTCCCGCGGAGTACCAGGACCTTCGGGAGGTGTTCAACAAGGCCTGGGCTACTTCGCTTCCGCTGCACCGACCATATGACTGCGGGATTGACCTTCTCCCTAGCACCACTCCGCCCTGGGGACGATTGTACTTGCTGTCGGGACTGGAGACCAAGGCTATGGGCACCTACATTGGGGACTCCCTAGCTGCAGGATATATACGTCCTTCGTCCTCTCCCGCCGGCGCAGGGTACTTCTTTGTGGAGAAGAAGGACAAGACCCTGCGCCCGTGCATCAACTACCGGGGACAATGAAATAAGGTTAAAAAACCGCTACCTGCTACCACTCATCTCCTCTGCCTTCGATCCGCTACAGGCGGCCACCGTGTTTTACAAGCTGGATCTACGGAACGCCTACCACCTGGTGCGGATACGGGACAGCGATGAGTGCACAACTCCCGGCCAGTGGCCACTACGAGTATTTGGTCATGCCATTTGTCCTCACCAACGCCCCTGCTGTGTTCCAGGCTCTGGTAAATGATGTTCTCCATGAGTTGTTGAACCGGTTCATCTTCATCTACATTGATGACATTCTCGTCTTCTCCCACTCCCCCCAAGTACATGTGCTCCACGTCCGACAGGTTCTTCAACGCCTCCTGGAGAACCAGCTGTTTGTTAAGGCAGAGAAGTGCGAGTTCCATCGCTCCACCAACCCCTTTCTGGGGGTACATCATCTCAGCTGGGAGTGTCCAGATGGATCCTGGAAAGGTGAGGCCTGTGGTGGATTGGCCCCAGCCTTCATCCAGGGTGCAGCTGGAACGTTTCCTGGGGTTCGCCAACTTCTATTGCCGCATCATCCAGGGATACAGCACCATGGCTTCCCCCCTGTAAGCACTCACCTCTCCCAAGGTCCTGTTCACGTGGTCCCCTGCTGCGGACCGGGCGTTCCGGGACCTCAAACACCGCTTCACCACTGCTCCCATCCTGGTTCATCCTGACCCCTCCCGTCAGTTTGTGGTGGAGGCCGATGCGTCGGATGTAGGAGTGAGGGCGGTCCTGTCCCAGCGTTCTGCCCTGGACCTGAAGCTACATCCCTGTGCCTTCTTCTCCCATTGCCTCAACGCCACAGAGAGAAACTACGATGTGGGAAATCGTGAGCTTCTCACAGTGAAGATGGAGTTGGGGGAATGGAGGCACTGGCTTGAAGGGGCGGAACACTCGTTTATCATATAGACCGACCACAAAAATCTAGAGTATCTCCGCACCGCCAAACGTCTCAATTCCAGGCAAGCTTGATGGGCCCTGCTGTTCACACGGTTCAACTTCTCCCTCTCCTATCATCCGAGATCCAAGAATGTCAAGCTGGATGCACTTTCGTGCCGTTATGGCCCCACAACTATTAACCTGGGGGGTAATAGCCGTGGCACAGCGGTCCCAGCCGAACCCCGGGGGGGTCCTGAAAACCGGATGTTTGTGCCTGACGCAGTCCGCACCGCAGTCCTGGAGGGGGCCCACTCCTCTAGACTGGCCTGCCACCCGGGCTCCCACCGGACCCTGGCTTTTGTTCGACGACGCTTTTGGTGTCCCACCATGGTCCCTGACGTCTCCGCATTCGTCGCCACTTGCACAGTGTGTGCACAAAACAAGACTCCTCGACAAGCTCCTGCTGGTCTCCTCCAACCTCTGCCTGTCCCTCACCATCCCTGGTCCCACATCTCCCTGGACTTTGTCACGGGTCTTCCCCCATCTGATGGCAACTCCGCAACTCTGGCAACTCCGTCTTCTGGACCCATGGACTGCCGGTCGTCATGGTCTCTGACCGGGGCCCTCAGTTCTCGTCTCGGTTCTGGAAGGCGTTCTGCACTCTCATTGGGTTGTCGGCCAGCCTGTCCTCCGGATTCCACCCCCAGTCCAATGGCCAGTCGGAGCGAGCCAACCAGGATCTGGAGACTACTCTTCGCTGCCTCGTCTCCGCCAACCCTACCACCTGGAGTTAGCAACTGGTATGGGTTGAGTGCACCCGCAACACCCTTCCCTGCTCTGCCACGGGCCTATTTCCTTTTAAGTGTTCCCTGGGGTATCATCCCCCGCTCTTCCCTGAGCAGGAATTCCTTCTGCCCAGATGTTTGTCCGCCGCTGTCGTTGTACCTGGAGGAGAGCCCAGTCGGCCCTCAAGACCACATCCAGGTATTGACGACAAGCGGATCGTCATCAGACCCCGGCTCCCCAGTATCGTCTCGGGCAGAAGGTATGGCCCTCCACCCGGCACCTACCCCTCTGGGTGGAGTCCCGTAAACTTTCCCCCGTTTCAAGCCCGTTCCTCATCTCTATTAGCCCCACTGCTGTTCATCTTCTGTTACCCCATACCCTCCGTATTCACCCTACTTTCCATGTGTCTATGATTAAGCCTGTGTCTCACAGCCCTTTGTCTTCTGTTTCCAGGCCCACCCCTCCTCCCCGTGTCATCGATGGCTATTCGGCATACACGGTGAGACGCCTACTGAGTGTTCGACCACGGGGCAGGGGTTTCCAGTACCTGGTTGACTGGGAGGGTTATAGCCCGGAGGAGAGGTGCTGGGTCCCTGCTAAAAACATCCTGGACCCGGCCTCTCACCACCGGCACCCCAGTCAACCAGGTATGCGCCCAGGTAGGACACCAGGTGGCACCCCTGGGGGGGAGGGGGTACTGTCATGCCCTGATCTGTTTCACCTGTCCTTGTGATTGTCTACATCCCCCTCCAGGTGTCTCCCATCTTCACCATTATCCCTGTGTACTTATACCTGTGTTCTCTGTTTGTCTGTTGCCAGTTCGTCTTGTTTGTCAAGTCAACCAGCATTTTTGTATCAGCTCCTACTTTTCCCCAGTCTCTTTTCTCATCCTCCTGGTTTTTGACCCTTGCCTGTCCTGACCCTGAGCCCGCCCGCCTGACCACTCTGCTTGCCCCTGAGCCTGCCTGCTGTCCTGTACCTTTGCCCCTGTTGCTGTAATAAACATTGTTACTTCGAGACTGTCTGCATCTTACCTTATCCTGATACTAAAGTGTTCTGGTGAAAGTAGTACTTGAAGTCTGAATGAATAACGCGGAAAAGAGGAGAGAGGTGGATGTGAAAGATGGAGACCGGGGTAGAGAGGTGGATGTGAAAGATGGAGACCGGGGTAGAGAGGTGGATGTGAAAGATGGAGACCGGGGTAGAGAGGTGGATGTGAAAGATGGAGACCGGGGTAGAGAGGTGGATGTGAAAGATGGAGACCGGGGTAGAGAGGTGGATGTAAAAGATGGAGACCGGGGTAGAGAGGTAGATGTGAAAGATGGAGCCCGGGGTAGAGAGGTGGATGTGAAAGATGGAGACCGGGGTAGAGAGGTGGATGTGAAAGATGGAGACAGGGTAGAGTGATGGAGTAAAAACTTTGCACTCGTCTTTTGCTACTAGCTATAACTATACTGATAACTTCTTTAATGAGGAAAAGTGTAGTTACTATGACTGATATGTGGTTGTCTCAATTAGTGCATTCATCTTAAGATAGCTAACTGTAAGTCGCTGTGGATAAGTGTCTGCTGAATTACTCAAATGGGAAGGACTGGAGGGGAGAGGCATATGTAAAAACAGAAATTGAGGAATGACGCAAAAATGAGGTGAGATAATGAAGATGGAATCACACTCAAACTGTGTTGGATAGGATGGCAACAAGCTCTCTGAGTGGAGTGCATAATGAATTCCATTAGAAGATGTGTGTATGTTCATTTGTGTGAGAGAGTGAGAGGAAATTGGTTCTCTGCTTCCAGGCGATATAGAAGGAAAGATCCTCAGAGACTACATGCTCAGCCCAGACAGAGCTCTATGCTATATAGCAATAATGTGCAACATAAGTACATTAGAGCTTTAATAGTTCTCAAATTCCACATTCCCCTCAATTCCTAATTTTCCAGATTTACACAAATCCTATATGTGGGTCATGAATCTGTCAGGAATGACACCATGTTTTATTCAATTGGATTTCTGTCATTAATACGAAAGGCTTGTTTGTCATCCTCCCTGATCTTGTTGTTGGAGAGGTCAAGGCAGTGGGGGTTTGTGTTGGGAGGGAGCATTTACAGGCAAACACATGCCACATGCACTCTTAAAATCAATTGTTACGAATCCCTTTGGCCCGGCAGTCTAGGGGGGATGGCATCGAGACCCGTAACATAACTCATGCAAATTATAAATGGTGATAAAGTAACAGTGAGAACAAATAACCACAGACAACTTATAATCTACCGTCAAACACTATTGGTTTATTCCTTAAACACACGGTAATGGGGTGTGAGAAAAGGGGCTGAGCTGGACCCAAGGAAAGAAACAATAATCCAAAAACACCCCTGGGCTAGACTAGCCTATTTCAATAACAGCTAGCTAACTAACCAAAAATACAGTGGGTGGTCTGCCCAGTTCTAACTAGGGTATTTAGACAACAATTAGCTACGGGTAGTGGATGCCCATGGGCGACTTGTCTTGTTACCCCCTTTTCCCACCATCAAACAAACAGTCAAACAACAAAACAATACTCATAGGTACCGGACAAATGTGACATGTATGGGCAAAAACAAACGAGCGATCTGCATACAAAGAGAGAGAGCGCGATATAGCGAGAGCTTGAGACACAGAGAGATTTAACACAGAGAGAGATTGAACTCCAGAGAGAGAGATTGACTGGGGTTTTAAACCAAGGGAAAGGGATGTGATTGGGTAATGGAAAAGGAGCAGGTGTCTTCTGATTGATGACTGATTGGGGAATGATGATTGCCACCTGTGAGGAGGAGAAGGAGAGAAAATAAATACACATACAGGATACACACTACCTGTATCCGTAACATCAATGAATAAATATAGCCCTTCATGCTTAACAAGTCAGGAATGACACGCTGCATTTACAGGCAAAGACAGAGACATACTCACATCAACATAAAACAGGTAAAATGCATACGTAACAACACAGGGGACATAAAACTCAGACAGTTGTAAACAAAAATAGACAGAGAGACAGAGAGAGGAGGGGGGGTATCAGCGATAGAGAAAGAGTAAGAAAGACGAGAGTGGTGTCTGGGGTGGGATGATGACAGCCTCTGGCTCTGCTCCATCACTGACGAAAGCTGCTCAGCCCCTCAGTTGCCATGGAGACCTGCAGGAGCAGCCAGAGAAAAAGAGGGGATAGGGAGAGGGGAGGGGCATGTGAGGGAGAAATAGAGGAGAAAGAGCTGGAGGGGAGAGATAGGCAGAGGGAGGGATAGAGAGAGGAGAGAGAAACATACTGCAAGCAATTGGAGCACAGCTAGTCTGCAGAGACGGGAAAAAGCGTAAGGTACGAGAAAATAATGGTAAATGTTCAGTTAGCTATAGGTGGGTGAGAGAAATAGAGCACGAAATAGGAAGAGAACAACAGACAGGAATATAGAGATTCAAAATGGATGTACAGTCGGAGAGTAGCGAACCCTCGCCATGCGATCCCCAGCCTCCTGGAAAAATCAGAAAAGCTTTCAAGCTGTTTGGGAAGCGCAAGCCAGGCAGCATCTTCTCCATACGTGGCAAAGGCGAGGGGAACAACAAGTCACCTATCGCCAGGAGCAAGACAGTGGACGGATTAACGGAGTCCGTGGCAGCAGAGTTGGAGCTGGAGAAGGACAAGGAGCCAGAGAAGGAGCAGGAACCAGAGGTGAGTCAGAGAGAGGAGCAGGAACCAGAGGAGGAGCCCCTGGGTGATGATGGAAATCCCTCCATCCCTTCTGCCGACCTTCCCTCCATCTCCTCCATGAACTCCGCCAAATCCCTCAGCTTTCTGATGAAGCTGCAGCGCAGCCGACAAGGAGGAGTAGACCGGAGGTTCCGTACAGAGTCTCAGCCAACAATACGCCAGCGTCGGGGCTTGAAAGGTCTCTTCGGCAGTATGGGATGGAACCAGCGAGAGGAGGCCAGCGACGAGACCGATACCCCTCCGAGCCGCCCCCTCATGTCGTCCTGTACAAACAGCATGGAGATTATCAAGGAGGACATGACTTTGACCCCCAGACCTGTGCCTCACAGCCTGGACGTCCCAGAACCTGAGCCTGGACAAGAGTTCCCTGTTTCATCCAAGAGCCCCACAGTGCATGAGAGCTCAGCCTCTATCCCACCAGAGACAATGGCTCTCTCAGCGGCTACAAACAGTGTCACTGGATCTAATGAGGATGTAGTGTCGCCTCTGCCCACCACTGAACCACCACCGTTTGATCCTGCTGTGGATCGTCTGAGGTCGCTGCTTGCAGACATCTCCTCTCTGATAAGCTTCGACTCGCTGACCGGATGTAGAGACATCACTGCTGAAGTGGAGGCAGAGTGGGGCAAAGCCAGCACCACTGTCGGAACCGGACCTGGGACCAATGGAGCTGTGGTTGGAGAGAAAACCTCATCAACTACTCTTTCAGCCAAATCTGCCCCTTCCCCTATACCAACCCCTGCTCCTACTGCTGCTAATTCATCTAGTACAACCCCTATCCCAATGCTTACCCCTTCCTCTGCCCCTACTACCAAACCTACCTCCACTTTTACCCCTACAACCAAACCTGAACCTACCAGCTGGTCGATAAAACCTGAACCTAACACTATTGCGACAACCAAACCCTCAACTACGCCCACAATTATCACTAGCCCTACCACCAAATCAAGCCCCACCCCTTTAACAAAACCCTCCCCTCCACCAACAACAAAATCCACCCCAAGCCCTGCCCCTATTGGCATCACTGCTACCTCTACTTTCAAACCTGCTCCAGTAGTAACCTCATCCCCACCTCCTGCTCCAATGGTAACCTCATCCCCACCTCCAGCCCCTGTAGTAGCCTCATCCCCACCTCCTGCTCCAATGGTAACCTCATCCCCACCTCCAGCCCCTGTAGTAGCCTCATCCCCACCTCCTGCTCCAGTAGTAACCTCATCCCCACCTGCTCCAGTAGTAACCTCATCCCCACCTGCTCCAGTAGTAACCTCATCCCCACCTCCTGCTCCAGTAGTAACCTCATCCCCACCTCCTGCTCCAGTAGTAACCTCATCCCCATCTCCTGCTCCAGTAGTAACCTCATCCCCACCTCCTGCTCCAGTAGTAACCTCATCCAAGCCAGCTCCTGTAACCACCCCAGCCACTTTTACCTCTGCCCCACCACACAAAATGATATCTGCCCCATGTCTGGATTCCATTACCGCACCTCCTTCCCTAACATCCTTTTATCCAATGGCTGTCCTGAGCTCAGCATTTAAAATTCCCTTTATCCCGGTTCCAGTGCCAGCCTCAGTCACTAGCCCTGCTCCTGTACAAACCCCCTCTTCAATTCTAGCTGACTCAAAGGCTCCCCCTGCCCCTACTCCAAAACCAATCCCTATGTCTAAGACTCCTCCTTTCCCTACCCCTGCCCCTACTACAACTCCAGTCCCTATGTTTAAGACAACCCCTGTCTCTACCCCTGCCCCAGTCCCTTCCTCTATGCCCTCTCCTGTTCTCACCCCTCTCCCTCTGCAGGGTACACCCCTTGCCTCTGCTCAGGTGAAGGGTTGTGAGCGCAAGATCTCTCTGAATAGAGGAGAGGACATGACGAGTCCAAACGGCATGGATGTGCGGGGTGCCTGGAAAAATTCACCCATGAGAGAAGAGAATCGTCATGTTACACAGAATGATATACACATGGTCCCCCAGGGCCCCCCCACAGAGAAGAAGACACGCCCAGTGAGGGCAGCAGGGCTCAGTAAGATCCCTGTCTGCAGTGGAGGCAGGACGGGCAAGTTGCCACTCCGTGAGAGTCAGCCCACTGACCACAAGGGGTGCTGGGACCCACCTATTACAGGGCTGGAAGAGGAGAGTCAACGCCCCAGCTTACGGCACGGAGTCAGCAAGGACACAATTAGTAACTCCTCTGCTGAAGCTGAAGTAGAGGCCAGCCTGTCCCCTGTAAAACATAGCCCGGAGGAAAGTCGCCAGCTCCGGCAACCCACAGTCTACAGAGGTATACCACGTGACTCCAAGATCCCTGTCAAGCTGGGAGTCCAGTCCAATATCCCTGTCCCCCAAGGAGCTAAGGAGCCCCCGCGCTCCAAGATACCTTTGTCCAAGGTTCCTGTCCGCAGGATCAGCAATAAGCTCACAGCCACCACAGCTTCCAGCGCTCAAATCAGAAAATGATACTAAGAGACTGCTTCAAACATAAACATCCAAATGGTGCTTTCACTCAAAATCATTATTTTAATATTATCACATGGGCACCCTTTGCCCTGTATATTTACAAAGACAGTTCAATAATTGTTTTGCTCTGGTTCATCTTCATGACTTTCTCAAATGGCTCTCTATCCCACATCGCTGTCGTCTCTTACTTATCCACACCAACAACAGCTTCAGAGCAACACTAACATGGAGGCTGAGGCTGAAGAACAACAACACATCTCCCCTGGGAACCGGAGTAATGACCATGGCTCCCTTGTATTGTGCCAACTTGACAGATGCATTCAGCCAAGGTTCAGGGCTAATCTCAACCTGGGATAAAATGGTGGTTGAGGAGGACAGTCACAACAACATTTCTTTGAGATGTATCATTAAAGGGGACACGGTACGGTAGCATACCAAGGTCAGAAGCAACAACACATGGAAGAGAGAGACATTCTTAAGGGTGCTTTTTTCCTACTGAATATCAGAGTGAAAAATCTACTTTGTCTACAATACTTTTTATCTTTTGTTACTCCCTCTTTTTGAATAACTGTCTAAAAATCCTGTTTTCTTTTTCTTTTGATAAGTGATACTGTAGCCTTCGTGCCAAGAGAGGGTCCACACCTATGAAGAAACGCAACAAACAAACCAGTATCCTGTAACATCTCTGGATGTACGGCAATATGAGCCAGACGACTCTTCCAATTTTCTCCATGTTTTTTATTTACACTGTGTGGAACCGTACAGACCCTGCCTAGCTGCCTGCTCATAAATAACAATAAATCACACTGTGGACTTTGGGAAAGACTGTTGCTCTGGATGGAGTTCATTATGGATGAGACGGCCCCTATGGAAGGTTTGGACAATATAACGGACCCTGTGAAGTTTGAGTTACACTGAGTAGATGCTGAACACTTCAGATTTCGGAAGGGTGCATCCCTTTACCAATCCCACCAATATATACCTATTCCCCAGGTCGTTGCTGTAAATGATAATGTGTTCTCAGTCAAATTACCTGGTAAAATAAGTATAAATAAAAATAGCGGTAGTCATGCACAGATGAGGACAACATTTGTGTTTATACATGATCTATGTTTCCTATTTAATCAATAAAACAATGTGAGTACACTGTACGCAAGTCACCTTAAAACGACCCTAGATATCTCTAAGTGTGATGTCAAGGATCCATTTCACAACTGCTGTTTTCAGTAACGTGTGACTATGATGCAGTATTTGTATAACAACAGCACAGCGTCTGAAGCAGCTTCATCTGAATAGATAGCGTAGGGATATGTACACACACGATGCAGTTAGCTGGTAGAGATAAATGTGTCAGCTTTATTTTAACAGATGGCATAAGGATTTGCATAGACACTGTGGGTCGAAGAGTGTGTATCTCTCACATTACATACCTAAGGAATTGCTATGCCTATCTTAAGCTGAGATAAATGACACATTGTGTAACTTAATTTCATGTGCGGGTGCATCTTAGGATGTAGAGGCAGCGGGGAGGGATAAACAATGTGTGTCCTGAGGATGTAGAGGCAGCATGGAGAGATAAGTCTATGTGGGTCCTGAGGATGTAGAGACAGCATGGAGGGATAAGTCTATGTGGGTCTTGAGGATGTAGAGACAGCATGGAGGGATACGTCTATGTGGGTCCTGAGGATGTAGAGACAGCATGGAGGGATAAGTCTATGTGGGTCCTGAGGATGTAGAGACAGCATGGAGGGATACGTCTATGTGGGTCCTGAGGATGTAGAGACAGCATGGAGGGATAAGTCTATGTGGGTCCTGAGGATGTAGAGACAGCATGGAGGGATACGTCTATGTGGGTCCTGAGGATGTAGAGGCAGCATGGAGGGATAAGTCTATGTGGGTCCTGAGGATGTAGAGGCAGCATGGAGGGATAAGTCTATGTGGGTCCTGAGGATGTAGAGGCAGCATAGAGGGATAAGTCTATGTGGGTCCTGAGGATGTAGAGGCAGCATGGAGGGATAAGTCTATGTGGGTCCTGAGGATGTAGAGGCAGCATGGAGGGATAAGTCTATGTGGGTCCTGAGGATGTAGAGGCAGCATGGAGGGATAAGTCTATGTGGGTCCTGAGGATGTAGAGGCAGCATGGAGGGATAAGTCTATGTGGGTCCTGAGGATCAATAGTATGTGTATGTTCATACAGTATGCATGAGTAAGAGACAGTATCAGCAGTGAGGGTAGGGCTCAATGGCGAGGTGACAAACCATTCCACCCCAAAACAGTCTCTACTGCAGTGGCATTATGTTAGGCCTGACACCATTAGAACAGAGGAGGGGAGGGACGAAGAGAGGACAGCATGGGAAAGAGGCAGTCTTCTGGTCCTTTAACTAACCTCCTGGCCCGCTACCATATCCTGTAGGCATTATAATGATGACTGTGCACTGGGATGGTCCAATCTCGGTAGAGCAGCATTCTGCCATGCTCCAAACCCACTGACCTGGTGATCGGCGGCTAGTCGTTTAGCAAAAGGAGAGAGAAATAAAGGATGGATATTTCAGCAATAAGGCCGGAGAGGGTGTGGTATTTGGCCAATATACCACAGCTAAGGGCTGTTCTTAGGCACGAAGCAATGCTTAGCCATGGTATATTGGCAAAATGTACCACAAACCCCTGAGGTGCCTTATTGCTATTATAAACTGATTACCAACGTAATTAGAGCAGTAAAAATAAATGTTTTGTCATACCCGCGGCTGTCAGCCAATCAGCATTCACGGCTCGAACCACCCAGTTTATAATTATAGATGAAGCGCAAGGCAGGCTGCACAAACACAGCTCTGTTCACTAAGTGAAGCCAGAGACCCTGAGCAGAGAAGAGAGCAGTCGCCGTTTCACAGGAAAAGCATGAGATACTGAATTAGACATCAGGACTGTGAAAACGTATCACCCTGCTAAAATAGAACAATATCCTCCCCAGGCTCTATCTATCTACGAAGCAAGCAGGACATGAGAGAGGCTGGGTGGGACAGAATTAGGTGGAAGTAAAAGTTGTTTCAAAGGATCGAGGGGAGTTGTTCAGGATAATATGAAGTGGAGTATGCGATAGATAGGAACATGGAATGTCTACACTGGCAGATTGTTTGGTAGCGAGATGGTGTAAGACAGAAAGGAGTAGCCTGTAGAGTGTTAGCTAGGTCGAGCAGGGAGGTCAGAGGTCAGCCACAGAGACAATAGAGGCATTCATGAGAGATAATTATGGATTTTCACTGGAAATGTTGATGATGGGGGCAAAGAAAAATCTGGGATTATAATGAGCACAGATCAATTTGATTCTCTGTAGTTTGAGTCTCTTTAGTTTGATTCTCTGTAGTTTGAGTCTCTGTAGTAGTGTTTCTCTCTCTCTCTTCAGTCACTGTATGTATACATGACACTGGGACAGATGGAAGCCATTACCAAAGGTGAGGGAGGGTTTACAATGTCAGTGATAAGCTCATTATGCATGTATTATAAGGCCTCCTGAAATTGGAGATGAGAATTTCCATGAGACTTACACAGGAAGCAGATGCATCTATTCCATGTTGTGCTTATTCAATACGGTACATAGGTCTCTATCTGAGCACATACATGTAAACAATGCCCTGAACGGTAACCTTGGTTGCCTGCTATTTACCATAGTTTTACTGTCACGTTGCTTAAATGTTGAATACTATGATGATAAACTATGTACTTTAGTATGGTATAAGACATGCTGATTCTGTCAGGCTGTACAGAAACATCAAGCTGACTGTTTACATTCTCAACCAGCTAGTCAATGTAGTTCTACCAACTAAACCACCCTCCTGCCCCAGATGTTACACAATTTCCCATCCCCACATTGCACTTGGGCAATTCAAAGTGCAGTCCGTGTATGTGTGTGCTCGTCTGCTTCTGCCTCGAGAGAAAGGATGTACTCCTTTTGAAGCTAATTTAGCATGCTCAATTTCCAGTATCTCCATGCCAACCCCACTAGGTCAACCAATGAAAGGGCTGTGAGAGTAGGGAGGAGTGGTCTAGATGTACAGTACCAGTCAAAAGTTTGCACACACGTACTCTTTCCAGGGTTTTTCATTATTTTTACTATTTTCTACATTGTAGAATAATAGTGAAAACATCAACACTATGAAATAACACATATGGAATCATGTAGTAACCAAAAAAAGTGTTAAACAACAGATTCTATATTTTGAGATTTGAGCTTCACCTGGAATGCTTTTCCAACAGTCTTGAAGGAGTTCCCATATAGGCTGAGCGCTTGTTGGCTGCTTTTCCTTCACTCTGCGGTCCAGCTCATCCTAAACCATCTCAATTGGTTTGAGGTCGGGTGATTGTGGAGGCCAGGTCATCTGATGCAGCACTCCATCACTCTCCTTCTTGGTCAAATAGCTCTTACACAGCCTGGAGGTGTGTTGGGTCATTGTCCTGTTGAAAAACAAATGATAGTCCCACTAAGCTCAAACCAGATGGGATGGCGTATCACTGCAGGATGTTGTGGTAGCCGTGCTGGTTAAGCGTGCCTTGAATTCTAAATAAAATAAAATATATTTTGATTTGATTAACACTTTTTTGGTTATTACATGATTCCATGTGATATTTCATAGTTTTGATGTCTTCACTATTATTATACAATGTAGAAAATAGTACAAATAAAGAAAAACCCTTGAATGAGTAGGTGTGTCCAAACTTTTGACAGGTACTGTATGTATACGTGCCCCAACGTGTGAACACACAAATAGGATGATGTCTGTAATAATATGCATCATACCATGCTTGGATGTATAATTCTAAATATTACCTCATTCACTCATGATTTGCATAATGGTATCATAAGTGTACCTGCAAATTTGAAATAATCTATTTTAATGTTGTTATGAAATGTAAAATGAATATTGCCTCTTAATCCAGTTTGTGCTGTGAAGAAACACAGAGTTAGTCTGCTGTGATGGGTGTTGTCTCTGTCTGGGCACCCGCTGTCTCTGTCTGGGCACCCCCCCCCCCCTTTCATCTCCACCAAAACACACACGTTTGAAAAAAGCAACCAATTATTCTCTAATGTATAATCTGTATGTGGTTAAGCAGAAAGAAGTTGGTTAATTAGTGTGCACCAGATGGATACGCTGAGCCATGTAGGAGTTTGCAAATTAGGTCACCAGTTCACAAGTGAAGACAGTTAGCTAGTGTAAAGGCAGCAGAACACTTTGCATTTCATATAACACCTTAATTACTAACTGGCTACACCACAATCTATAAAATACAAAAAAACATGATTATGGTCCATACATGTTGAATATTTTCACCGTTACAATATTTGAATAAAAAACATGAGCTGGCGCAACACCCAGAAAATGTATTTTATGTGGAAGTGCTGACTAACGGCGAATAAACTATAAACTATAAAAATAAGGAGAGTTGCACACTCCATCTATCAACTCCCAGTCGTTTATTGGGTAAATCACCAACGTCTCGGCATCACTCTGCCTCCTTCAGGGTGACGTCAAGTGGTGGCACTGGAATCCTCATCTCTCCCAAGTGGACATTCTCTCTTTCTCCCCTGACCCATCTGTCTATCTCCTCATTTGAATTCCATGCTGTCACAGTTACCAGCCCTTTCAAGCTTAACATCCTTATCATTTATCGCCCTCCAGGTTCCCTTGGAGAGTTCATCAATGAGCTTGACGCCTTGATAAGTTCCTTTCCTGAGGATGGCTCACCTCTCACAGTTCTGGGTGACTTTAACCTCCCCTCGTCTACCTTTGACTCATTCCTCTCTGCCTCCTTCTTTCCACTCCTCTCCTCTTTTGACCTTACCCTCTCACCTTCCCCCCCTACTCACAAGGCAGGCAATACGCTTGACCTCATCTTTACTAGATGCTGTTCTTCCACTAATCTCATTGCAACTCCCCTCCAAGTCTCCGACCACTACCTTGTATCCTTTTCCCTCTCGCTCTCATCCAACACTTCTCACTCTGCCCCTACTCGGATGGTATTGCGCCGTCCCAACCTTCGCTCTCTCTCTCCCGCTACTCTCTCCTCTTCCATCCTATCATCTCTTCCCTCTGCTCAAACCTTCTCCAACCTATCTCCTGATTCTGCCTCCTCAACCCTCCTCTCCTCCCTCTCTGCATCCTTTGAATTCCTCTGTCCCCTATCCTCCAGGCCGGCTCGGTCCTCCCCTCCTGCTCCGTGGCTCGACGACTCACTGCGAGCTCACAGAACAGGGCTCCGGGCAGCCGAGCGGAAATGGAGGAAAACTCGCCTCCCTGCGGACCTGGCATCCTTTCACTCCCTCCTCTCTACATTTTCCTCTTCTGTCTCTGCTGCTAAAGCCACTTTCTACCACTCTAAACTCCAAGCATCTGCCTCTAACCCTAGGAAGCTCTTTGCTACCTTCTCCTCCCTCCTGAATCCTCCTCCCCCTCCCCCCCCCCTCCTCCCTCTCTGCGGATGACTTCGTCAACCATTTTGAAAAGAAGGTTGACGACATCCGATCCTCGTTTGCTAAGTCAAACGACACCGCTGGTCCTGCTCACACTGCCCTACCCTGTGCTTTGACCTCTTTCTCCCCTCGATCTCCAGATGAAATCTTGCGACTTGTGACGGCCGGCCACCCAACAACCTGCCCACTTGACCCTATCCCCTCCTCTCTTCTCCAGACCATTTCCGGAGACCTTCTCCCCTACCTCACCTCGCTCATCAACTCATCCTTGACCGCTGGCTACGTCCCTTCCGTCTTCAAGAGAGCGAGAGTTGCACCCCTTCTGAAAAAACCTACACTCGATCCCTCCGATGTCAACAACTACAGACCAGTATCCCTTCTTTCCTTTCTCTCCAAAACTCTTGAACGTGCCGTCCTTGGCCAGCTCTCTTGCTATCTCTCTCAGAATGACCTTCTTGATCCTAATCAGTCAGGTTTCAAGACTGGGCATTCAACTGAGACTGCTCTTCTCTGTGTCACGGAGGCTCTCCGCACTGCTAAAGCTAACTCTCTCTCCTCTGCTCTCATCCTTCTAGACCTATCTGCTGCCTTTGATACTGTGAACCATCAGATCCTCCTCTCCACCCTCTCCGAGCTGGGCATCTCCGGCGCGGCCCACGCTTGGATTGCGTCCTACCTGACAGGTCGCTCCTACCAGGTGGCGTGGCGAGAATCTGTCTCCGCACCACGTGCTCTCACCACTGGTGTCCCCCAGGGCTCTGTTCTAGGCCCTCTCCTATTCTCGCTATACACCAAGTCACTTGGCTCTGTCATATCCTCACATGGTCTCTCATATCATTGCTATGCAGATGACACACAATTAATCTTCTCCCTTCCCCCTTCTGACAACCAGGTGGCGAATCGCATCTCTGCATGTCTGGCAGACATATCAGTGTGGATGACGGATCACCACCTCAAGCTGAACCTCGGCAAGACGGAGCTGCTCTTCCTCCCGGGGAAGGACTGCCCGTTCCATGATCTCGCCATCACGGTTGACAACTCCCTTGTGTCCTCCTCCCAGAGTGCTAAGAGCCTCGGCGTGACCCTGGACAACACCCTGTCGTTCTCCACTAACATCAAGGCGGTGACCCGATCCTGTAGGTTCATGCTCTACAACATTCGCAGAGTACGACCCTGCCTCACACAGGAAGCGGCGCAGGTCCTAATCCAGGCACTTGTCATCTCCCGTCTGGATTACTGCAACTCGTTGTTGGCTGGGCTCCTTGCCTGTGCCATTAAACCCCTACAACTCATCCAGAACGCCGCAGCCCGTCTGGTGTTCAACCTTCCCAAGTTCTCTCACGTCACCCCGCTCCTCCGCTCTCTCCACTGGCTTCCAGTCGAAGCTCGCATCCGCTACAAGACCATGGTGCTTGCCTATGGAGCTGTGAGGGGAACGGCACCTCCGTACCTTCAGGCTCTGATCAGGCCCTACACCCAAACAAGGGCACTGCGTTCATCCACCTCTGGCCTGCTCGCCTCCCTACCTCTGAGGAAGCACAGTTCCCGCTCAGCCCAGTCAAAACTGTTCGCTGCTCTGGCACCCCAATGGTGGAACAAGCTCCCTCACGACGCCAGGACAGCGGAGTCAATCACCACCTTCCGGAGTCACCTGAAACCCCACCTCTTTAAGGAATACCTGGGATAGGATAAAGTAATCCTTCTAACCCCCCCTTAAAGATTTAGATGCACTATTGTAAAGTGGTTGTTCCACTGGATATTATAAGGTGAATGCACCAATTTGTAAGTCGCTCTGGATAAGAGCGTCTGCTAAATGACTTAAATGTAAAAAATGTAAAATGTCAAGAACGCTTGAACCAGGTTATGTAGACAAACAGTGCAATTAGTGCAACCAATAATTATTAAGTTAATTAGAATCAATTGAGTGAAACTGTTAAAAAATGATAGTTTATGGCATATTAAATATATTAGCCTATTGTTATCATATGGAAACATAATTGAATATTGGACATAATATTAGCATCAACATACATTATTGTAAAATTACATTTCACATATTTAATTGTTTCCTAGTTCATTTCATATTTGTTGGTTCAACCTTAATGCATAATAAGCATTATCAACAGGGGAACATATTAGGTTTACGCTAATAAGCTGTAGAAAGAATATATAAATGTATAAGACTTGTTCATAAAAAAGAGAATTGTTCAAAGTCAATATTCAGACCACTAGGGGTCAATGTTTCTAGGTAGGATATCCAGTAAGCCTCCCTTTGTAGCAGTTGGATCTCAATATGACTTCCTCTCCTTGGTAGAGCAACACCTCAATACAATATTTGACAAAATATTTAGGACTGAAGTATAAATATAGTGCAATAACAATAGTAACATGAAACAAATTAGTAAACGTATATGATTTATTCTTACATTTGTTTAAAAAACATGCAGGATTAACAATAACACTGTTCATATAAAAATACAAAATATATATTTAAAATGCATCAAAAAAGTGTTGCAGTTATGTTGGTAACTTATACATGGAAAATACCTGAAAAGTGTGCCCGTATTGTGTAGTCACACAGACTGAGCACATCCTGCTTTAAAAGACAACTGGTCACAGAGAGCTTGTCAGTCACCTCTTCATAACACTGTGAAAGATTCCCTGTGAGCTAACCTGCTGTCACCTCCGCAACACTGTCAGAGAAGTCCCTTTAGTCTCGTGTGCACTCTCCCAGTCACCTCATTGACAGTCAGGGACCTTGCTACTACGTTCTACCTGTGAGTTCATGGTGAATGAGAGCCAGTTCAGTATCATTACATCTTACAATTATCATGACTTTTTTTCATCAGTCATAATTACAAATATATCAGCTAAGATACCTGGGTCAAATAAGTAGAATCGCATTTTCTTTTTTCCATGACTTCATATAATCTCCCTAGAATACTGCAGATTGCATTGCTCTTTGGTTTCACACAAATAGCTGATTTGTATGTTCAACATGCACATACTACTGACAAATATGAATATATTTGTTAAACAACAAAAGGAAAATTAAACTAATATAAATTAATGTGCCATTATTTGTGACCCAAAAAGTAATTTTAAAAGTAGTAAGTATATCCAAGTACTGCACAGGTTTTATAGCGACTGTGTAATAACTCAAATTATAAACTGGGTGGTTTGAGCCCTGAATTCTGATTGGCTGAAAGCCATGGTATATCAAACCGTATACCACGGGTATGACAAAACGTTTAGTTTTTCTGCTCTAATTACGTTTGTAACCAGTTTATAATAGCAATAAGCTCCTCTGGGTTTGTGAAATATGGCCAATATACCATGGCTAAGGGCTGTTCTTAGGCACAACGCAACGCTTCTCAAACTTTCAGAAATGAATGAGCCCATTGATCGGTTAGGGAGCTGCACCCAGCCCACTGGCAGCATGATATTACACTACATGTCATAAAACACAACTCACATAAAGGCACAATATACAATGTCACGCTCCATTAAAACATTTCATTTGAACTAGTACTGGAAGTTTTTGCTAACATATTTTAGCTGTATGGCACACACGAAAGGTACACACACACACACACACACACACACACACACACACACACACACACACACACACACACACACACACACACACACACACACACACCACACACACACACACACACACACACACAGTGTCAATGCCTTCCACACCCGGTAAGTAGCCCTTTGTGGAGCCTTAAGGTTCCATTTCCACGATTTCCATATTAAATACAGACATGGTATGTCTTTGGTACGTAGTGCTGAGAAAGGTACTTTCAAAACCTTCAAGTCCCTGGTGTTTCAGGGTTTCCCCTGTTATCTCCACGTTCCTGAGCAACAGTAGGGTACAAAGGACACACATCGGTGATGTGCATCACCTTGGGTTTTCCACTGGAGGGACATATTGTCCTCTCAGTCTATGCAGATGCTAGACAGTCTCTGGAGGGTTTGGCCCCGGAGAGAGAGGGAGCGTTTGAGGGAAAAAAGAGACTGTCCAGCTGGAAGGAAAACAGAGGGAGAGCTTTGGTTGACCAATCAACAGCCAGCTCAATTTGGATGATGAAAAGGATGGGACAGCTTGTGATCCTTTAATCAATCTGGGCCCGGTTTCCCAAAAGCATCTTAAGGCTAAATTCATCTTTAGAACCATTCAGCCTTAAGATGCTTTTGGGAAACCAGGCCCTGGTCCTCTTCTCAAACCAGAGAAGTAGAGGCGTTAGCTCAATTGTAGCTCAATTGGTAGTGCATGGGCCTTGCAACGCCAGGGTAGTGGGTTTGATTCCCGGGGCTACCCGTACGTAAAATATATGCATGCATGACAGTAAATCGCTTTGGATAAAAGCGTCTGTGAAATGGCATATATTATAATATTATATCCAACGGCAGTCTCAATCCTATGATTCTACTCATAAATAATATGAATAATATATGCTACTTTAAAGGTTTCGATTCGATGTGTAATCTCACTACGCCACAATGGAAGAGAAGTATCTTGTTCTGAATGGGCAGTAATCTCTTGTACACTGTGAGCCTATCAGACTACATAATACACCTCAGACATAGACTCTGGGTCATTAACAGTCATGAAATATCATGAGGGTAAACCATGTTAAGGTGCCAAAAGGCTCCTCTCCAAACGTAAAGCGATAAGTATCAGAATCTTCTGAGTAAGTCCTTTACGAATGAACAAGCGGCACTGGGCACCCAATCCTCCAGAGGAAGCCATTCCCTGCTAGACTGCGAAGTATCAGATTACCATTACATCAGCTGAATCCGGAAGAGGAGGAGAGAGCTGGGCTCACTGAAGTAAGATGGAAATAAAAGTGGTTACAAAGCTAAAAACCAGAAGGGTATTGTGCTGAGGTCACAGAGGTTCTCAAACCTGACCAGTCAACTTGTTTTGTCTTTTAGGCACTAATGGGACTGGAGGAGAGTATATTCCCTGTTTGTTAGTCATCTGAGAGTCTGTGGTCAGGATGTGCGACCATGGGGGGTTGTTTAGACCAGTAGCGGCCCGCCCATTAGGGCGTTAGGGGCGGTGCCCCAATTGTGATTGGTCAACAAAAATATTTGTATAAAAAATATATACAGTATATATTATATAATTCATGAATTATGTTTTAAATGCTCATAAAAGTGCAGTAAATGTGTACATGTTCCTATTTAAAAAATGTTAAAAACCAGCTGTTCAGTTACTTACTACTCTGTCCCTTGCGGGTGCATATGCCATGCAAACATTGCTTATATTGTTTTGCCAGCTATTTGCTATGAGGGGGAACTGCCCCAATGAAATCGCAGGATTTCTTAGCATAAATTATACCAGCACAAAGGTAATGGACTGTCCTGGGGCGCTCAAATGCGTACTCCATCAGAACTTCTGGGTCTGTTCTAGTCTCCCTCCCAATGAGTCTCTCATGCCAGATCAGGTACAGATGTGTGCTCTATCAGGTACAGATGCGTGCTCTATCAGAACTTCTGGGTCTGTTCTAGTCTCCCTCCCAATGAGTCTCTCATGCCAGATCAGGTACAGATGTGTGCTCTATCAGGTACAGATGTGTGCTCTATCAGGTACAGATGTGTGCTCTATCAGGTACAGATGTGTGCTCTATCAGGTACAGATGTGTGTGCTCTATCAGGTACAGATGTGTGTGCTCTATCAGGTACAGATGTGTGTGCTCTATCAGGTACAGATGTGTGCTCTATCAGGTACAGATGTGTGCTCTATCAGGTACAGATGTGTGCTCTATCAGGTACAGATGGCGCTAAAGCAACAATCTAATTGTAATTAACTTGTAAATAAATAACCACAACAGTCATGGGAGCCTGGGAGCTGACATCTACATACATCCAACAAGTGTCGAAAGACAGAGGGATACACTAGCTAGAACTTTCTCATTGGGGATCTGGTAGGACAAAAAAGCATGACAGTGGCTGGCCAATTGTATTGTTTCCCCCCATGTTGTTCCTTTGGTTCTCTTGTAGGTGACAGGGTGACATGTAGTGTGGACTGAAACAGCATGATAAAATTAATTAATAAGCCAGATACAGTAATTTTTATAAACATTGAGAAATAGTTTAGTAGATTGTTTTGTAAAATTAACCAGTTATCTACCTTTGACAAGCAGCTAGCTAGTTATCGCTATCTTGTAACTTGATTGGTAGTTAGCTCCCATGCCAATTTCAAGTCTTTCTAAACTAATATCTAACTCAGAAATATGGAAAATATTCAGAATGAACTGGCTAGCGCATCCTGCTTTGTGACAGTATATTAGCTATATTACCCCAGTTAGATAATGGGTTTTCACTTATTGCATCTGCATGCTTGTTACGTTCTCGTTCGTTCGTGACCTGGCTTCTCATTCTAAATAGTATAATCTAATCTGTTCAAATCAGTGGCAGCATGTGCAGCAGTGGTCATTTATGCTGTTGTTCAAATGCACAGATCGCTTTATATATCTTCTCAAAGAAACTACCAGTAGCACAAAAACTTGGCATCATATGTCATGCTGCTTTGTTGACAACTCCAACAACCTCGCGCCCCGGGCATTCAGCCAATCACCAACCGCCACTGGTTTAGACCATGAATTGCATGTATCCCTCCGCCCCGGTAACGATGACATCCATCCAGATGCGCATAGCCTCAGGGGAGGGAGACACCATGTAGTACACCCTGTCATGGGTCTTCACACTAAACGTCAGAGATGGGTTGGGGCTCTGGGAGGGAGGGTGGGGGCAAAAGACAGAGCAAAAAGAAAAGCAATGTTACTATAGTTTAAAAAAAAATGTTTCTTAGCATAAAATATGGATACTTCAATACTTTAAATGTGTATACCATTTGTCCCTTACCTTGTGTGCATTCTTTAAATGGTCATAGTAAACCTCTTCTATGGCTTGGAAGTATATGACCCCTTTCATCTTGACCTCATGTTTGTCTGTAAGAGAGCACACACTGTAGCACTGGAATGACCATGTTTATGGGTGGTGAAACAAAAACCACTTGAATCAAAGCTCTTCCTAGATATCCAGAGTAAAACAGCATAGCTTGATGATGATGATGTCATCGCTGCTTTTCTTGCAGCACTCTGATTAATCTACCATTTACAGCTGCAACAGAGAGAAAAGAGCGAGAAGAGAGAGAGAATGTCAGGGGAGAAAAAGAGAGGGAGAGATAGTAGAAGGTACCTGCGTAGTAGGCCAGGGTCTTGCGGTTCCGGTCAAAGACAAACCAGCGTTTTTTCCAGGTCTTGATCTTACCACCCATCTTGACCAGGAACCCTCTGCAGGTTTTATTTGTGATGGCTAGGTGGTAGCAGTTGTCTGGGTTGTGTCCAGCTGCCTCGATGTGACCATGGAGGTCAAAGTCATCCTTCCTCTGAGGGAGGTAGCGTGTCAGCGGCCGGGCCTGGGGACAAATGTCAGAGGTGTCTGGTCTTTGTTGACCCCATGCCTGAAAGCTAAAGATCTGACAGACATTTTTCTTTCAAATGTCATAGTTGCTTTAAAGCATTTTAAAGCTATGGCCTAATTAAATTACCATGCATCTGAAATGATTGGTATTATGAATCTTGGCCCATCCCTTTCTGGATCTCTCACCTGTGCCCTCTGTTTCTCGCGTAACTTCACCTCCCTCTCGATCATTTTCTGTCTCCTGCTGGTCTCCTCTTGCAGTCTCTTCTCCAGGTCCTCCCTCCTCCTCCGCTCCTCCTCCAGGGCCTGCCTACGCACCTCCATCTCACGCTCCTATACACGCCACACACAGAAAGTTACAGCATGGTCAACACACACACAAAAAGGATGGTACAGATGGTTTTAGTTATGAAGGCTTCATTACCTTGTGCTCAAGGAGTCGATGCTTGTCAGCCTGGGCTTCTCGTAACAAACGTTCCATCTCCTTAATCTTTCCTACGTTGGATGTGCTGGCACTGTGGAAAAAGGTTTCATAAACACAAAGCAAGGAGAGTACACACGTCCACCAGAAAAAGGACTGTCCATCCTGGAACCTATTAAGTGTGAGTTCAATTCCAGACCAGGGCCCTTACTATAAAGTTAACAAACTGCACCTCTGCACCAGTCATACCATCACATTCTGTACAACGTATAGACCATACATTTGCTCTCATATTTTTCCATCCTGTATATACTGCATGGACTGACCAAGATCACACTCACACACTTTCTTATTTTTTAAATGTAACCTTTATTTAACTCTCACACACTTAACCAATTTTAACTTTCAGGGTGGTCCTAGGTGTACAGAATCAGTAAAGTAAAAAAACACTTTACTGCCTCTAAAACTGGGTGTGAGACAGCTGGACAACATATGGCCAAGACACGTTCAGCATCCTCACGAACAAAATAAAATGGTCTGATCCCACAAGTAAATGTTCTGGTCCACCTTGGTCAATTCAGAGTAATGATTTGGAGACCTCTTATGTTGATAAATGTGTTTCTTTATAGGCTACCTGCCGACACATGCAGAGATATATAAATAAACATTGTTTTCCCATTGCAACAGGATATCCTGAAGATTTAGAATGAATCTAATAGTTTCACTTGGAAGAGCATGAGATCTAATGGAAAACAGTCAGAACCATGTGTCTGTTAAGCATAACCAACGAGCATAATCAACTTTTGTCTGAGGGTTCAACTGATTTCATCTAACTGATTATTTCTGACAAGAACATGGTTGACAAAGTACTAGTACTTGATTAAAAACAATAACACACAAGTTGTAACAACAAAGGATCCAAAAAGGATACTTTGGTTTAAACAAACACCGCCTCTTCTCTGCAACAGACAACCAAGCACCAACAATCAAGCACACAAACAAGCTCTTTACTCACATCAGATTCAGCCTCTTGGCACTATCCCAGCGACACAGTAACAGTACTGATGGGCTGGATCTCCACGGTGGCTGGGCCCCTTCACTGAGACCACAGCTGTGTGTGTAACCTGACCCTTCTGCAGCAGCCTCAGCCACCCCACTCCCTGCTGGTCAGCCCTCCAACTGGGGCTCTCACCCTGCCTCACTCCTGCATGCTTCGCTCAGCTTCACACCTGAACGCTTCACTCAGCTTCACTCCTGAACGCTTCACTCAGCTTCACACCTGAACGCTTCACTCAGCTTCACGCCTGAACGCTTCACTCAGCTTCACGCCTGAACGCTTCACTCAGCTTCACGCCTGAACGCTTCACTCAGCTTCACGCCTGAACGCTTCACTCAGCTTCACGCCTGAACGCTTCACTCAGCTTCACGCCTGAACACTTCACTCAGCTTCACACCTGAACGCTTCACTCAGCTTCACGCCTGAACGCTTCACTCAGCTTCACGCCTGAACGCTTCACTCAGCTTCACGCCTGAACGCTTCACTCAGCTTCACGCCTGAACGCTTCACTCAGCTTCACGCCTGAACGCTTCACTCAGCTTCACGCCTGAACACTTCTCAGCTTCACGCCTGAACGCTTCACTCAGCTTCACTCCTGCCCGCTTCACTCAGCCTTACTCATGCACGCTTCGCTTAAAATCACAGAACTTGGAAAGAACCATAATATGGAATGATGCTGAGTCACATCTCTCTAATTCATAACATGTTTCTTACATGCCATGCCCCTGGATCTCCTCTGAACAAAAATGCTCTTTAAACTAATGTCACATTGAGCTAACAATGGTCATACTTTAACAGTGGGCCTACTTGAATCATTGTTCTACTTGAACAATGGTCCTACAGTTCTCTCTATCACCTGGAGATGTTGTCTGGGGAGCAGGCAGAGATGCTGGTCTCCATGCTGTCAGAGCTGTCCATACTGAGCGTGTCAAAGCCATGGCCATTGTCTGCGTAGTGGAAGGGGTCCAGGAAGACATTGGACTCAGACACGGTCCTGCTACACAGGTCAACCAGTCTCTGTCTGTTCTCACTCATGTACAGGTGGCTGTGGCCTGCTGAGAGACAGATGAACACACAGACAGACATACTCTTTATAAAGCATTTTATCAGATTAGATTAAACATTTTAAAATGTTTGTTGCTGGTTAACTGTCCCAACTTATTTGCAGTTGGTCAGAGGGCATTGCTGATGTACAAATAGTATATTCCCCTCCAACACTGAAATGGGCATGGTCATTCAACCCCCTCAGACCTGTTTCCAAAGGCTCTAGTTACTTCTGCTTGAGATACTGTCAGAGTATAGCTGAACATGTCTTTCCTGCTCAGACCGATGTTAATGGACACTGGGGGAAAGATGCCCTGTGGCAGTCCATGTTAACTAACAGACTGACATGCAATATTGACCACTCAAGAAAGGAAAAGCTATGAATGTCTATCTCTGCAGCATGTAGCTAGCATGCAGTGAGAAACAGGCAGCAGGTACGGAGAGAGGCAGGGAATCCATGAATGATTAGAGAAAAGCTAGAGAGAGACAGAGCGATAATGAGATGGTGTTACAACACTGAACCAAAATATAAACGCAACATGTAACGTGTTGGTCCCATGTTTCATGAGTTGAAATAAAAGATCCCAGAAATGTTCCATATGTACAAAAAGCTTATTTCTCTCAACTGTTGTGCACAAATGTGTTTACATCCCTCTTAGTGAGCATTTCTCCATTGCCAAGATAATCCATCCACCTGACAGGTGTGGCATATCAAGAAACAGCATGATCATTACACAGGTGCATCTTGTGCTGGCCACTCTAAAATGTGCAGTTTTGTCACACAACACAATGCCACAGATGTCTCAAGTTTTGAGGGAGAGTGCAATTGGCATGCTGACAGAAGGAATGTAATGTTCATGTCTCTACCATAAGCCGCCTCCAACGTTGTTTTAGAGAATTTGGCAGTGCGTCCAACCGGCCCGACAACTACAGACCATGTGTAACCATGTCAGCCCAGGACCTCCACATTCGGTTTCTTCACTTGCGGGATCGTCTTAGACCAGCCACCTGGACAGCTAATGAAACTGTAGGTTTGCACAAGCGAAGAATTTCTGCACAAACTGTCAGAAACCGTCTCAGGGAAGCTCATCTGTGTGCTCATCATCCTCACCAGGGTCTTGACCTGACTGCAGTTCGGTGTCGTAACTGACTTCAGTGGGCAAATGCTCACCTTCGATGGCCACTGACACACTGGAGAAGTGTGCTCTTCCCGGATGAATCCCGGTTTCAACTGTACTGGGCAGATGGCAGACAGCATGTATGGCGTGGTGTGGGTGAGCGGTTTGCTGATGTCAACGTTGTGAACAGAGTGCCCCATGGTGGTGGTGGGGTTATGGTATAGGCAGCCATAAGCTACGGACAATTAATAATGAACTTCTAGACAATAGGTCATTAGAGGCATCATAAAAACAAAATACAAATGAAAGTATTCCCAGACATGCACACAAGTTCACAAAACAAAAAAGTGTTTTGGCTCACCCTTGAGCAGGCGTGGAGTTTCCAGATCTCTGGGAGAGATAGAGAGGCCCCGGGGGATGATACTACCACAGCTGGAGCTCTGGGACAGGGGCAGGTGGGACTGCAGAGTAGACAGACGGACACAACAGAGAGTGAGATGACCTGGTAAGTGTCTCTCTAACCCAATGCTCCTGTAATCAGATGCGGGGACTCTGGGATTCAATGGCATTATCAATTAATGATTAAATTAAGAGAAATGAAGGTCCTGAGGGACTGGAGTTGTGCACTGCTGATCTAACCCCTGTGGTTGTCCTCTGCCCAGCACGCCCCAGGGAGGAGAGGTTGATCTGGTTCCCCAAATGCTCCCCAAATGCTCAGGCTGCCCCCAGGAAAAGGAGGTTGGTCGCTTATGCTCACCTTAGGGGACAGGCTGCGGCCCAGGGAGGGGAGGTTGGTCCCCCATGCTCACCTTAGGGGACAGGCTGCGGCCCAGGGAGGGGAGGTTGGTCCCCCATGCTCACCTTAGGGGACAGGCTGTGGCCCAGGGAGTGGAGGTTGGTCCCCCATGCTCACCTTAGAGGACAGGCTGCAGCCCACGGAGGGGAGGTTGGTCCCCCATGCTCACCTTAGGGGACAGGCTGCAGCCCAGGGAGGGGAGGTTGGTCCCCCATGCTCACCTTAGGGGACAGGCTGCGGCCCAGGGAGGGGAGGTTGGTCCCCCATGCTCACCTTAGAGGACAGGCTGCAGCCCAGGGAGGGGAGGTTGGTCCCCCATGCTCACCTTAGGGGACAGGCTGTGGCCCAGGGAGTGGAGGTTGGTCCCCCATGCTCACCTTAGAGGACAGGCTGCAGCCCACGGAGGGGAGGTTGGTCCCCCATGCTCACCTTAGGGGACAGGCTGCAGCCCAGGGAGGGGAGGTTGGTCCCCCATGCTCACCTTAGGAGACAGGCTGCGGCCCAGGGAGGGGAGGTTGGTCCTCCATGCTCACCTGAGGGGACAGGCTGCGGCCCAGGGATGGGAGGTTGGTCCCCCATGCTCACCTTAGGGGACAGGCTGCCCCCAGGAAGAGGAGGTTGGTCGCCTATGCTCACCTTAGGGGACAGGCTGCAGCCCAGGGAGGGGGTGTTGGTCCTCCATGCTCACCTTAGGGGACAGGCTGCAGCCCAGGGAGGGGAAGTTGGTCCTCCATTCTCACCTTAGGGGAGAGGCTACGGCCCAGGGAGGGGAGGTTGGTCCTCCATTCTCACCTTAGGGGAGAGGCTACGGCCCAGGGAGGGGAGGTTGGTCCTCCATTCTCACCTTAGGGGAGAGGCTACGGCCCAGGGAGGGGAGGTTGGTCCTCCATGCTCACCTTAGGGGAGAGGCTACGGCCCAGGGAGGGGAGGTTGGTCCTCCATGCTCACCTTAGGGGAGAGGCTACGGCCCAGGGTAGAGCTGCTGTAGTGACTGAGGGCCTGCTGGCTCCTCTTACGGGGCAGAGTGTCACTGAGGTGGGAGGAGTTCTCCTTACTGCCCCGCCTCCTCTCCTCTAGAAAGCGGAAGTGCTGCACAGACCAGAACAGAAACATCAACATGTTAAAGGAAAGAAGGTTGGGGATGAAACGCATAAAATATCATTGTACGCTGGCGATGTTGTAGTATAGGTCTGCTATGTCTGACCCTGTGAAGTCTGTCCCAAAGCTAATAGAACGTCTTAAATACATTTGGCAGTTACTCCAGGTACAATATGAATGTTAATAAAACGGAAGCACTGGTCCTTAAATACACATATCACCCCCTATATAAAAACATTGTTCTCTTTTAAGTAGTCAAATGAAGCTATCACATATCTAGGAAATACTATAACTGCTGAACGTGATAACTTATACAAAGCCAACTACACGAAGCTGATAGATAGAATCAAAGGTGATCTGGACTGCTGGTCTGTGCTGCCCCTCACCCTATCGGGAAGGGTAGAATCAATAAGAATGAATGCATTACCTAGATTATTGTTCCTCTTTCAAACACTTCCAATTTGACCACCAAAATCTGTTTGTGCTATTAGACAAACTCATCTCCAGATGTATCTGGCAGGGACGACATCCCAGGGTCAGATATAAAAAAATAAAAACAGGGAGGATGTGCACTCCCCAATCTGAAACATTACTGGCTTGCAACCCAATTTAGGGCCATGACAGTATGTCTGAAGCTGCAGGTACAAGGTGGCTGGAAATAGAAAAGTCAGACTTTACTTTGGTCCCTCTGCCCGTACTCCCATTCACTGAGGAAAATATATTGAGTGAGTTGTGGAAAATGGGCAGGAACCACATAAAAAGAACAGAAAGAGACGCAGCGAGTTTTCAACCTTCCTACAGGAATCTCAGCGTTATCACCCATTGTACATATGAAGGGTTTTAAGCCACTACGATTAGACACAGGTTTTAGAAACTGGGCACATTTGAAACTTCAATACATCCATCACTTATTTGAAAAGAGTACTCTAAAATTTGAAAGACTGAGCTCTGAGTTTAATATACCAAGGTCAGACTTCTTCAGGTATCTACAAGTACGAAGCTTTCTATCCAAACACCAAAACTGGATAAGGTTACAAGGCACCACCACGGCCATAGAACAATGCTTAGCCAGACAACTAACTTATACAGTGCTTTATCAGCCATGAAACAAGATAACACATTGATTCTTAGACAAAGGTGGTAAGGTGAACTTCATCAAGATAAGTGAAGAGACATGGTTAGATATATTCTCTGAAGCTCATAAAGTTACCAATGCAAATTCATGGAGGGGAATTCAGTGGTAAATAGTAGTTTTTTTCAGAACCCACAGATCCCATGTTAGCCATTCTTGGATCCAAGTCGGACATGGTGTTAGAAAGGAAGAAATTATATTTGTTACAAATACTTTTCATTGCAGCTAAAAAAGCTCTGCATTAAGATGGTCCCAGAAAGAATGTCAATTAAAGAATGGCCCCAGAAAGAATGTCAATTAAAGAATGGCCCCAGAAAAATAGCAATTAAAGAATGGCCCCAGAAAAATAGCAATTAAAGAATGGCAAGAGTGGCAATTATAAGAACAATATACATAAAAATCCCATTTAGATTAAGATTAAAGCAAGATCAATGTGGACACGTGGTCATTACTATCTGTGAACATGGAGATTCAGTGGGACTAGAGATAGTGTCTGATCAATGATCCCTTACTCTTTATGGACTATACATGTATATATTAACTGATTCCTTCAAAGTATGTACACAACCCAACCCACTCGGGTGTGGTGTGTCTTGCTATTGCCATTTTTGGTTTATTTTAAATGTTTTGTTGTTGTTGTAGTTTTTCCTTGTATGTATTTGTTGCTTTTGTTTATGCGTCTTATCTTTCAACAACAATCCGTGCAGTACCTGTATGTTGGAATTGAATGCAAAAAAATACGTTTGAAAAAAAAGAAACATATGGAAACGATAAAAGACTTCCATTGATAGAAAATGGGAGGTTTCTTAGAAAGGAACCTCCTCTGTTGTCAGGCATTTCAGTCATGCACTGTGAGGCTCTTAGTAGAGACAGCTGCCATCTGCTGGCCAGACATATGCACTGTGAGTAGTGTATTGTACATCATACCTCCTTCATGGCAACAGGGTTGTTAGGGAAGGCCTGCCCTCCAGTCAGTTCAGCATACTTCCTCTCCAGAGAAGCCAGGTTCTCCCTCTCCTAGAGACACACAGACTGCCAGTCAAACAACGGTAAAGGTATACAGATACAAAACAGAACCAGTACACAAAAACCTTCTTACCCTCTGAACCATCAGGAGCAGGTTGTTCTTCTCTTTCAGGAAGCTGTCCTTCTCTCGCTGAGACTGCTGGGTAATCTGTGTAGACTGCTTCTTCAGGGTCAGGAGTCTCTCCTTGCGTGTGACAGTACTACGCTGGTAATCTGCTATCTCTCGGAGTAGTTGCTGGGTCTGACCCTCCTTCTCCTCGTCCTGACCACTCTCTCTTTCCAGCTGCTGGAACTCCAGGTCCTCAAAACGCTTCCTCTCCGCCTCCAGCACCTCAGCATCCTGACGAACAACACACACACACACACACACACATATGGGTGATTATGCAACTTCGGGCACTTTGGCTGTGCAAACTTTCAGAAATTAAAACTTATTCAAACACCATTTTACCAGCATTGTACTTGTCTTTGATTTGTCTAGAAACTATATCTGATAATGGCTGCGATCGTACTATTCAGGAATGTATATATTTTTGTCAATTTTCCCAGACAGCCATACACAAATGTACATACACATCACGTCATTAAACATCAATTTTAGTTGAAAATGTAATATCATACAATTGATTTATAACGGATTTCTTATACATTTGTACATGAAATTGTATTGAATATTATTTAAAGTGATTTTTAAGGTTTTCCTAATATTAATAATTCAACACGAGGCCTGAATGTATAAACTTGCCTTGGTGAAAGTTGAAAACATTTATTTATCATGAAAAATAAGATATTTCCACCGAACCTTTTTGTGAGATTATGATAACAACCATATGATTTCCATATCTAAAACAAATAAATATATGTAAATTATACATAATATACTCATTTACCTCAAAATATGGGTTGTGATGGAAATGACAAGGTGTGGTGGAAATGACATCTATGTAAAAATAAAACGTATGAAAACAATATTTTATTGCAAACATTTTGAACAACAACCATTGATAAACATTTCAGACCTATACTGGGTTGTAGGCCCATCACTCACAAAGTGTACAGCAGTAGCCGATGGGCAGAGCTCAAGGAAGTAGGCCAGTGTTTTTAAGAGATGGGCCCAGATAGCAGAGGGGTCATGCCGCATAGAAGAGCTCAGTGAGCAAAGTGAAACTGTATCATTTGTGGTATATCCAACACAGGTGTGGAGGGTCACCTGCTTGTGAGAATCACCAAAGTGAACTGCCTGGATTTCACTGGTGTGTTTACACAGGTAGTTCTCTGCCAAGTCAATATGCACAATGATCTCCTCTTTCCCCAGATTCTCTTAATTCTCTCAGTTGAGTATTGGTGTCGAATGTTGTACACGTGTTTCCCCAACTTCTCTTTCAATCCTTTGGAGAAGTCCTCCAGTAGAATCTGCAGTGTGCCACATACCTTTTCTTTTACTGTCAAATGTACAGTGAACTTCTCCATGTTTCCCTCTTTGTTTTTCTTCTCTCTCTCTCCAGCTTTGTTTTTCCACTCAAACCACCATGTCTGCTCACCAGCATCAAAGTCAGATGTTTTAAGCTCTTTTGCTTGACAAAGGGAGCACTCTCTATACATGAGCTCCTTCTTCAGGTTCTTCAGGTTCACAGCACAAAGACTCAAAAACTTTCTCAATGTTGCTGCAGCTGATCACTTTGTGATGCTGTAGTTTGTCCACCATGAACTGGAGGTTGGCGTGGGTTTTGCAGAGCCATGTGTCCCTATCCTGGACTGTTGGCTTGACAACCCAAAAAGGAAGTATTTTGCAGAATTCACAGTAGGAAATTAGAATTTCTGAATATTCCCTCTTAAACTTCTGATAAAGGTTCTGAATTGTGCCATTCAAGAAGCGCTTCTGCTTTTTCTTCTTGTTCCTCGTTAGTTTGTCCTTTTTCCCTGTTGTTGCTCTGCTGTTGTCATCACATTCATAGAATCTAGTGATTTTCTCTTCTGTGGCAGTGCTAATTCTGTTACACTGATTTTTCCTGGAGTATTGAAGACTTGATGGCCTGTTTTCATTTGCCCTCATTGCTTTTGCTGAAAATCCAAATTCTCTGTTTGCGGCTTTGACCAGGCCATACTTTCTCAGGATGTTGCCTCTGAGCATTTTTGAAGCCACTTGTTTGTCTTTGGCACTGCACATTTTTTTATACTTTTGTTTTAACTCTGCACTGATGGTATTTTGAAAACAATAAAATCCTTCTCAAGTTCTTCGGAGTTCCCTTCATTTGCTGTTTTGTCTTTGGGGAATTTTGTCTCTTCATTTTGTTCATCAGTCGATCATACCTTTTTTTGTATTTCTCAGCTTTCCGTAAAGCATTATCAAGTTTGACATTTGTCATACTAAGATCTCTGTATGCCTTTGAGCGACCTCTCAACCTTTTTCCTTCCAGCAAGTATTCGACTTCTCATTCATGTTGCAGACAATGAGGAAGGGGTATCAGCGCGTGCATCTGGGGCAGGTAAGTTAGGGGCAGGTATGTTAGCCTCATGTTCTGGCTGCAGGTCATCTGGTGACTGAGGTGGTGTGTTGCCTGATAGGTAGGTCTCCATTGCAACTGTTCTCTTTAAAGTCTGTCTTCTATTCCGTTGGTTACATTTTCATTGCCTTCTCTTGTTTCTTTGTCCTCGCTTTGTAAGCTCAGAGATAGATTTCACTTCTCCCTTCTCTTTTTTTCTTCCAGTATCTCTCCCTGTCTTTTTGCAGATGTTCCTGGTATCGTATAGGATCATTTTTTATTTTGTTTCTATATGTCTGTGACCTCTTTGCTGTTTTATATGGCATCTTCAAAAAATAAAGACAAATACTACTTAGTTTTCAACTTGTGCACACCTTGGAGCATTTTCTAGATTCAATTAATTTAAAACATGATTAAATAAAAATAAAAAAGTCAAGTAAAACTGAATAAGATAATGGACTTGTGTCATTTCCACCACATTCTGTCATTTCCACCACACTTAAGTTTGTGATGGAAATGACTGTGATGGAAATGACATTTCTACAGTTTCTGGAGAAAATTGACAGACAGCTTAGCATGCTTTGATTAGTATTACAGCTAGCATATCGTTTACCTTAAATACATAAAATATTTTTTTTTTAATCAAAAGTTCTACCACAAATTAAAGAAATTATAGCCTGTTTGGAAATGACTGACAATTAAAATATTCTCTACACAAGCAATATTTACCTCGATTTTTCTTAAACTTCTGGACATCACATCTGGAACAACTGTCCACTGCAGCCATTGTTGGAAATGACTCCACTCCCAAAGGACAGGTATATTTTGTGTAAAAAACAATATAAGGGCATACTCACAATAAATATTGATATAGATTTTATTTAATTGACTCTTTCTGTAGTACATAACATGATATAATGCGTAATTATTAATGTTTTGTCACAGAAAAACATAGTAGAAGCTTAAAAGTCTGGGTCAGGGACAAGGGCAAAATAGTGAAATTGAGGTATATAATGCATCTAAAACGTGGCTAAAATACTTGATAGAGAGGTGTTAAAAAAGTATGGGGTGATTCCAGTGTGGACTTAACATACAAATATTTGTATTTGTTTTATTTTTTATAAAATCCCCCAAATTGACCCGAGGACATGGAAGTGCCCGTAGTTGCATAATCACCCATATACACACACACATCATTTAAGGTTGAGAATGCACTGGCTTTGAGTGGGTCCTTGTGTGGAGGATTCAAACTCACAGACAGACAAATACATTGACATTTTACAGACAAATAGACCACAATAATGAGCTCCCATTATCCTGTAATGCCAATTAAATTCCTTAGCTAGATAACAACAACCTACAATCTCCTTCTTAGCACATACTTCATGTCACTGCACTTTCCATTCTTGGATGGGACCACTGCTACTCCCATTTTCGAACTGCCTACAAGGCCCTCCCCCACCCTCCCTTCAGCAAATCAGATCACAACTCCATTTTGCTCCTCCCTTCCTATAGGCAGACACTCAAACAGGAAGCACCCGTGCTAAGGTCTATTCACTGCTGGTCTGACCAATTGGAATCCATGCTTCAACATTGTTTTGATCACGCGGACTGGGATATGTTCCGGGTAGCCTCTGAGAATAACATTGACGTATACACAGACACGGTGACTGAGTTAATCAGTAAGTGTATAGAGGATGTTGTTCCCACTGTGACTATTAAAACCTACCCAAACCAGAAACCGTGGATAGATGGCAGCATTCACGCAAAACTGAAAGTGTGAACGACCGCATTTAACCATGGCAAGGTGACTGGGAATATGGCAGAATATAAACAAACAGTGTAGTTATTCCCCCTGTAAGGCAATCAAACAGGCAAAACGTCAGTCCAGAGAAAAAGTGTCTCAATTCAACAGCTCAGACACAAGACGTATGTGGCAGGGTCTACAGAGAATCACGGATTACAAAGGGAAAACCAGCCACGTCGCAGATACCAACGTCTTGCTCCCAGACAAGCTAAACACCTTCTTTGCCGCTTTGAGAATAACAAAGTGCCACCGACATGGCCCGCTACCAAGGACTGTGGGCTCTCCTTCTCCGTGGCCGACGTTAACCCTCACAAGGCTGCCGGCCCAGACGGCATCCCTAGCCACGTCCTCAGAGCATGCGCAGACCAGCTGGCTGGAGTGTTTACGGACATATTCAATCTCTCCCTATCCCAGTTTGCTGTCCCCACTTGCTTCAAGATATCCACGATTCTTCCTGTACCAAAGAAAGCAAAGGTAACTGAACTAAATGACTATCACCCCGTAGCACTCACTTCTGTCATCATGAAGTGTTTTGAGAGGCTAGGTAAGGATCATATCACCTCCACCTTACCTGACACCCTAGACCCACTTCAATTTGCTTACCACCCCAATTGGGTCTGAACCCCACCCTGTGCAACTGGGTCCTGGACTTCCTGACGGGGGTGGTGCGGTCTGCCCAACGCATCACCGGGGGCACACTGCCTGCCCTCCAGGACACGATGTCACAGGAAGGCCAAAAAGATCATCAAGGACATCAACCACCCGAGCCACGGCCTGTTCACTCCGCTATCATCCGTAGGTCAGTACAGGTGTATCAATGCTGGGACCGAGATACTGAAAAACAGCTTCTATCTCAATGCCATCAGACTGTTCACTAGCCGGCTACCACCCGGTTACTCAGCCCTGCACCATAGAGGCTGCTGCCCTATATACATAGCCATGGAATCACTGGCCACTTTAATAATGGAACACTAGTCACTATCTTTTGTACTGTATTTTAGTCAATGCCACTCCGACATTGCTCATCCAAATATTTCTATATTTCTTAATTCGATTCTTTTACTTTTAGATTTGTGTGTATAATTGTGAATTTTTAGATTCCGCTGCCCTGTTGGAGCTAGGAACACAAGCATTTTGCTACACCCGCAATAATATCTACAAAAAATGTGTATGTGACCAATGACATTTGATTTGATTTGACCATCTCTGTCTGAACCATAACAGAAAGGCCATCAAGTGAAACCATGGCGATTACAAGGAGTAGGGGGGGAAGTTAGGAGGAAAAGGGGGGACAGTTAGGATGAGGAGGGGCAGCCAGAGAGGAAAAGCAGCCAGAGAGAAGGAGGAGGGGCAGCCAGAGAGGAGGAGGAGGGGCAGCCAGAGAGGAAAAGCAGTTAGAGAGGAGGAGGAGGGGCAGCCAGAGAGAAGGAGGAGGGGCAACCAGAGAGGAGGAGGAGGAGGGGCAGCCAGAGAGGAGGAGGAGGAGGGGCAGCCAGAGAGGGAAGCAGAAGCACTTTAGTGGAAGAAAGGCAGCCATACTAACTGAGGAGCATGAGGGACCAGTTAGGAGTTAGCGCCTCGGGACAGGTGTCCAGCTGGGTCCTCTGGTCAGAGACAAGCTCCTCCAACCACTCTACCTTTACCCTCTCAACATCGAGCAGGGCTTTGTGCTGCACAGCAGTGGACACACACATACACACACGTATACAAGAGCACCCACATACACACACGTATACAAGAGCACACACATGCGTGCGCGTAAGAACACACAAACACCCACAACACAGCAAAGACTGAGAGCAAGGAAATAGAGTGTTAGTGAAGGTTAAGGAGGAACCAAGGAGGCAGCAGAAAAGAAGGCCTGCCCTACTGTATTCAGACCTGTGGGCTGGACTGTAGATTCCTCCAACTCAGATTCTCACCACTGAAACCCCAACTCCCACATGTACCCTGACCGTATGTCTCTCTCTCTCCCCTCTCCGCCTCACATTCCCTGTGTCTGAAAGCAATGGCATCCAACTCACAGAGATGGACAACATGTCTGCTGCTGTTACCTGGGACTTGTCTGTGAGGACAGTCTTGTCATTGCTGCCAATCTTCTCATTGAGTTGGTCCAGTACCTCCTTCTCCCTATGCAGCAGGGCCATCTCAGAGTCCTGCTCCCCCTCCAGCAGAGCCCGCTCCACCTCCATCTGCACCACACGCGCGCGCACGCACGCACGCACGCACGCACGCACACCACACACACACACACACACACACACACACACACACACACACACACACACACACCCCCCCCCCCCCCCCCCCCCCCCCCCCCCCCCCCCCCCGCTTAAAATCAGTATTGTTAGCTCCCCAAAGCCAGACACAGATGGACCAAAACTACCCCCCCCCCCATTACTATCATTACCCAGCCACTGTAAACACTCATTTCCTAACTCCACAAAGTATCCCAACTCATAAACACACACATGTCAACACACACTGACACACACAGCATGGGTGAAGCTCCCTCCATTCACTCTCCCATGCTGTGCTCTGTTGTGCTCTGTTGTGTTGTGTGGTACTGTGTTGTGCTGCATACCTCTCTGATGGATTCCTCCATCTGGTTGTCCAGGTCTTTGATCTTCTGCTCCAACTCTTCTATGTTGTTTAGCACCTGGATCCTCTCTTCCTCGATACGCGTCACTTCCTGTTTCAGATGCACATCCTCCGTAGCCTGCTGCTGGTGATATTACAGAGCCATCATCAGTCCATGGGCCTACAAACTATCAATTAATCAATCAACCAATTTAAACTATCAAGCAATCAATCAACCAATCAAATGTATTGTATAAAGCTCTTTTTACATCAGCAGTTGTCACAGAGTGTTTTACAGAAACCCAGCCTAAACCCCCTGCTATCTACTCACAATGTGTGTTACTGTCAACACTGTGATGATGTCATGTCTTAAACACGATATGGTCCACTACAGGATCATGCCTCATTTAAAGCTATGGTACATGTTTTTATGTTTTCTTAACAACCTTCTGATTTGTAGCTAATAGTACATTGGTTAGATGGATCTGCCTCAGATTGCTGTCAGCGATAGTGAGGGGGAGTAATGCCCCTTCCATGTGTCTGTAATGCAGCAGAGATTCAGGTCCCTCAGGAGAACAGGGACTGGGTTAATACTCTACTGTCTCACAAGGAGTCTACTGCACAAGCCTCAGTGATCTCCTATCAGTAAGAGAGCCCTGCTGCCACCAGAGAGTCAACATCAGCTCCTGTCATCAGCCCCTGATCTAATCCACACACATCCGGGCACACACTGTATCTGACACATCACAACCTGTATCATATCTGCTGCCTGCTCGAGGCCTGCTGAACAGCAGTCAGAGCCTCACGTGGCAGGCAGGCAGCAGTCCTGGGATTTATGGGCTGTTTCAGAGGCAGTATCTGACTGCCTGCTCCACTGTTCCACTGCCAGGATTTAGGAATGAGATGGGAGAAGAGATTGGATTGGGGCGGCAGGTAGCCTAGTGGTTAGAGCATTGGACTAGTAACTGGAAGGTTGCAAGATCAAATCCCCGAGCTGACGAGGTACAAATCTCTCGTTCTGTCCCTGAGCAAGGCAGTTAACCCACTGTTCCTAGGCTGTCATTGAAAATAAGAATTTGTTCTTAACTGACTTGCCTAGTTAAATAAAGGTAAAATTGGAAGGTTCAATAACTAATGTATTTAATGGGACTCTGGCTCAGCTGTAAGAAATTATAGTGGAAATGTATTCCCTACATGAAATATAATGCTGATCTTGTAGTTGGGTACCAAATGAAAGTAGTAAAGTAGGCCCCAATGTACTTTATTTTCCAAATACACAATGCTTGTATGATTATCTGTTGTAATGGTATAAATATTCATATCAGCTACAAAGTAGGTACCGGGTATTATAAGTACTTTAATATTAACAAAACATCTTACACACAGCACACGAGTGCGCACAGTTATTCTACTGAGGATAAAGTCATTTCCTGTTCCCCTTCCTTTCAGAAAGACTGAGTGGCTGTAACTGTATTCCCCAGAGAACTCCTCCATTAAAACTAAACACACCATTAAGTCATTACTGCTCTAGAGTGGAAAATGCCACAGTCTTACAGCACCTCTACAACTGTAACAGTGGCTCTAAGACTGAGACTGGGGTTAGGTGCAGAGAGAGTGAGCTACTCGTGACATACTGGGGCACCATTGGAGGTGTACTCTGTGTGTAAGAATTCCGTATATCTTTAACAACACTGATACCTCAACCCCCACTGCGCTGCATAGTTTCCTCTACATTCACACCAACTCTGTCATGGGTGAACACACACAGCTATGTCGGAATGAGTTACTGTGTCATGCAGATGCTTTGATAAATCCCTCCCTAACCCTGTAATTATCAACAACAAGCCCCTGGGCAAGGGGAATTCCTTCTTTCATTTCATACTTTTCCCACTCATGTTCTACTGTGAGTATGTGTGCACCCACATGTTTGGCTGTCTAAGATGATGTGCTTGTTTGAGTGCTGAAGGGTTGAGATGAAAGACCTCGGGTCTCAAGACAATGTTAGACATGTCACCAGGACTTACCCTGGCTCTGTGGTGAGGGGAGGGTGAGGGGACAATAATGCGCAGGCTGACAGCAGGTGACTGGGCCCTGGAATCCCTGGCTTCTCTGTGCCCGCTGTGGCGGCGCTGGCGGACCTGCCGCTCCTCAGCCAGCTGGTACTCCCGGGCTTTGGTGCCAAAGACATTCTCCGGGGCAGTGCCACTGACGCTGCCGGGGGAGTTGGAGAACACTGAGTCATCATCAGACTCTTGCAGCTTCTCCAGCTCCTTGTTGATCTTCTGCAGGTCGGAGATGGCTGAGCCGCCCTGGTCCCGGCCCAGCTCAGTACACAGGCTCAGGATGGTCTCCAGCCGCTGGTGCTCCTATACACATTACATTAAGATGACCAGTGGTTAACACAGTCACACATTACAGGGAGAGGACCAGTGGTTAACACAGTCACACATTACATTAAGATGACCAGTGGTTAACACAGTCACACATTACAGGAAGAGGACCAGTGGTTAACACAGTCACACATTACAGGAAGAGGACCAGTGGTTAACACAGTCACACATTACAGGGAGAGGACCAGTGGTTAACACAGTCACACATTACATTAAGATGACCAGTGGTTAACACAGTCACACATTACAGGAAGAGGACCAGTGGTTAACACAGTCACACATTACAGGAAGAAAACCAGTGGTTAACACAGTCACACATTACAGGAAGAGGACCAGTGGTTAACACAGTCACACATTACATTAAGATGACCAGTGGTTAACACAGTCACACATTATAGGAAGAAAACCAGTGGTTAACACAGTCACACATTACAGGAAGAAAACCAGTGGTTAACACAGTCACACATTACATTAAGATGACCAGTGGTTAATACAGTCACACATTACAGGGAGAGGACCAGTGGTTAACAGAGTTCCACATTACAGGAAGAAAACCAGTGGTTAACACAGTCACACATTACAGGGAGAGGACCAGTGGTTAACACAGTCACACATTACATTAAGATGACCAGTGGTTAACACAGTCACACATTACAGGAAGAGGACCAGCGGTTAACATAGTCACACATTACAGGAAGAAAACCAGTGGTTAACACAGTCACACATTACAGGAAGAAAACCAGTGGTTAACACAGTCACACATTACAGGAAGAAAACCAGTGGTTAACACAGTTCCACATTACAGGAAGAGGACCAGTGGTTAACACAGTCACACATTACAGGGAGAGGACCAGTGGTTAACACAGTCACACATTACAGGAAGAAAACCAGTGGTTAACACAGTCACACATTACATTAAGATGACTAGTGGTTAACACAGTCACACATTACAGGGAGAGGACCAGTGGTTAACACAGTCACACATTACATTAAGATGACCAGTGGTTAACACAGTCACACATTACATTAAGATGACCAGTGGTTAACACAGTCACACATTACAGGAAGAGGACCAGTGGTTTACACAGTCACACATTACAGGGAGAGGACCAGTGGTTAACACAGTCACACATTACAGGGAGAGGACCAGCGGTTAACACAGTCACACATTCCATTAAGATGACCAGTGGTTAACACAGTCACACATTACATTAAGATGACCAGTGGTTAACACAGTCACACATTACAGGAAGAGGTCCAGCGGTTAACACAGTCACACATTACATTAAGATGACCAGTGGTTAACACAGTCACAAATTACAGGAAGAGGACCAGCGGTTAACACAGTCACACATTACAGGAAGAAAACCAGTGGTTAAAACAGTCACACATTATAGGAAGAAAACCAGCGGTTACCACAGTCACAAATTACAGGGAGAGGACCAGTTGTTAGCACAGTCACACATTACAGGAAGAAAACCAGTGGTTAACACATTCACAAATTACAGGAAGAGGACCAGCGGTTAACACAGTCACACATTACAGGAAGAGGACCAGCGGTTAACACAGTCACACATTACAGGAAGAAGACCAGTTGTTAACACAGTCACACATTACATTAAGATGACCAGTGGATAACACAGTCACACATTACAGGAAGAGGACCAGCGGTTAACACAGTCACACATTACAGGGAGAGGACCAGTGGTTAACACAGTCACACATTACATTAAGATGACCAGTGGTTAACACAATCACACATTACAGGGAGAGGACCAGTGGTTAACACAGTCACACATTACATTAAGATGACCAGTGGTTAACACAGTCACACATTACATTAAGATGACCAGTGGTTAACACAGTCACACATTACAGGAAGAGGACCAGCGGTTAACACAGTCACACATTACAGGGAGAGGACCAGTGGTTAACACAGTCACACATTACAGGGAGAGGACCAGTGGTTAACACAGTCACACATTACAGGGAGAGGACCAGTGGTTAACACAGTCACACATTACATTAAGAGGACCAGCGGTTAACACAGTCACACATTACAGGGAGAGGACCAGTGGTTAACACAGTCACACATTACAGGGAGAGGACCAGCGGTTTACACAGTCACACATTACATTAAGATGACCAGTGGTTAACACAGTCACACATTACATTAAGATGACCAGTGGTTAACACAGTCACACATTACATTAAGATGACCAGTGGTTAACACAGTCACACATTACAGGGAGAGGACCAGTGGTTAACACAGTCACACATTACATTAAGATGACCAGTGGTTAACACAGTCACACATTACATTAAGATGACCAGTGGTTAACACAGTCACACATTACAGGAAGAGGACCAGCGGTTAACACAGTCACACATTACATTAAGATGACCAGTGGTTAACACAGTCACACATTACAGGAAGAGGACCAGCGGTTAACACAGTCACACATTACAGGAAGAAAACCAGTGGTTAAAACAGTCACACATTATAGGAAAAAAACCAGTGGTTAACACAGTCACATATTACAGGAAGAGGACCAGCGGTTAACACAGTCACACATTACAGGAAGAGGACCAGTTGTTAACACTGTCACACATTACATTAAGATGACCAGTGGTTAACACAGTCACACATTACAGGAAGAAAACCAGAGGTTAACACAGTTCCACATTACAGGAAGATGACCAGTGGTTAACACAGTCACACATTACAGGGAGAGGACCAGTGGTTAACACAGTCACACATTACATTAAGATGACCAGTGCTTAACACAGTCACACATTACAGGAAGATGACCAGTGGTTAGCACAGTCACACATTACAGGAAGAGGACCAGTGGTTAACACAGTCACACATTACATTAAGATGACCAGTGGTTAACACAGTCACACATTACGGGGAGAGGACCAGTGGTTAACAAAGTCACACATTGCATTAAGATTACCAGTGGTTAACACAGTCACACATTACATTAAGATGACCAGTGGTTAACACAGTCACACATTACATTAAGATGACCAGTGGTTAACACAGTCACACATTACATTAAGATGACCAGTGGTTAACACAGTCACACATTACAGGGAGAGGACAAGTGGTTAACACAGTCACACATTACATTAAGATGACCAGTGGTTAACACAGTCACACATTACATTAAGATGACCAGTGGTTAACACAGTCACACATTACAGGAAGAGGACCAGCGGTTAACACAGTCACACATTACATTAAGATGACCAGTGGTTAACACAGTCACACATTACAGGAAGAGGACCAGCGGTTAACACAGTCACACATTACAGGAAGAAAACCAGTGGTTAAAACAGTCACACATTATAGGAAGAAAACCAGTGGTTAACACAGTCACATATTACAGGAAGAGGACCAGCGGTTAACACAGTCACACATTACAGGAAGAGGACCAGTTGTTAACACTGTCACACATTACATTAAGATGACCAGTGGTTAACACAGTCACACATTACAGGAAGAAAACCAGTGGTTAACACAGTTCCACATTACAGGAAGAGGACCAGTGGTTAAAACAGTCACACATTATAGGAAGAATACCAGTGGTTAACACAGTCACACATTACAGGGAGAGGACCAGCGGTTAACACAGTCACATATTACAGGAAGAGGACCAGCGGTTAACACAGTCACACATTACAGGAAGAAAACCAGTGGTTAAAACAGTCACACATTATAGGAAGAAAACCAGTGGTTAACACAGTCACATATTACAGGAAGAGGACCAGCGGTTAACACAGTCACACATTACAGGAAGAGGACCAGTTGTTAACACTGTCACACATTACATTAAGATGACCAGTGGTTAACACAGTCACACATTACAGGAAGAAAACCAGAGGTTAACACAGTTCCACATTACAGGAAGATGACCAGTGGTTAACACAGTCACACATTACAGGGAGAGGACCAGTGGTTAACACAGTCACACATTACATTAAGATGACCAGTGGTTAACACAGTCACACATTACAGGAAGATGACCAGTGGTTAGCACAGTCACACATTACAGGAAGAGGACCAGTGGTTAACACAGTCACACATTACATTAAGATGACCAGTGGTTAACACAGTCACACATTACGGGGAGAGGACCAGTGGTTAACAAAGTCACACATTGCATTAAGATTACCAGTGGATAACACAGTCACACATTACATTAAGATGACCAGTGGTTAACACAGTCACACATTACATTAAGATGACCAGTGGTTAACACAGTCACACATTACATTAAGATGACCAGTGGTTAACACAGTCACACATTACAGGGAGAGGACCAGTGGTTAACACAGTCACACATTACATTAAGATGACCAGTGGTTAACACAGTCACATATTACATTAAGATGACCAGTGGTTAACACAGTCACACATTACAGGAAGAGGACCAGCGGTTAACACAGTCACACATTACAGGAAGAGAACCAGTTGTTAACACTGTCACACATTACATTAAGATGACCAGTGGTTAACACAGTCACACATTACAGGAAGAAAACCAGTGGTTAACACAGTTCCACATTACAGGAAGAGGACCAGTGGTTAAAACAGTCACACATTATAGTAAGAATACCAGTGGTTAACACAGTCACACATTACAGGGAGAGGACCAGCGGTTAACACAGTCACATATTACAGGAAGAGGACCAGCGGTTAACACAGTCACACATTACAGGAAGAAGACCAGTTGTTAACACAGTCACACATTACAGGAAGAAAACCAGTGGTTAACACAGTTCCACATTACAGGAAGAAAACCAGTGGTTAACACAGTCACACATTACAGGAAGAGGACCAGTGGTTAACACAGTCACACATTACAGGGAGAGGACCAGTTGTTAGCACAGTGACACATTACAGGAAGAAAACCAGTGGTTAACACAGTCACACATTAAAGGAAGAGAACCAGCGGTTAACACAGTCACACATTACAGGGAGAGGACCAGTGGTTAACACAGTCACACATTACAGGGAGAGGACCAGCGGTTAACACAGTCACACATTACATTAAGATGACCAGTGGTTAACACAGTCACACATTACATTAAGATGACCAGTGGTTAACACAGTCACACATTACAGGGAGAGGACCAGTGGTTAACACAGTCACACATTACATTAAGATGACCAGTGGTTAGCACAGTCACACATTACAGGAAGAGGACCAGCGGTTAACACAGTCACACATTACATTAAGATGACCAGTGGTTAACACAGTCACACATTACAGGAAGAGAACCAGCAGTTAACACAGTCACACATTACAGGAAGAAAACCAGTGGTTAAAACAGTCACACATTATAGGAAGAAAACCAGTGGTTAACACAGTCACACATTACAGGGAGAGGACCAGTGGTTAATACAGTCACACATTACAGGGAGAGGACCAGTGGTTAACACAGTTCCACATTACAGGAAGAAAACCAGTGGTTAACACAGTCACACATTACATTAAGATGATCAGTGGTTAACACAGTCACACATTACAGGAAGAGGACCAGCGGTTAACACAGTCACACATTACAGGAAGAAAACCAGTGGTTAACACAGTCACACATTTCAGGAAGAAAACCAGTGGTTAACACAGTCACACATTACAGGAAGAAAAACAGTGGTTAACACAGTCACACATTACAGGAAGAAAACCAGAGGTTAACACAGTTCCACATTACAGGAAGATGACCAGTGGTTAATACAGTCACACATTACAGGGAGAGGACCAGTGGTTAACACAGTCACACATTACATTAAGATGACCAGTGGTTAACACAGTCACACATTACAGGAAGATGACCAGTGGTTAGCACAGTCACACATTACAGGAAGAGGACCAGTGGTTAACACAGTCACACATTACAGGAAGATGACCAGTGGTTAACACAGTCACACATTAAAGGAAGAGAACCAGCGGTTAACACAGTCACACATTACAGGGAGAGGACCAGTGGTTAACACAGTCACACATTACAGGGAGAGGACCAGCGGTTAACACAGTCACACATTACATTAAGATGACCAGTGGTTAACACAGTCACACATTACATTAAGATGACCAGTGGTTAACACAGTCACACATTACAGGGAGAGGACCAGTGGTTAACACAGTCACACATTACATTAAGATGACCAGTGGTTAGCACAGTCACACATTACAGGAAGAGGACCAGCGGTTAACACAGTCACACATTACATTAAGATGACCAGTGGTTAACACAGTCACACATTACAGGAAGAGGAACCAGTTGTTAACACTGTCACACATTACATTAAGATGACCAGTGGTTAACACAGTCACACATTACAGGAAGAGGACCAGCGGTTAACACAGTCACACATTACAGGAAGAAAACCAGTGGTTAAAACAGTCACACATTATAGGAAGAACACCAGTGGTTAACACAGTCACACATTACAGGGAGAGGACCAGTTGTTAGCACAGTCACACATTACAGGAAGAAAACCAGTGGTTAACACAGTCACACATTACAGGAAGAGGACCAGCGGTTAACACAGTCACACATTACAGGAAGAGGACCAGTTGTTAACACTGTCACACATTACATTAAGATGACCAGTGGTTAACACAGTCACACATTACAGGAAGAAAACCAGTGGTTAACACAGTTCCACATTACAGGAAGAGGACCAGTGGTTAAAACAGTCACACATTATAGGAAGAATACCAGTGGTTAACATAGTCACACATTACAGGGAGAGGACCAGTTGTTAGCACAGTCACACATTACAGGAAGAAAACCAGTGGTTAACACAGTCACACATTACAGGAAGAGGACCAGCGGTTAACACAGTCACACATTACATTAAGATGACCAGTGGTTAACACAGTCACACATTACAGGAAGAGGAATATCAGTTAACACAGTCACACATTACAGGGAGAAAACCAGTGGTTAAAACAGTCACACATTATAGGAAGAACACCAGTGGTTAACACAGTCACACATTACATTAAGATGACCAGTGGTTAACACAGTCACTCATTACGGGGAGAGGACCAGTGGTTAACAAAGTCACACATTGCATTAAGATTACCAGTGGTTAACACAGTCACACATTACATTAAGATGACCAGTGGTTAACACAGTCACACATTACATTAAGATGACCAGTGGTTAACACAGTCACACATTACATTAAGATGACCAGTGGTTAACACAGTCACACATTACAGGGAGAGGACCAGTGGTTAACACAGTCACACATTACATTAAGATGACCAGTGGTTAACACAGTCACACATTACATTAAAATGACCAGTGGTTAACACAGTCACACATTACAGGAAGAGGACCAGCGGTTAACACAGTCACACATTACAGGAAGAGGACCAGTTGTTAACACTGTCACACATTACATTAAGATGACCAGTGGTTAACACAGTCACACATTACAGGAAGAAAACCAGTGGTTAACACAGTTCCACATTACAGGAAGAGGACCAGTGGTTAAAACAGTCACACATTATAGGAAGAATACCAGTGGTTAACACAGTCACACATTACAGGGAGAGGACCAGCGGTTAACACAGTCACATATTACAGGAAGAGGACCAGCGGTTAACACAGTCACACATTACAGGAAGAAGACCAGTTGTTAACACAGTCACACATTACATTAAGATGAGCAGTGGTTTACACAGTCACACATTCCAGGAAGAAAACCAGTGGTTAACACAGTTCCACATTACAGGAAGAAAACCAGTGGTTAACACAGTCACACATTACAGGATGAGGACCAGTTGTTAGCACAGTCACACATTACAGGAAGAAAACCAGTGGTTAACACAGTCACACATTAAAGGAAGAGAACCAGCGGTTAACACAGTCACACATTACAGGGAGAGGACCAGTGGTTAACACAGTCACACATTACAGGGAGAGGACCAGCGGTTAACACAGTCACACATTACATTAAGATGACCAGTGGTTAACACAGTCACACATTACATTAAGATGACCAGTGGTTAACACAGTCACACATTACAGGGAGAGGACCAGTGGTTAACACAGTCACACATTACATTAAGATGACCAGTGGTTAGCACAGTCACACATTACAGGAAGAGGACCAGCGGTTAACACAGTCACACATTACATTAAGATGACCAGTGGTTAACACAGTCACACATTACAGGAAGAGTACCAGCAGTTAACACAGTCACACATTACAGGAAGAAAACCAGTGGTTAAAACAGTCACACATTATAGGAAGAAAACCAGTGGTTAACACAGTCACACATTACAGGGAGAGGACCAGTGGTTAATACAGTCACACATTACAGGGAGAGGACCAGTGGTTAACACAGTTCCACATTACAGGAAGAAAACCAGTGGTTAACACAGTCACACATTACATTAAGATGACCAGTGGTTAACACAGTCACACATTACAGGAAGAGGACCAGCGGTTAACACAGTCACACATTACAGGAAGAAAACCAGTGGTTAACACAGTCACACATTTCAGGAAGAAAACCAGTGGTTAACACAGTCACACATTACAGGAAGAAAACCAGTGGTTAACACAGTCACACATTACAGGAAGAAAACCAGAGGTTAACACAGTTCCACATTACAGGAAGATGACCAGTGGTTAATACAGTCACACATTACAGGGAGAGGACCAGTGGTTAACACAGTCACACATTACATTAAGATGACCAGTGGTTAACACAGTCACACATTACAGGAAGATGACCAGTGGTTAACACAGTCACACATTACATTAAGATGACCAGTGGTTAACACAGTCACACATTACAGGAAGAGGACCAGCGGTTAACACAGTCACACATTACAGGAAGAAAACCAGTGGTTAAAACAGTCACACATTATAGGAAGAACACCAGTGGTTAACACAGTCACACATTACAGGAAGATGACCAGTGGTTAACACAGTCACACATTACGGGGAGAGGACCAGTGGTTAACACAGTCACACATTACATTAAGATGACCAGTGGTTAACACAGTCACACATTACAGGAAGAGGAACCAGTTGTTAACACTGTCACACATTACATTAAGATGACCAGTGGTTAACACAGTCACACATTACAGGAAGAGGACCAGCGGTTAACACAGTCACACATTACAGGAAGAAAACCAGTGGTTAAAACAGTCACACATTATAGGAAGAACACCAGTGGTTAACACAGTCACACATTACAGGGAGAGGACCAGTTGTTAGCACAGTCACACATTACAGGAAGAAAACCAGTGGTTAACACAGTCACACATTACAGGAAGAGGACCAGCGGTTAACACAGTCACACATTACAGGAAGAGGACCAGTTGTTAACACTGTCACACATTACATTAAGATGACCAGTGGTTAACACAGTCACACATTACAGGAAGAAAACCAGTGGTTAACACAGTTCCACATTACAGGAAGAGGACCAGTGGTTAAAACAGTCACACATTATAGGAAGAATACCAGTGGTTAACACAGTCACACATTACAGGGAGAGGACCAGTTGTTAGCACAGTCACACATCACAGGAAGAAAACCAGTGGTTAACACAGTCACACATTACAGGAAGAGGACCAGCGGTTAACACAGTCACACATTACATTAAGATGACCAGTGGTTAACACAGTCACACATTACAGGAAGAGGAACATCGGTTAACACAGTCACACATTACAGGGAGAAAACCAGTGGTTAAAACAGTCACACATTATAGGAAGAAAACCAGTGGTTAACACAGTCACACATTACAGGGAGAGGACCAGTGGTTAATACAGTCACACTTTACAGGGAGAGGACCAGTGGTTAACACAGTTCCACATTACAGGAAGAAAACCAGCGGTTAACACAGTCACACATTACAGGAAGAAAACCAGTGGTTAACACAGTCACACATTTCAGGAAGAAAACCAGTGGTCAACACAGTCACACATTACAGGAAGAAAACCAGCGGTTAACACAGTCACACATTACAGGAAGAAAACCAGAGGTTAACACAGTTACACATTACAGGAAGATTACCAGTGGTTAACACAGTCACACATTACAGGGAGAGGACCAGTGGTTAACACAGTCACACATTACATTAAGATGACCAGTGGTTAACACAGTCACACATTACAGGAAGATGACCAGTGGTTAGCACAGTCACACATTACAGGAAGAGGACCAGTGGTTAGCACAGTCACACATTACAGGAAGAGGACCAGCGGTTAACACAGTCACACATTACAGGAAGAGGACCAGTTGTTAACACAGTCACACATTACATTAAGATGACCAGTGGTTAACACAGTCACACATTACAGGAAGAGGAACATCAGTTAGCACAGTCACACATTACAGGAAGAAAACCAGTGGTTAAAACAGTCACACATTATAGGAAGAAAACTTGTGGTTAACACAGTCACACATTACAGGGAGAGGACCAGTGGTTAACACAGTCACACATTACATTAAGATGACCAGTGGTTAACACAGTCACACATTATAGGAACAAAAACCAGTGGTTAACACAGTCACACATTACAGGAAGAGGACCAGTGGTTAAAACAGTCACACATTACATTAAGATGACCAGCGGTTAATACAGTCACACATTACAGGGAGAGGACCAGTGGTTAACACAGTTCCACATTACAGGAAGAAAACCAGTGGTTAACACAGTCACACATTACATTAAGATGACCAGTGGTTAACACAGTCACACATTACAGGAAGATGGCCAGTGGTTAGCACAGTCACACATTACAGGAAGAGGACCAGTGGTTAACACAGTCACACATTACATTAAGATGACCAGTGGTTAACACAGTCACACATTACAGGGAGAGGACCAGTGGTTAACACAGTCACACATTGCATTAAGATAACAAGTGGTTAACACAGTCACACATTACATTAAGATGACCAGTGGTTAACACAGTCATACATTACAGGAAGAGGACCAGTGGTTAACACAGTCACACATTACAGGGAGAGGACCAGTGGTTAACACAGTCACACATTACATTAAGAGGACCAGCGGTTAACACAGTCACACATTACAGGGAGAGGACCAGTGGTTAACACAGTCACACATTGCATTAAGATAACCAGTGGTTAACACAGTCATACATTACAGGAAGAGGACCAGTGGTTAACACAGTCACACATTACAGGGAGAGGACCAGTGGTTAACACAGTCACACATTACATTAAGAGGACCAGCGGTTAACACAGTCACACATTACAGGGAGAGGACCAGTGGTTAACACAGTCACACATTACAGGGAGAGGACCAGCGGTTAACACAGTCACACATTACATTAAGATGACCAGTGGTTAACACAGTCACACATTACATTAAGATGACCAGTGGTTAACACAGTCACACATTACATTAAGATGACCAGTGGTTAACACAGTCACACATTACAGGGAGAGGACCAGTGGTTAACACAGTCACACATTACATTAAGATGACCAGTGGTTAACACAGTCACACTTTACATTAAGATGACCAGTGGTTAACACAGTCACACATTACAGGAAGAGGACCAGTTGTTAACACTGTCACACATTACATTAAGATGATCAGTGGTTAACACAGTCACACATTACAGGAAGAAAACCAGTGGTTAACACAGTTCCACATTACAGGAAGAAAACCAGCGGTTAACACAGTCACACATTACAGGAAGAAAACCAGAGGTTAACACAGTTACACATTACAGGAAGATTACCAGTGGTTAACACAGTCACACATTACAGGGAGAGGACCAGTGGTTAACACAGTCACACATTACATTAAGATGACCAGTGGTTAACACAGTCACACATTACAGGAAGATGACCAGTGGTTAGCACAGTCACACATTACAGGAAGAGGACCAGTGGTTAGCACAGTCACACATTACAGGAAGAGGACCAGTGGTTAACACAGTCACACATTACAGGAAGATGACCAGTGGTTAACACAGTCACACATTACGGGGAGAGGACCAGTGGTTAACACAGTCACACATTACATTAAGATGACCAGTGGTTAACACAGTCACACATTACAGGAAGAGGACCAGCGGTTAACACAGTCACACATTACATTAAGATGACCAGTGGTTAACACAGTCACACATTACAGGAAGAGGACCAGCGGTTAACACAGTCACACATTACAGGAAGAAAACCAGTGGTTAAAACAGTCACACATTATAGGAAGAAAACCAGTGGTTAACACAGTCACACATTACAGGGAGAGGACCAGTTGTTAGCACAGTCACACATTACAGGAAGAAAACCAGTGGTTAACACAGTCACACATTACAGGAAGAGGACCAGCGGTTAACACAGTCACACATTACAGGAAGAGGACCAGTTGTTAACACTGTCACACATTACATTAAGATGACCAGTGGTTAACACAGTCACACATTACAGGAAGAAAACCAGTGGTTAACACAGTTCCACATTACAGGAAGAGGACCAGTGGTTAAAACAGTCACACATTATAGGAAGAATACCAGTGGTTAACACAGTCACACATTACAGGGAGAGGACCAGTTGTTAGCACAGTCACACATTACAGGAAGAAAACCAGTGGTTAACACAGTCACACATTACAGGAAGAGGAACAGCGGTTAACACAGTCACACATTACATTAAGATGACCAGTGGTTAACACAGTCACACATTACAGGAAGAGGAACATCAGTTAGCACAGTCACACATTACAGGAAGAAAACCAGTGGTTAAAACAGTCACACATTATAGGAAGAAAACTTGTGGTTAACACAGTCACACATTACAGGGAGAGGACCAGTGGTTAACACAGTCACACATTACATTAAGATGACCAGTGGTTAACACAGTCACACATTATAGGAACAAAAACCAGTGGTTAACACAGTCACACATTACAGGAAGAGGACCAGTGGTTAAAACAGTCACACATTACATTAAGATGACCAGCGGTTAATACAGTCACACATTACAGGGAGAGGACCAGTGGTTAACACAGTTCCACATTACAGGAAGAAAACCAGTGGTTAACACAGTCACACATTACATTAAGATGACCAGTGGTTAACACAGTCACACATTACAGGAAGATGGCCAGTGGTTAGCACAGTCACACATTACAGGAAGAGGACCAGTGGTTAACACAGTCACACATTACATTAAGATGACCAGTGGTTAACACAGTCACACATTACAGGGAGAGGACCAGTGGTTAACACAGTCACACATTGCATTAAGATAACAAGTGGTTAACACAGTCACACATTACATTAAGATGACCAGTGGTTAACACAGTCATACATTACAGGAAGAGGACCAGTGGTTAACACAGTCACACATTACAGGGAGAGGACCAGTGGTTAACACAGTCACACATTACATTAAGAGGACCAGCGGTTAACACAGTCACACATTACAGGGAGAGGACCAGTGGTTAACACAGTCACACATTGCATTAAGATAACCAGTGGTTAACACAGTCATACATTACAGGAAGAGGACCAGTGGTTAACACAGTCACACATTACAGGGAGAGGACCAGTGGTTAACACAGTCACACATTACATTAAGAGGACCAGCGGTTAACACAGTCACACATTACAGGGAGAGGACCAGTGGTTAACACAGTCACACATTACAGGGAGAGGACCAGCGGTTAACACAGTCACACATTACATTAAGATGACCAGTGGTTAACACAGTCACACATTACATTAAGATGACCAGTGGTTAACACAGTCACACATTACATTAAGATGACCAGTGGTTAACACAGTCACACATTACAGGGAGAGGACCAGTGGTTAACACAGTCACACATTACATTAAGATGACCAGTGGTTAACACAGTCACACTTTACATTAAGATGACCAGTGGTTAACACAGTCACACATTACAGGAAGAGGACCAGTTGTTAACACTGTCACACATTACATTAAGATGATCAGTGGTTAACACAGTCACACATTACAGGAAGAAAACCAGTGGTTAACACAGTTCCACATTACAGGAAGAGGACCAGTGGTTAAAACAGTCACACATTATAGGAAGAAAACCAGTGGTTAACACAGTCACACATTACAGGGAGAGGACCAGTTGTTAGCACAGTCACACATTACAGGAAGAAAACCAGTGGTTAACACAGTCACACATTACAGGAAGAGGACCAGCGGTTAACACAGTCACACATTACAGGAAGAGGACCAGTTTTTAACACTGTCACACATTACATTAAGATGACCAGTGGTTAACACAGTCACACATTACAGGAAGAAAACCAGTGGTTAACACAGTTCCACATTACAGGAAGAGGACCAGTGGTTAACACAGTCACACATTACAGGGAGAGGACCAGTTGTTAGCACAGTCACACATTACAGGAAGAAAACCAGTGGTTAACACAGTCACACATTACAGGAAGAGGACCAGCGGTTAACACAGTCACACATTACAGGAAGCGGACCAGCGGTTAACACAGTCACACATTACATTAAGATGACCAGTGGTTAACACAGTCACAAATTACAGGAAGAAAACCAGTGGTTAACACAGTCACACATTACAGGAAGAGGACCAGCAGTTAACACAGTCACACATTACAGGAAGAGGACCAGCGGTTAACACAGTCACACATTACAGGAAGAAAACCAGTGGTTAACACAGTTCCACATTACAGGAAGAAAACCAGTGGTTAACACAGTCACACATTACAGGAAGAGGACCAGCGGTTAACACAGTCACACATTACAGGAAGAGGACCAGCGGTTAACACAGTCACACATTACAGGAAGAAAACCAGTGGTTAACACAGTTCCACATTACAGGAAGAAAACCAGTGGTTAACACTGTCACACATTACAGGAAGAGGACCAGTGGTTAACACAGTCACATATTATTGCCAATATACTATTCATTAGACTCAGACTGTGCTATTGGGATCCAATTGTTTCATAGATGGGTATTTTCATCTATTTACAGAGTATTTTTTCAACACAATGGGATCATGTCATCACCCAAAAGCCCGATCAAACAACCTATAAACTACCCATAGAAACACAATAAAACCAGAGAAACTACATTTCAAATGTAATCCAGTGATTTTCCGAGGAGCACAAAGTTCAAATGAGTCTTAACCAGTCTGACCAACTGTCTGACCACCAGTCTGACCAACAGTCTGACCAACAGTCTGACCACCAGTCTGACCAACAGTCTGACCACCAGTCTGACCAACAGTCTGACCAACAGTCTGACCAACTGTCTGACCAACAGTCTGACCACCAGTCTGACCACCAGTCTGACCACCAGTCTGACCAACAGTCTGACCAACAGTCTGACCAACTGTCTGACCAACAGTCTGACCAACAGTCTGACCACCAGTCTGACCACCAGTCTGACCAACTGTCTGACCACCAGTCTGACCAACAGTCTGACCAACAGTCTGACCACCAGTCTGACCACCAGTCTGACCAACAGTCTGACCACCAGTCTGACCAACAGTCTGACCAACAGTCTGACCAACTGTCTGACCAACAGTCTGACCAACAGTCTGACCAACAGTCTGACCAACAGTCTGACCACCAGTCTGACCAACAGTCTGACCAACAGTCTGACCAACTGTCTGACCAACAGTCTGACCAACTGTCTGACCAACAGTCTGACCAACTGTCTGACCAACTGTCTGACCAACTGGTTCATGGCGCATCGCTCCGTGTGTTCCATCTCTTTACAGCAGGAGTGTGAGAGTGAGTTCAGTCAATGAAACATGATGACAACTAGCCAGAACATCCAATTAGCCTTCTCAAGAAATAAAAGCTGAAATCAAAGCACTATAAGCACTTTCATGTATTCATAACAGTCCCTAGTAAAGAGACGGGACCAGACGAACTAGCAGAATGAAACCAGGTGTCGAAGTCACACAATCAGAGCCTGCTAGAGTAGTAGACTCTAGAGTCTAGACTGAAGAATAAAGGCAGGATAATAATAATAATAACATAATAATAAAAAAGGTTTAATAATAATGAATAGAGTGCATTAGACAACAAGTAAAATGATTGATCTAAGGCTGTGTTTATCTCACCAGTCTCTGCACCTCCTGTTCTCTGAGCCTCTCGTCTCTCTGGTGCTTGTGATAGTCTGTAAGCTCCTCCTTCCCATTCAGAGAGCTGATGCTGCCTCTTCTTGATCTCAGCCCCAGCCCACCCTTCCCAAAGGACTGCCTCCTCTCCCCCAGGCCCAGGTCCAGGCAGGGTGAGGAACCCCGCAGGCCCCCGTGCTCCAGTTCACAGCCCAGAGAGGCCAGAGAGGCCAGGCTGGCCCTGCGGGGAGTACCCGGTATGCTGGCTGTTGCTAGCACTGTTACGTCTGGCGGCCGCTCCAGAGGAGACAGGCTGCGCCTCATTTTGGAGGACAGGGACACAGAACCCTTCTCCCCTCTGTGGGAGCCCATGGAGCGGCGTGGGGGCAGGGACAGGGCTGCAGAGTCTGACGACCGGTGGAGGCGGGGTAGAGAGCGGCTGTGGGTAGAGCCCAGGCCGTTGAGTGACCCTGTAGAGTACTTCCTCTGACGTGGTGCAGGGTCCATACCATTGTCCCCGTTCCGGCCCTGGGCATAGAACCTGCGGCCTAGACGAGGGCTGGAGGGCATGCTGGCCGCCCCACTGTGGCCCTGAGGAGGACGGGGTGCAGGATCCCCATAGGAAGAGGAACCATTCCACATGGACAGGAGAGAACTGGCTACATTTGGGCGATGCCCGTCAGAGGAGCTAGAGAGGAGCAGGCTGTCCTGTGATTGGTGGCGTGAGCGGGTGTATGGTGGTTTGGGGCTGAGAGGACGCTCACCCTGGCGAGGGGAGGGGGGCGTGCTACTACTGGTTATGTAGGGGAGGCCTCTGGAGGAGGGGGGGCGCTCGGCACTCCTGGGGGGCGTGGGGGACAGGGGGCTAGGAGGGGGCAGGCTGAGGTAGGTACGGGTAGATTCTGTGCTGGCCCTCAGGCTAGCCTCTAGAGCACTCTTCCTGCGCTGCAGAGTCTCCATCAGGTCCTGCAGCTCCGCCTTCGATCGGGAGCCTCTCATCATGGTGCCATCTACTGAGCCGCCATTGCTGTGCTCAGTCTTTACACAGTCTGTGGAAACATCAGATGCATAGAAACCAAACTCTCATTAATGTGTATATATGATGCTGTCTTGGAGCACAGTAAAACACACCCTATACACACCCTCAAGCCTAACGCCTATAAGCTGAAAGAGACTGAGGCAACCAGCCTGAGTGGGATCTAATAACCAAACAGTGATCAGCCCATGTAGTATGCTGACTAAGGAGGGAGAAACCAGCGAAGAACGTCCTTCAGACGGTTCTGGGCCCAAAACAAACACAGTCCGTGGTTAAGGAAAGCTTCTTCTAAAAATGGAAGAATGCTGGCGGAGTGAGACGGGCCGGAATGCCTTTGTACTTTCTGGCACTGAGGGAGAGCCTGGACCCTGAGGAATCCCCTCTGTCAGCACGCCCCTTCCTCCCACCGACCCGGCACCCGCGGCCCAGCATGCAGTGCAGGGTTTCTGCTCTGAGACCACCTGGGCTGGCTGACCTCAGGCTCTGTTTATCTGTGCTGACATGCTGTCATTTGTTCTCTCAGCGGATAAACTCACACCGGACAGGGGAGAATGTGGTGGACTTCCATTTATTTATACCTTACATGGGCAGTTTGACCCAAGGACTTTGGCTGTGTACATACTCGCTTAGCTGAAGAGTATAACCGTCAGACTTGAGTAAAGCAGAGTGGAGCCAAGCAGAGCCAGAGCATGACCCTTGCCCCCAGCAGACAAAGAGACAGATAGATAGAGAGAACGAATACATTCTGAACTCTGAGAACCACTTCCTTACCACACAGCCATCACAGTGACACCTTGGCACTTCTGCAGGTTCCTCATGCAGGGGAAAAAGGGATAAACAGGGAAGAATAGCAGTAGGATTGGGAAATGTAGAGAAATAGCGGTAAGAGTGTAGTCTTCAGGGTTGTGCGAGAGAGAGAGATCAGTCCCTACCTGAGCTGTAGCCCATAGTGGCAACAAGACTCTTCTGGGGCTGCATGCTCTTCATACGTCTGGCCTCCTCAGGGTGGTTAAAGCGGAAGAAGTAGGATTTACCCAGACAGAGTGTGAATCCTGGATAAACAACAGTCAGAACTGACTCTCTCACAAATACACACACATTCAACAGAGCGCTTTGTAGAGTATTTTGAACACAGCCATACACACACACACACACACACACACACAACAGAATGTTTCTACCTTGGAGTAAAGGGCTTTACTGAGTTTTCTCCAATTACATCAATGTCCAAGTAAAACACATTGTTTAATGCAGAGGGCAGTAGTGTAAGACATTGTCACGATGCCTCAGTCCAGGCAGCATAAGGAGCACATTACAGATACCCTCTGTTCTCTAAACCGTACTGTCTGGAGCCGAGGAGCTAAATGAGGAAACCTTACAGAGTAGGAAAACAGATTCAGCCTCCAGCATTAATGGTATCTGAGATGGAAACAAAATTCTCCTCACTTTTGTGGACAAAGAATTGATGACTGAGAAGGCTGCTGCTGTGTCCCTGAATCAATAAGCCATTTCTCTTGTATCTGTCATTGAGCCGGGCTGTCTTCTACACTGAGACACTGTGATGATTTCAGCAATATTTACTCTCTGAGACTGGGGCTATGACAGAGATGCACAACTCCCTTCCCCCAAACACACACACACACACACACACACACACACACACACACACACACACACACACACACACACACACACACACACACACACACACACACACACACACACACACACACACACACACACACACACACACACACACACACACACACACACACACTTCAGGGTCGGAGTCTTCTGGGTCTGATAATCCAAGGTTTCCTGCTCCGCCACGCTGATGGTTCTTCAGGAAGTGGGGTATCCTTTTACACAGTCAGCTACATACAATCCATCAGCATGAGTTAGTTCACCCTGCTCTGGCCACCTGAAACAGCTTTCCCTCATATGAGAAGTGGGGGGGGGGGGGGGGGGGTTAAAGCATCACACAGACAGCAGGGCAGCAAGGCAGAGCAAAAACCAGACAGAGGAATTTTTTTTATACACACCATTGGGGAAACCCAATTCAGAGTCCTCCTACACATTTGGGTTCTACTCAGTGTGTGTGTGTGTTATATGACTAGCCTTCCACTGGAACTACGGCTACTTTGTGAAATGATATAGTAGGCTGTATATTACTAACTGATAAGACCTGTAATAAGTTGTTCTAATAAAACATTTTAATCCTCTATTAATAATCTGTCTACTACAGAGAATGGCAGTGTGGTACCTCAGATAATCAAACACCCAGGGCTCAGGGAATTCCCCTCTCACAGCCCCTTCTGAGAATAATAGCCTATCCCTTTTTGTCTAATTAAGTAACCACATAATGACCACTAATGACATGGTTCTTTTGGAGCAAAGATGTAAAAATGAAGGACCAATGTACAGGCAGCTCAACTTCTGATTCGGGACCAACAGGCTGCTCGACTTCTGATTAGGGACCAATGCGCAGGCCTCTCGACCTCTGCATCCATCTATGCTACCTCCCAATCACTTGTTTATTTTTCCCCAAGGAGTACCAACCCACTTCGGGGAAACGTGCAATGAGTACCAAACCACTTCGGGGAAACTTGCAAGGAGTATCAAACCACTTCGGCGAAACGATGCAACCATATGAAAATGATTAAGAAAAGCGCACTCTTGGCCATACAGCACTATTTTTATTTATTCTTTGTTTAACTAGGCAAGTCAGTTAAGAACAAATTCTGATTTACAATGACGGCCTACCCCTGACGTCGCAGGGCCAATTGTGCGCAACCTGATGGGACTCCCAATCACGGCCGGATTGTGATACAGCCTGGAATCGAACCAGTGACGCCTCTAGCACTGAGATGCAGTGCCTTACGCCACTCACGAGCCCATTTAAACCCGCTAAAGTTTAAACAGTCCCCTAAAAGGTGTGCGGCATATCCTACTACTGAGTCTATACTAAAATGCACTTCGAGTATTTCAATGGCTTTAAAATAAAATAAGAAAATTGACTATTTTGCGCGCAACTCTTTGACAAACTGGACATAACCAAAGAAAACCATGTATAGCCTACAATTGAACAATGAATCCAAACTGGAGTTCGCGAAAGATTACTGACGGGTTAAAAAAGTTATTATCCTGCAAGATGAGGAGGGAGAATGGTGAAACAGACACGCATCTTTTCTGGAGCAACTTTTGAAAACGTCTGAGATGTTTTTGTTTCGAGGACGACAACTAACCTTTGTGTGCTGTTCCATTCAAACTGTTGAGCGTTGGTGATGGACGGAACTCCTCTGCCTTGGATTAGCATGACAAAGGGACAGAGGCGCTTCCCTCTGCTACCTTGACGAGTCCTCAGACACTCCTCCTCCCCATTCTCAAGTCTGGTTGGCTGATTTGGGTGGTCGCAGACGCGCCAAATTGGGGAGAGGAGGGGGCTTTGGTGGGACGGGGGAGAAGGGGGCGGGTGACGGGGGATGCTGTAACCCCAACCCTAAGGGACAGTCACATTTTTTTTTAAATGTAACCTTTTTTAACTAGGCAGTTCGAGTTTACAAACGTGGATATCGACTTTGCCAAAAAATACATCTCTTCCTACCTTGTAGGCCTACCCAGAATCAAAGGCTTGGATTGACAATCTCCTAATGTCGTTGAACTTTCTGTTGTTTTGCAACAGAGGTCTCTTTCCATTCATCAAACGGAAGGTGCACAGTTTGGATTGATTAACTGAATGTTTTTATTTGTCAGTAAAAAATACATACAGTATATACACTCAGTACAAATATTTGTAAAAGTGACCAGGATTGCACAATAAAGTCGGGGATTTATTTCCATTGTGTGTAAATACTTAGAGCACATAAAAAATCCGGTTAAATTCCCATGCACCGAAAAAAAATGTTAAATGGGTTCCATCGTATTTTTAACTCTAGGCCTGCTGATGGTTTTGTCACAAAAAATATATAGCTAATATGCTAATATGCACCGTCTGGTAACCTATTGGCACATGCGCTCTAGTGGCTCTAGCCAACAGCTCGCAGATACAGTGCGGGTATATGCTACATGATGAGGATTTATTATGGACAAAAGTGTGAGATTATTTTTATTTGTCAAATGCCAGCCAAGCATTGATCATCATGTCACCAGAATAAAACCCTCGTTATTGAAAGGAGCATCAAACTCATCACCGTGCACATTCACTCCCTGTGAAGTTAATCATAATTTATTTAATATAGCCTAATAAATGGCATGCTTTCCCATGATGTCGTGACATGTTTTATCCGACATGTAGGACTACTTTACTCGCATAAAAGGGTTGGATGTTAACCTAATGTAAAGCCATTTTGAGAATGGTGGAATTATAAATAGGATGAATGTGCGCATGCCTACAGGAGATTTTTGAAGTGGCCTAATCAGATTAAAACATCGTGTCTGGTTGTGTTTATGCCATATATAAAATGTAATACCTTTTAAAAGTTAAATGACAAATATTTAGGCTGTATAGGTTAGGTTGTAGGTACGTGAGGAATAGCCGCTCAGATTTGGAGAGGCAGAGTGCGCTTTAAACTTTCCTGACTAACTGGTCATGTCAGGTGCACACGTGGCCACAATATTATTGGACGACTTGGGAGAATGATGATCTGCAACAGACAGCACATCTCAGTATCATCCTTAAAAAAACAGCCAGACTGTGTCTTTCTAGACCTTATAAACTGTCGAGAGTAGACCCGCAACTGATCTAAATGCTTTTGCGCCATTATTCAAATGACATTTACCCTGCAGCCCAGAGTATACTTTTTTACTCACTTGAAAACAATAATGCAATTATTAACATGACCTTTATGAATTATGAAGCCTTTCTGTAATGTATGTTTTTATTATTACAAATTCTTCAAAATTAACAAAAAGTGACGTTAGCTGATTAAGATTATCTCATACAACAAAATGTATAAGATCTCCTAAACCTGCGTTTGCCACAGACGATACAAAACCCTACAAAACGCCATTAATTTCCCCCATAAGCTTTGTATAGCGAACCATAGTGGAGTTCGTGCCTACAAAAAAGACTCCATTATTATTGACCTCTATTGACACTATGAATGGTGGATAGAGGACAGGATAGACAGACTGGTAGACTATACTGACCTGTGGTATAATAAAAGTTAGCAGGGAAAAGCGTAGTGCATAAGGGAAGTACCAAAACACCTTGATATAGGGGAAGTGCCAGCAAGCAGATGAGGCAATTTGGCTAGGATGGAAGAAATTATATAGTACAACCTTCACTATCACGAATGTAAACCAGGGAAAAATTGCACTACCCTCCCTTGTGCCCAATAAAAAAAACACACAACCCTCCCCAAAGCAAAACATATTTTTTTATACAACCCCTCCCCTATTTTGCCCCCCCCCCCCCTTTCCCACAGTACATTTAGAACTGTCCCTAATCGACCCAAGCTGAGAAAGCGGTCCAAAGAGCAATGTCTAAAACAAAATCATCAGCACATTATGCACATCACTCAAGTCTCCAATCAGTGCTTTTTCCTTGTTTATTTCATACCTAAATAATGTAGACCACTGTATGTTTCCCCTAGGGCATTAAAAACGACAGAAACCAGGTAGAACTACTACAATGGTCCTGGTAACACTACAAACACTAATACATATGGCTAACATTATAATAATATAATAATTATTATTAAATAACTCAAATTAAACAGATACAAAGAAGCAGTGACAGTGACTGATGAACTAACAAATTTACGACTGTCATCTCTCAGAGTGCGGACCGTGGGATAGTGTGTATGTGTGTGTGTTTGGGGTGTATTTGTACAAGTGAAAGTTAGGCAGTGGAAGGCAGGGGCCTCGCCCACTGCTGAAACCCTTCAGGCTCTGCTCTCCATCACACTCACAACTGCTGTTACATCATGGGGAGGGGCTGCTGATTACTTCCAGATGCTGCTCTTTAGTCCTTGTTGAAAATCTCTCTCAACACACACACTGACTCACACAGACTCTTGTGTGCGACCGCGCGTGCACACACACACACACACACACACACACACACACACACACACACACACAATATTAAACACACCAAACAATTTTCTCTCTTACACGCCAATGATGCAGAGATGATGAGTGGTGATCAAGTCGATGTGTAATGTTATTTCATACACTGCGTGTGAAGGAGGGGCGTGAATACCAGACACGTACTGTACCATGCTTAGTATCTTTGCTGAGAAGCATCTGTGTGTTTGTGTGTCTAGGAACTGCGAGCACAGAAACTATATTGACTACTACCCCTTCTACTGTAAACACTGGTCCCACACAGACTAGGGAGATCCCAGTGAGAATATATAGATGTATACATTGGACTCTGACATTGCTCGTCCTAATATTTGTACATTTCTTAATTCCATTCTTTTACTTTTAGATTTGTGTGTATATTGTTGTGTATTGTTAGATATTATTGCAGTGTTGGAGCTAGGAACACAAGCATTTTGCAACACCTGCAATAACATCTGCTAAATATGTGTATGTGATCAATACAATTGGATTTGATTTGATTTGAAGAGTGGAGGAGGAGTGGGTATGATAGGTCCAGTATTACTCCTAGGGAGAGTCAGAGTTACAGCATTTGGGAAGTCTCACCCCACTAAGCACCTCACCCAATCTCAATAGGGCGGGCCTACTGTATGTCAACAGCCTGGCCTGATGGGTAACTGACCGGCGACAAGAAATCATTAATTCTCACAGTTTGTTGTCCTAACACTACAGGAGATTACATCCTCAGACAAGACCAGAGGAGTTGAAAATATTTTCTACTTCACCTCAATCTGATACTTGTATGCATCTGTATGTTTGCATATGAACCATTTAATACGTGTGTATGTTGATGACAAGTGTGTGTGTGGGTATGCATGCATGTGCATATGTGAGTGTGTGTATTACAAGTGTGTTACCTTGTGTCAGCAATGTTGGCTTTGAGACATGGACTCCATCAAGTGAGCACAGGTTTCCGGAAGGGTGAAGGGTGATGACTCCTCCTCTGTTTATAATACGACAATGCTCTGCCTCTATACCCAGGCCCTCAATAGTGATGTCTTGAGGTACGGACGCATCCTCTCGGCCAATTCGGGTCACACCTGAAACACAGAAAAGTCTCGTCATTGAAAGCTACTGTCTCTGTAGCACATAGCACCCCATATGAAACATCAACACACGGCAGGTAGCCTAGCGGTTAAGAGCGTTGGGCCAGTAACCAAAAGGTCACTGGTTGGAATCCCAGAGCCGGCAAGGTGGAAAAATGTGCTGTAGAGGGGTTGGGTTAAATGCGGGAAGACACATTTTGGTTGAATGCGTTCAGTTGTGCATCTGACTTCATGCATACAGTAGTGCTGGTCATAACCCCTCAACATTTAGCACTGGTTCATTTAAAAGGCATGTGACTATGCACTGATATTATGGCATTCACACTGCATTGCTAAGTCAAATCATCCTGGGTCTTAGCAGCCAAGAGACACACTCACACCAGAGTACTTGCAGTTCAGTGCCTCCCTTTTTGGAAATACAGAAAGTCTACAGAACTGTGTTTGTGTTCTCTAGAAATCAATTGGACTTTATTTAAATAAATGCATCTAGGTTATTTCTTTGTGTGTGTGTGTGTGTGTGTGTGTGTGTGTGTGTGTGTGTGTGTGTGTGTGTGTGTGTGTGTGTGTGTGTGTGTGTGTGTGTGTGTGTGTGTGTGTGTGTGTGTGTATAGTGTGTATAGTGTGTATAGTGTGCATACCTTCATTTAGGGGCATAAGTGTGATGGCAACACTGAGCCGGCCACTGCCCAGGCCAACCAGGTGAGGTGTGGTCGTCTGTACCTTCATGCCACCTCCAGTCTCTATCAGGTTGAGTGGTGGCCTCTGTGGGGAAAGAGAGAGTGAGGTAGGGTCCTGGAGTAGTGCTGTGAGCTTTAACAAAATAGAGAGTGTGTGTGTGTGTCACAGGAGGTTGGTGGCACCTTATTGGGGAGGACGGGTTCGTGGTAATGGCTGGAGTGGAATAGGTGGAATGGTATCTAATACATCAAACACATGGTTTCCATGTGCTTGATGTCATTCCATTTGCTCAGTTCCAGCTATTATTATGAGCCGTCCTCCCCTTAGCAGCCTCCACTGGTGTGTGTGTGTGTGTGTGTGTGTGTGTGTGTGTGTGTGTGTGTGTGTGTGTGTGTGTGTGTGTGTGTGTGTGTGTGTGTGTGTGTGTGTGTGTGTGTGTGTGTGTGTGTGTGTGTGTGTGTGTGTGTGTGTGTATACTCACCATGGGTGTAGCTAGAACTTGCTGATCAGACTCTGCCTGGGACTGGCTCTCTGTACAGCTGCTTGTGTCTGAGTCCTATAAACCAACAGAACGATGTAAGCCCAAGAGTCGACCCAGACACACACACACACACACACACACACACACACACACACACACACACACACACACACACACACACACACACACACACACACACACACACACACACACACACACACACACACAGACACACACAGACACACACACACACACACACACACACACACACACACACACACAGACACAGACACAGACACAGACACAGACACACACACATACACACACACAGACACACACTAACAACTCTCTGAGAACAGATGGATGTCATAGGAAGTTCCAGAGGGAGATGGCCTTACATCAGGATGGAGAATGTGGTGGGAAAAAGGAATGGGAGTGGTTTAGGAGAGAAAATTAGGAACAGATTCAGGGGATTTTGAGAGAGGGGGAGCGAGACAGAAACTACAGAAAGAGAAAGAGAGAATTGTTGAAAAGATTTCATCTAAATAGAATAGAGAAACAGAGAGTCAGTAAAAGTAGAAAAAAACAAGTAACCCCGAAAATTGAGGAGTGAGGACAAGTTATTAAACTCAGACTGACAAATCACAATAATCCAGTGGAAATTGATTAGAGCTGAAACTAATGTGAAGTGTTAATTCCACTGCTCCAGTCTCCTGCTAGTTTCTAGGTATGTCCTTGTGCCCCAGGAGTTGTGAAAACTCATGCATTTCCTCTCATTGAAAGCTCACGTCCTGTATGATGTCACTGATAATACCATCATATTATTCCCTAACTTCAGGGGCAGTTTGGACTTGGGCATCTCCACAGTAACAGAGCGATGTCGAGACTCTTTTTTTTTTTTAAACACTAATAACACATTTACTTGAAGAACAGTGCAGCACAAACAGCACAAACGTCATCCTGTTACCAAACTTTTTAATGTTCTGTGGAAATTGTTAAAAGTAATCTGTTATGTATGGTACGACGTGCTGTACGTCATACTGTACGTTATGGTTTACGACAGTGTGCTCCTTTACGGAGGAATGGGTTGTCAGGATGAGTGGCACATGTCATTAAAGGACAGAGTGATGTACAATGTGAAACTGTGCAGATGTGCGTTCGTCTACAGCTAGGCTAGATATAACATTGGCGACGAAGATGCTGAATTCAGTTTACCACCGGCAGCACCATTCCTCGCCGTGCCTGGCGAACCTCCAGTCCCGTGGAATAACTGGCTCGAAAGCTTTAACACTTATCCCGAAGCTATGGACTTTTCTACAATCTCCGACAAGCGGAGGACAGCACTGCTCCGTCACTGCCTCGGTACAGAGGGACAGAGGATTTTCAGAGCGCTTGGAATGGCTCCTACATTCATTGCTGCAGTCAGCCTCCTACAGAACCACTTCGCCGGGAAAGAGCGAGTGCTCCTCCGACGCTACCGGCTACGGAAGAGACACCAACGGCCGGGTGAGTCCATTCAAAGCTACGTGGCTAATCTGAGGGATTTGGCTAGCTCTTGTAACTACGGGACACTTCAGGATGAGATCATCAGGGATCAGTTGATAGAGGGGACGCTATGTGAAAAGACAAGGGAAAAACTGCTTTTGGAATCGGATAATTTACAACTAGATGGAGCTATTAAAATAGCACTCCAGGTTGAAGTGGCGTTAGAATGCTCTACTATGCTAACAGACAGATCTGCAGCATACACTCGGCCCCCAGCCATTCTCACACAGCAGCTTCAGCCCGAGCAGGCGCACTACAATGATCACACGCTGCGCATGGCCTCCCACGTCGATAGCTGCATGGACACAGACACCGGCATGCCCGTGCAGCAGGCACACAGACAAACATACAGAAGTAGCTGTGACAACTGTGGGGCTAGCTCTCACAATTCAAGGGCTTCAAACTGCCCAGCCCATGGGAAAATATGCAAGAACTGTTCAAAATACAATCACTTTGCGAAAGTGTGTCGTTCTGCCCCAGCTACTAGCTCCACCCAGCACAGGCCCTTAGTTTCATCTCACTCTCAACATGAACGCACGGAAATCCAAACTGTCTCCACCAACCATGGGTCATTCAGGACATGCACTGTGCAGCTGGGTGAGGTGGGTTTGCCTTTGCTGCTGGATACTGGCGCTGTGGTGTCATTGCTCAACCTTGCCACTTACTACAGGTTTTTCAGTCACCTACCACTCCAACAGCCCTCCACTGCCCTGTGTGGGTACGGTAGATCCAAGATAGACATTGTAGGCACCCTCCAAGCATCTGCCATCATTCACATTTCATGTTGCAAAGCGGGGTGCCAACCTCTTGGGCCTCGACCTCTTCACAGGCTTGAGATTCACGCTGAGAGATGACAGTGGGTCAGCTATCCACCAGGTTACCTGCACATGGCAACAGAACTGGCCAACTCTGTTTGATGGACTGGGCTGCCTCACAGCCTTTACTCACAGGCCCCTAGTGAATCCGGAAGTGACCCCAGTCATGCAGCCCCTGCGGCGCATTCCCTTTGCACTGCGTGATGACGTCACAAAAGATCTCCAGGCACAGTTGGATGCAGGCATCATTGAGCCAGTCAACGCTGCCCCCTGGATTTCAAACTTGGTCATTCAAAAACAAAAAGTCAGGTGGAATCCGGACCTGCGTGGATCTCCGTGCTGTGAACAAGGCCGTTGTCCCGGATAAGTACGCTGACCGCACAATTCCATGGCTCCACGATCTTCACGAAGCTTGACCTTCATCAGGGTTATCTTCAGGTACCCCTCCATGCAGCTAGCAGAGACCTCACGGCCTTTGTCACACATGCTGGTGTGTTCAGATATACACGCATGCCTTTTGGACTTAGCTCCGCCCCCAGCTGCTTCCAGAAGGTGATGAGCACCATCCTCGCTGGAATACCTGGGGTGGCGGTCTATCTGGATGACATCGTGGTCCATTGCCCTGACCTCCACATCCATGATTATCGACTCCACAGTGTATTCAGCACTCTACTGCAGAACAACCTGACCCTTAACGGTGGAAAGTGCACCTTTGCAGCTCCAGCCGTCAAGTTTGTGGGGTTCCGCCTGTCGGCCAAATGCATTGCCCCACTCATGTCGAACATTGAAGCCGTCCACAGGATCCCGGAACCGACCTCAGCCTCTCAGGTGGCCTCATTCTTGGGCATGACAGCTTAATACCTCCGGTTTCTGCCCCACTACTCCCAGACCACAGCGCCCCTTCGCCAGCTCCTCAAGAAGGATGAGCCATGGGCCTGGACGGCAGCCTGCTCAGACGCGGTCCACTCACTGAAGAGCCAACTCACCACAGCCCCAGTCTTGGCTCACTTTGACCCCGTCTGCCCCACCATTGGCACATGTGACGCCTCAGCTGGAGCACTAGGAGCTGTCCTCTCACAGCCGCAGAATGGCATTGAGAGGCCCGTCGCCTTCGCCTCAAGGGCCCTGAGCCCCACAGAACAACGGTACTCTGTGGGCGAACGAGAAGCAATGGCCTGTGTCTGGGCGTGCGAAAGGTGGCAGCTCTACCTATATGGCCGTCTGTTCACGCTCCGAACCGACCACCAGTCCCTCACAACGCTACTGTCAGCATCAGGAACTGGCCACAAGCCACTTCGGCTGCACAGGTGGGCCGACCGCCTCAGACAGAACGACCGTCAGCTGAAGTTCACTCCGGGGAGGGATAACGTGGTGGCAGACCTCCTCTCACGCTCCTTTGACGCTCCTACTCCGACCGTCTTGCCAGACGACAACGAAACAGAGCTTGTACAAATGCTTTACGCTCCTCTTCAGTCAGTCGTCTCACTGGAGGAGCTGAAGCAAGCATCGGAACAGGATCCCACACTGTCTACCCTGCGCACCTACATATGGCCAGCACACGTGCCGGAAGAGCTAGCGACTTTCGCCAGGGTGAAGCACGAACTTTCTTGCTGGGAAGAAGTCTGTGTCTCTTGAGGGTTTTGCACTGTGGTCCCAAGTGGTCTGCGTGCGTGTGTTCTATCCATGGCGCACGAGGGGCACTTGGGCATAGTGAAGGTCAAACAGCGATGTCGAGACCTTGTGTGGTGGCCAGGCATCGACCACGACATTGAAGCCCTGGTCAGGGATTGTGCTGCATGCCTCCTCAGTGGGAAAACAGGACAGTCCGCCACACCCCCCCTGCAGCCTCTCGCATGGCCGTCCCGCCCCTGGGAGCACATCCAACTGGACATCTGTGGCGAGATCCATGGACACGCAGTCCCTCACCATCAGCACTTCCTCATGGTGGTGTATGACCTCCACTCTAAGTGGCCAGAAGTGGTTCCTGTCGGAACTGTCACAGCACAGGCCATCGTGGACATCCTAGACAGCCTGTTCACAAGGTGGGGCCTACCCCTCACCCTTACCACAGACAATGGGCCCCAGCTAATCTCTGCCGAGTTCTCCTCATATCTCAGCAACAAGGGAATCAAACACATCCGCACGGCCTACTACAACCCACAAGCTAACGGAGGGGTGGAACGCTTCAACCAAACGCTGAAGACCGGCATCAGAGCGCACCTGGTCCAGGGGTACACGTTCCAAACTGCTTTGAATCAAACGCTAATGCAATACAGAGCAAGCAAACACACAACAACACAGGTCTCCCCGGCATCCCTCATGCTAGGTCGTGAGATGGAACTGCCACTGGACAGACTCAGAACACAGAGAGTTGCAGAACCGGTGACTAGGTGCACCCAAGAAAAGCAGGCATTGACCAGGCACCAAAGAGCAATGAAACAGCGTTTTGACAAGGCACACAGGGTGAAGAAGTCGATCATCCAAATGTCTGACTGGGTCCGAGCCCGACGGCCTCAGCGGTGCAACAAAATGGCCTCATTCTGGTCGGAACCCCTGCAGGTCAGTCGACAACTGGGGCCCGCCACATTCATGTTGAGCAATGGATCACGCTGGCACGCCAGCCGCCTCAGAAAAGTCCCTGGCCCTCAAGGAATACAAATGCACACAGAACAGACATCCAGGCCAGAGACGCCACCGGATGGACCTCCCCCACCACTACCACCCGAGCCCCAGCCTCTGTGGGCTCCCCAAGGGCCAGAGCCACAAGCGGTGGCGGTTGAAGAAAGGCCTATGCGGGCACGAACTCGCCCTGCTAATCTGGGGGACTACTTAACCTCTTTTCATTCTTAGGCTCCGGTAGGTGTTTTAGTCAACCTCCAGGTTAATGGACTGAACTGGCTAGTTTGGAGAGTCCTTCCGTTTAATGTTTATTTCTTATAGGTATCACTCTAGGTTCTTGCCCTATGGACATTTTATATATGGTACCAGTCCCTGGTTTTGGAAAGGGGGGGGAAATGTTATGTATGGTACGACGTGCTGTTCGTCATACTGTACGTTGTTATGGTTTACGACAGTGTGCTGCTTTACGGAGGAATGGGTTGTCAGAATGAGTGGCACATGTCATTAAAGGACAGAGTGATGTACAATGTGAAACTGTGCAGATGTGCGTTCTTCTACAGCTAGGCTAGATATAACATAATCCTTGTGTAATCCTACTTTGAGTTGTTTGGTTTGATTACTTTGCAACCATTGGTTTTTGTTTGGCATTAATTTTAAATTGAGTCTCAGCATTACTCTATTAAAAACCCATCTAAGCAGAAACAGATTGTGTGTTCACTCAGCTGTGTTATTGCATGTCAAAACACCCATGCTGTGTTTAGGCTCTGGGAACCAGGTCATGGTCCAGAGTGAATCTTAATAGTGGGCTATCATCTGAAAGTCCATCATGAGCTCACGAGGGGAATGACACAACCGAGCAAACGGTCACTATATATCACTATATCTACCACCATTTCCCTTCAAGAGGTCAAGAATCAGCTCCTGATCTATATAGTATTAATCAATTTATAAAACGTTACATCCTGCACATGTATTCAAAGTCATTCCTGTCCTAATGACCATGGACATACAGTTGTGTTTACAGTGTAAATACCATCAGAGTGCTGTCTCACATCTCTCCTCCAATGGAATCCTAGTAACAGCTCTCATCTGGGGCCAGATCATAAAATGTAAAGGAATTTGGGTTTTTGATACATTTGTATCTGCTGCTGCATGTCACATTATTCAGAGGATAATAATGTAGCCATTGTTACCTGCAGTGTTCAGGATTACAAAGTCTGTAGCCTACTATCAGAGACTGTTTAAAAATGATAAAATAACTAACAGTGTAGGAAGCAACATTTTTAAAAATCAGTTAGAGCTTCAAGCTACAGTCAGACCACTTTGACCACTTGTAAAATTGTAGGAAAAAAACGTACCATTGTTGAAGTCGAACTGCAAGCTTCAGTTATAACTCCCGAAATGGACGTTAATGGCAAATTAATCTAATTACGAGGAGGGCATCTCTTTACAGGGCGAGACACTGTTAGTTGGGGGGGGGTTCTTCGGTGCCATTAAGGTCTCGACTCTCGACAGAATATTCACAAGTCCAAAAGAAGACTGTAGCATTATTGGTGGAATGAAACTTGCGGATTGTCATCTCTTCTGGACGGAAGGATACATATTTTTGTAAACAGGAAACCCCCCCTCCCCTTAAAGAGCTTGAGGGGAGGGTAGTGAGTTTTTTTCCCTGGTTTACATTCGCTCTTCTGCTCATATTTTCCCTATAAACAATGGCTTGATTTACTTTTGATATCACCGTAATAAAGTTTAGAAACGTTTGTGAAGGTTTGGTATGGTGTGGCTATTATTAAGCTTTAGCTACAGCAGGCCTGTGATATGAAGGCGGTGCACCCCAGTGCTGCAACTGACTCTGACAGTTGACCTTGAGGTGAGGAGGACTGCTTCAGGCCTACCAGAGTTACTCCTATAATCTAACAATATAATGCTTATCTTTATACAAAATATTTGGATCGAAATGTATGAATTACACTCCTTCTGTTCGTCGATATCTGCATAGCAGACGAAGTAGACATCTGACATAAAGAAATGCATGTCGGTGTCGTAGCATGCCACCAGCATATCTCTATCTCTATGGGGTTAACCTCTACATGATCGGTGTGCCCCCCGTGGGACGGTTGAGCTAACATGCGCTATTGGGATTAGCATGAGGTTGTACGTACAAGAACATTTCCCAGGACATAGACATATCTGATATGGGCAGAAAGCTTCAATTCTTGTTAATCTAACTGCACTGTCCAGTTTACAGTAGCTATTACAGTGAAAGAATACCATGCTATTCTTTGAAGAGAGTGCACAGTTATGAACTTGAAAATTGGGCAGACTTGATACAACATTTTGAACAGAAATGCAATGGTTCATTAGATCAGTCTAAAATGGTGCACATACAATGCTGCCATCTAGTGGCCAAAACCTAAATTGCGCCTAGATTCCTAAGTCATATATTGGCCTTTCTCTTGCATTTCAAAGATGATGGAACAAAAATAAATTGAAAATGCGTGTTTTTTTCTTTGTATTATCTTATGCCAGATCTAATGTGTTATCATCTCTAGGGTAGGGGGCAGTATTTGCACGGCCGGATAAAAAACGTACCCGATTTAATCTGGTTATTACTAATGCCCAGAAACTAGAATATGCATATAATTGTTTGATTTGGATAGAAAACACCCTAAAGTTTCTAAAACTGTTTGAATGGTGTCTGTGAGTATAACAGAACTCATATGGCAGGCAAAAACCTGAGAAGATTCCTTACAGGAAGTGCCCTCTCTGACCATTTCTTGGCCTTCTACACTCTCTTTATTGAAAACTGAGGATCTCTGCTGTAACGTGACACTTCCTACGGCTCCCATAGGCTCTCAGAAGGTGGCAGAACGTTGAATGATGACTTTGCAGGCCATGGCTGAAAAACAGTAGCGCATTTGGTAAGTGGTCGATCAGAGAACAATGAGACTGGCGCTCGCGTGCAAGAGAAGAGTCCATTTTAGATTTTTAGTCTTTGAACGAAAACAGGGTTTCCCGGTCGGAATATTATCGCTTTTTTACGAGAAAAATAGCATAAAAGTTGATTTTAAACAGCGTTTGACATGCTTCGAAGTACGGGAATGGAATATTTAGAATTTTTTTGTCACGATACGCGCCGGCGCGTCACCCTTCGTTACCCTTCGGATAGTGTCTTGAACGCACGAACAAAACAGAGGATATTTGAACATAACTATGGATTATTTTGAACCAAACCAACATTTGTTATTGAAGTAGAAGTCCTGGGAGTGCATTCTGACGAAGAACAGCAAAGGTAATCCAATTTTTCTTATAGTAAATCTGAGTTTGGTGAGTGCCAAACTTGGTGGGTGTCAAAATAGCTAGCCCGTGATGGCGAGCTATCTACTCAGAATATTGCAAAATGTGCTTTTGCCGAAAAGCTATTTTAAAATTGGACATAGCGATTGCATAAAGGAGTTCTGTATCTATAATTCTTAAAATAATTGTTATGTTTTTTGTTTACGTTTATCGTGAGTAATTTAGTAAATTCACCGGAAGTTTGCTAGGTCTGTACGTCACATTGTAATGTAAAAAGATGGTTTTTGATATAAATATGAACTTGATTGAACAAAACATGCATGTATTGTATAACATAATGTCCTAGGAGTGTCATCTGATGAAGATCGTCAAAGGTTAGTGCTGCATTTAGCTGTGGTTTGGGTTTATGTGACATTATATGCTAGCTTGAAAAATGGGTGTCTGATTATTTCTGGCTGGGTACTCTGCTGACATAATCTAATGTTTTGCTTTCGTTGTAAAGCCTTTTTGAAATCGGACAGTGTGGTTAGATTAACGAGAGTCTTGTCTTTAAAATGGTGTAAAATAGTCATATGTTTGAGAAATTGAAGTAATAGCATTTCTAAGGTATTTGAATATCGCGCCACGGGATTCCACTGGCTGTTGAGTAGGTGGGACGATTTAGTCCCACATACCCTAGAGAGGTTGTATTCTCCCACATTAATTTCACATTTCCACAGACTTGAAAGTGTTTCCTTTCAAATGGTATCAATAATATGCATATCCTTGCTTACAGGTCCTGAGCTACAGGGAGTTAGATTTGGGTATAGCATTTTAAGCAGAAATTTAAAAAAGGGTCAGTATGTGTGTTTCCCACCATGAACCATGGAGGAGGAGGTGTGATAGTGTGGGGGTGCTTTGCTGGTGACACTGTCAGTGATTTATTTAGAATTCACACTTCACCAGCATGGCTACCACAGCATTCTGCAGCGATACGCCATCCCATCTGGTTTGCGCTTAGTAGGACTATCACTTGTTTTTCAACAGGACAATGACCCAACACACCTCCAGGCTGTGTAAGGGTTATTTGACCAAGAAGGAAAGTGATGGAGTGCTGCATCAGAGGACCTGGCCTCCACAATCACTCAACCTTTGGGATGAGTTGGACAGCAGGGAGGAGGAAAAGCAGCCAGCAAGTTCTCAGCATATGTGGGAACTCCATCAAGACTGTTGGAAATGTATTCCAGGTGAAGCTGGTTGAGAGAATGCCAAGAGTGTTCAAAGCTGTCATCAAGGCAAAGGGTGTCTACTTTGAAGAAACTACAATCTAAAATTAACACTTTTTTGGTTACTACATGAATCCATATGTGTTATTTCATAGTTGTGACGTCTTCACTATTATTTTACAATGTAGAAAATAGTAAAAATAAAGAAAAACCCATGAATGAGTAGCTGTGTCCACATTTTTGACTGGTACTGCATGTACAAAAATATATTGGCATATTACAAACTTGTCCGTTTGAAACTGTTCAAAATACACTAAAATCATCCAAAATCCACAATCGATACAGCTAAAAATAATGGGATGTCAAAACAAGTTGACATTGAGTTTTAAGAAAGTGTGCTGTATCAATTTACCTAATTTTGATAACCGTTATTTTGAACAAAATCAAGACGTCAATATTTTTGTAATGCTTTTTGTATACATTTTTTTAAATTACAGCTCAATTCGAACAAATTCTGAATTTGCGATTAATCGAGATTAGTCACAGCAAATCCTGCGATTAACTCAATATTTTTTTTTAATAGTTTGACAGCCCTAATTTCTACATATATTCCTATGTGATCCAAGATGGCATAGCAGTCATACGTCTTTGTCTTGTCATGTCCTGTATATATATATTTTTTTCCCAATATACTCTCCTGCAACCCGCCTCACCCAATGTGGTATGGATCTGCTATTTTCTATACTTTAGAACCGGAACCCCCAACAGAAGCTAGCCAGCTAACTAGCTACTAGCTAGTAGTCAACTAGCCACTGCTAGTAGTCATCAGCTAACCTTAGGCCGTTCAACTCCTGCCAGTCTGCACAGCGCGATTCAACCCAGAGCATATCGGACTGCTTTTCTCCACCAAATCTCCAGATTTGGAGAATCTCTGGATTCCTACCGCAAGCTCTGAACCTTTTCAGCTGGATCATCGCAGCTTGCTAGCTGCTATCCGAGTGGCTATTCCTTGCTAAAGTCTATGTCCTGAAGCAAGCACCAGTTAGCCTGGAGCTAGCCTAGTGCTAGGCCCATCTCCTACAACACCTATTTTGCCATTTGGCCTGGACCCCTTTTACTGCCAACACAGAGCCCCGCCGATCCATCATGACTGGTCTACCGACGTAATCCGCCCGAGGGGGTTTCAACAGGCTCCTCCGTCGCGACGTCCCCTGATGGCCCATCTGCTAGCCTGCTAGTCACGGCCCGCTAGCTGTCTACAGCATATCGGACTGTTAGCTGAAGAGGTCCATCAGCCAATTTCTTGGGCTACAATACCTATTTTGCCAATTGGCCTGGATCCTTTACCTGCCTACACGGAGCCCTGCCGATCCATCAAGACTGGTCTGCTGACATAACCGTCCGAGGGGGCTACAACAGAGTCTTCCATCGCGACGTCCCCCTAAGGCCCTTCTGCTAGTCTGCTATCCCCGGCCCGCTAGCTTTGACTCATTTCTCTCTGCCTCCTTCTTTCCACTCCTCTCCTCTTTTGACCTCACCCTCTCACCGTCCCACCCTACTCACAAGGCAGGCAATACGCTTGACCTCATCTTTACTAGATGCTGTTCTTCTACTAATCTCACTGCAACTCCCCTCCAAGTCTCCGACCACTACCTTGTATCCTTTTCCCTCTCGCTCTCCTCCAACACTACTCACTCTGCCCCTACTCAGATGGTATTGCGCCGTCGCAACCTTCGCTCTCTCTCTCCTGCTACTCTCTCCTCTTCCATCCTATCATCTCTTCCCTCTGCTCAATCCTTCTCCAACCAATCTCCTGATTCTGCTTCCTCAACCCTCCTCTCCTCCCTTTCTGCATCCTTTGACTCTCTATGTCTCCTATCCTCCGGGCCGGCTCGGTCCTCCCCTCCTACTCCGTGGCTTGACGACTCATTGCGAGCTCACAGAACAGGGCTCCGGGCAGCGGAGCGGAAATGGAGGAAAACTAGCCTCCCTGAGGACCTGGCATCTTTTCACTCCCTCCTCTCTACATTTTCCTCCTCTGTTTCTGCTGCTAAAGCCACGTTCTACCACTCTAAATTCCAAGCATCTGCCTCTAACCCTAGGAAGCTCTTTGCCACCTTCTCTTCCCTCCTGAATCCTCCTCCCGCTCCCCCCCCTCCTCCCTCTCTGCGGATGACTTCGTCAACCATTTTGAAAAGAACGTTGACGACATCCGATCCTCGTTTGTTAAGTCAACACCGCTGGTCCTGCTCACATTGCCCTACCCTAAGCTTTGACCTCTTTCTCCCCTCGATCTCCAGATGAAATCTTGCGACTTGTGATGGCCGGCTGCCCAACAACCTGCCCGCTTGACCCTATCCCCTCCTCTCTTCTCCAGACCATTTCCGGAGACCTTCTCCCCTACCTCACCTCGCTCATCAACTCATCCTTGACCGCTGGCTACGTCCCTTCCGTCGTCAAGAGAGCGAGTGTTGCACCCCTTCTCAAAAAACCTACACTCGATCCCTCCGATGTCAACAACTACAGACCAGTATCCCTTCTTTCTTTTCTCTCCAAACCTCTTGAGCGTGCCGTCCTTGGCCAGCTCTCTTGCTATCTCTCTCAGAATGACCTTCTTGATCCAAATCAGTCAGGTTTCAAGACTGGGCATTCAACTGAGACTGCTCTTCTCTGTGTCACGGAGGCTCTCTGCACTGCTAAAGCTAACTCTCTCTCCTCTGTTCTCATCCTTCTAGACCTTTCTGCTGCCTTTGATACTGTGAACCATCAGATCCTCCTCTCCACCCTTTCCGAGTTGGGCATCTCCGGCGCGGGTCACTCTTGGATTGCGTCCTACCTGACAGGTCGCTCCTACCAGGTGGCGTGGCGAGAATCTGTCTCCGCACCACGTGCTCTCACCACTGGTGTCCCCCAGGGCTCAGTTCTAGGCCCTCTCCTATTCTCGCTATACACCAAGTCACTTGGCTCTGTCATATCCTCACATGGTCTCTCCTATCATTGCTACGCAGACGACACACAATTAATCTTCTCCTTTCCCCCTTCTGATAACCAGGTGGCGAATCGCATCTCTGCATGTCTGGCAGACATATCAGTGTGGATGACGGATCACCACCTCAAGCTGAACCTCGGCAAGACGGAGCTGCTCTTCCTCCCGAGGAAGGACTGCCCGTTCCATGATCTCGCCATCACGGTTGACAACTCTATTGTGTCCTCCTCCCAGAGTGCTAAGAGCCTTGGCGTGAACCTGGACAACACCCTGTCGTTCTCCGCTAACATCAAGGCGGTGACCCGATCCTGTAGGTTCATGCTCTACAACATTCGCAGAGTACGACCTTGCCTTACACAGGAAGCGGCGCAGGTCCTAATCCAGGCACTTGTCATCTCCCGTCTGGATTACTGCAACTCGCTGTTGGCGGGGCTCTCTGCCTTTGCCATTAAACCCCTACAACTCATCCAGATCGCCGCAGCCAATCTGGTGTTCAACCTTCCCAAGTTCTCTCACGTCACCCCATTCCTCCGCACACTCCACTGGCTTCCAGTTGAAGCTCGCATCTGCTACAAGACCATGGTGCTTGCCTACGGAGCTGTGAGGGGAACGGCACCTCCGTACCTTCAGGCTCTGATCTGTCCCTACACCCAAAGAAGGGCACTGCGTTCATCCACCTCTGGCCTGCTCGCCTCCCTACCTCTGCGGAAGCACAGTTCCCGCTCAGCACAGTCAAAACTGTTCGCTGCTCTGGCACCCCAATGGTGGAACAAGCTCCCTCACGACGCCAGGACAGCGGAGTCAATCACCACCTTCCGGAGACACCTGAAACCCCACCTCTTTAAGGAATACCTGGGATAGGATAAAGTAATCCTTCTAACCCTCCCCCCCCCCCCAAAAAAAAGATATAGATGTACTATTGTAAAGTGGTTGTTCCACTGGATATCATAAGGGGAATGCACCAATTTGTAAGTCGCTCTGGATAAATGTAAATCCCCAAAGATTGGAAAGCTGCCGCGGTCATCCCCCTCTTCAAGGGGGGAGACACTCTAGACCCAAACTGTTACAGACCTATATCTATCCTACCCTGCCTTTCTAAAGTCTTTGAAAACCAAGTTAACAAACAGATCACCGACCATTTCGAATCCCAACGTACCTTTTCCGCTATGCAATCTGGTTTTCGAGCTGGTCATGGGTGCACCTCAGCCACGCTCAAGGTCCTAAATGATATCATAACCGCCATCGATAAAAGACAATACTGTCTTCATTGACCTGGCCAGTGCTTTCGACTCTGTCAATCACCACATTCTTATCGGCAGCCTCAACAGCCTTGGTTTCTCAAATGACTGCCTCGCCTGGTTCACCAACTGCTTCTCAGACAGAGTTCAGTGTGTCAAATCGGAGGACCTGCTGTCCGGACCTCTGGCAGTCTCAATGGGGGCGCCACAGGGTTCAAATCTCGGACCGACTCTTTTCTCTGTATACATCAATGATGTCGCTCTTGCTGCTCGTGATTCTCTGCTCCACCTCTACGCAGACGACACCATTCTGTATACTTATGGCCCTTCTTTGGAAACTGTGTTAACTAACCTCCAGACAAGCTACAATGCCGTTCAACTCTCCTTCCGTGGCCTCCAACTGCTCTTAAATGCAAGTAAAACTAAATGCATGCTCTTCAACCGATCGCTGCCCACACCTGCCCGCCCGTCCAGAATCACTACTCTGGACGGTTCTGACTTAGAATATGTGGACAACTACAAATACCTAGGTGTCTGGTTAGACTGTAAACTCTCCTTCCAGACTCACATTAAGCATCTCCAATTCAAAATGAAATCTAAAATCAGCTTCCTATTTCGCGACAAAGCATCCTTCACTCATGCTGCCAAACATACCCTCGTAAAACTGACTATCCTACCGATCCTTGACTTCGGCGATGTCATTTACAAAATAGCCTCCAACACTCTACTCAGCAAATTGGATGCAGTCTATCACAGTGCCCTCCGTTTTGTCACCAAAGGCCCATATACTACCACCACTGCGACCTGTATGCTCTCGTTGGTTGGCCCTCGCTTCATATTCGTCGCCAAACCCACTTACTCCAGGTCATGTATAAGTCTTTGCTCGGTAAAGCCCCGCCTTATCTCAGCTCACTGGTCACCATAGCAGCACCCACCCGTAGCATGCGCTCCAGCAGGTATATTTCACTGGTCACCCCAAAGCCAATTCCTCTTTGGCCGCCGTTCCTTCCAGTTCTCTGCTGCCAATGATTGGAACGAATTGCAAAAATCACTGAAGCTGGACTCTCATATCTCCCTCGCAAACTTTAAGCACCAGCTGTCAGAGCAGCTCACAGATCACTGCACCTGTACATAGCCTATCTGTAAATAGCCTATCCAACTATCTCATCCCCATATTGTTATTTATGTTTTTGCACCTTTGCACCCAAGATTCTCTACTTGCACATTCATCTTCTGCACATCTGTAACTCCAGTGTTTAATTGCTATATTGTAATTACTTCGCCACTACGGCCTATTTATTGCCTTACCTCCCTAATCTTACCTCATTTGCACACACTGTATATAGACTTTTCTATTGTGTTATTGACTCTACGTTTGTTTATTGTCACGTCCTGACCAGTAAAGGGGTTTTGTTATTGTAGTTTGGTCAGGACATGGCAGGGGGTTTTGTTTTATGTGGTTCGGGGTTTGTTGGGCTATGTCTTAGGTAAGAGGGTGTCACGTCCTGACCAGTATAAGGTCAATTGGTATTGTAGTTTGGTCAGGACGTGGCAGAGGGTATTCGTTTTATGTGGTTCGGGGTGGTGTGTTTTGTTGAAGGGGCATTTGGTTTAAGTATTCCGGTGTTTTTGGGCACTGTTTGGTTTTCAGGTATTCTATGATTTTGTCTAGTATATCTGTTTCTATGTTTGGTTAATTGGGGTTGGGACTCTCAGTTGAAGGCAGGTGTTGTCTATCTGCCTTTGATTGAGAGTCCCATATATGAGGGTGTGTTTGTTATTTGTGGGTGATTGTTCTGTGTTGAGCCTATGCTTTGCTGTCAGTTTATCGTTCGTTTTCTTGTTTGTTGTTTTTGTATTCGTTTTGATTTAATTAAATGTTCAAAATGAACAACTGCACACCTGCTGCGTATTGGTCTACATTCTCAGATGACGATTTCGCATTATCGTCAGAAGACGAAGATAATTGTGACAGAATCACTCACCACTCAAGGACCAAGCAGCAGAGGAAGGAGCAGAGGGAATTCGAGTTGGACTGGCGGGAGAAGTGGACCTGGGAGGAAATTCTGGACGGGGCCGGACCTTGGCACCAGGCTGGGGATTATCGCCGCCCGCAGTGGGAAATTGAGGCAGCCAAGGCAGAGAGGCGGAGGTACGAGGCCATGGACGCGCTGAGGGAGAAGCACGAGAGGCACCCCCAATAATTTTTTTGGGGGGGGCACACGGGTAGTTTGGCTAGGCGTAGGAAGAGCCGGAAGCCAGCTACCCGTGGTTATATGGAGGAGCGTATGGGGTTGAGAGCGCCATGTTTCGCTGAGGAGCGCACTCTCACCCATACGCACGCACAGTCCGGTGCGCGTTGTTCCAGCCCCTCGCAGGTGCCATGCTAGAGCGGGCATCCAGCCTGGTAGGAGGATGCCTGCGCAGCGCATCTGGTCGCCGGTACGCCTCCGAGGACCAGGCTACCCAACTCCCGCTCTACGCACGGCTACCATCAGGCCCCTGCACAGCCCAGTCTGCCCTGTACCAGCACCCCGCTCGTACAGGGCTACTAGTTCCATCCAGCCAAGACGGGTTGTGCAGGAGGTAAGATCAAGACCGACTGTGCGCCTCCATAGCCCTGGGTTTCCAGCTCCTGTCTCTCGTGCGGACCCGGAAGTGCGTCAACCCAGTCCGACTCGTCCTGTTCCCGCTCCCCGCACTAGCCTTCAAGTGCGTAAACCCAGCCACGCCAGTCAACAGTCGTCATCAGAGCTGCCCGCCAGTCAACAGTCGTCATCGGAGCTGCCCGCCAGTCAACAGTCGTCATCGGAGCTGCCCGCCAGTCAACAGTCGTCAGAGCTGCCCGCCAGTCAACAGTCGTCAGAGCTGCCCGCCAGTCAACAGTCGCCAGAGAGGTCAGACTGCGCTGAACTGCCGGAGTGGCCAGACTGCGCTGAACTGCCGGAGTGGCCAGACTGCGCTGAACTGCCGCAGTTGCCAGACTGTCCCGAGTTGCCAGACTGTCCCGAGTTGCCCGAGTTGCCAGACTGTCCCGAGTTGCCAGACTGTCCCGAGTTGCCAGACTGGCCAGACTGTCCCGAGTTGCCAGACTGCCCCGACAGCCTGGAACGGCCTGAGCCGGAGCCACCTCCAGAGATAGGTGGGTTGGGGAGGGGGGGTGTAGCACAGTGCCGTTGTTGACGGCAGCCACCCTCCCTTCCCTCCCTTTAGTAAGGGGGATTTTTTTTTTTGGTGTTGCTTGGGGTTATTTTTGTTAAGGTGCTTCCGGGGTTAGCACCTTTAAGGGGGGGGGGGGGTACTGTCACGTCCTGACCAGTATAAGGTTAATTGGTATTGTAGTTTGGTCAGGACGTGGCAGAGGGTATTCGTTTTATGTGGTTCGGGGTGGTGTGTTTTGTTGAAGGGGCATTTGGTTTAAGTATTCCGGTGTTTTTGGGCACTGTTTGGTTTTCAGGTATTCTATGATTTTGTCTAGTATGTCTGTTTCTATGTTTGGTTAATTGGGGTTGGGACTCTCAGTTGAAGGCAGGTGTTGTCTATCTGCCTTTGATTGAGAGTCCCATATATGAGGGTGTGTTTGTGTTTGTTATTTGTGGGTGATTGTTCTGTGTTGAGCCTATGCTTTGCAGACTGTCAGTTTATCGTTCGTTTTCTTGTTTGTTGTTTTTGTATTCGTTTTGATTTAATTAAATGTTCAAAATGAACAACTGCACACCTGCTGCGTATTGGTCTACATTCTCAGATGACGATTTCGCATTATCGTCAGAAGACGAAGATAATTGTGACAGAGGGGTGTTTGTTTTATGTGTTCCGGGGTTTTTTGGTTTATGTTCTATGTTAGTATATTTCTATGTTCTAGTCTAGTCCTTCTAGTTCTATGTTTAGGGTTTTGATTGACCTTCAATTGGAGGCAGCTGTTCCTCGTTTCCTCTGATTGAAGGTCCTATGTACAGGGGTGTTTTTGTATTGGGATTTGTGGGTAGTTGTCTCCTGTTTTGTGTCTGTGCACTTGACAGGACTGTTTAGTGTCGTTCGCTGTTTTTTGTATATGTGTTTCTTTTATTTTTCCTTCTTTTAATTTATTAAAGAAGATGTGTATACACGTTCCCGCTGCACCTTGGTCCAATCCTTACGACAACCTTGACATTTATACCATGTGTAACTCTGTTGTTGTTTGTGTCACACTGCTTTGCTTTATCTTGGCCAGGTCGTAGTTGTAAATGAGAACTTGTTCTGAACTGGCCTACCTGGTTAAATAAAGGTGAATATTTATATATATCAAATGTATTTATAAAGCCCTTTTTACATCAGCTGATATCTCAAAGTGCTGTACTGAAACCCAGCCTAAAACCCCAAACAGCAGGCAATGCAGGTGTAGAAGCACGGTGGCTAGTAAAAACTCCCTAGAAAGGCAGGAACCTAGGAAGAAACCTAGAGCGGAACCAGGCTATGAGGGGGGCCAGTCCTCTTCTGGCTGTGCCGGGTGGAGACTATAACAGAACATGGCCAAAATGTTCAAATGTTCATAGATGATAAGCAGTGTCAAATAATAATAATCACAGTAGTTGTCGAGGGTGCAACTGGTCAGCACCTCAGGAGTAAATGTCAGTTGGCTTTTCATAGACAATCATTGAGAGTATCTCTACCGCTCCTGCTGTCTCTAGAGAGTTGAAAACAGCAGGTCTGGGACAGGTAGCACGTCCGGTGAACAGGTCAGGGTTCCACAGCCGCATGCAGAACAGCTGAAACTGGAGCAGCAGCACGGCCAGGTGGACTGGGGACAGCAAGGAGTCATCAGGCCAGGCAGTCCCGAGGCATGGTCCTAGAGCTCAGGTCCTTCGAGAGAGAAAGAAAGAAAAAAAGAAAGAGAGAGAGAGCATACTTAAATTCACACAGGACACCGGATAAGACAGGAGAAATACTCCAGATATAACAGACTGACCCTAGCCCCCCGACACATAAACTACTGCAGCATAAAAACTGGAGGCTGAGACAGGAGGGGTCGGGAGACACTGTGGCCCCATCAGATGATACCTCCGGACAGGGCCAAACAGGCAGGATTTAACCCCACCCACTTTGCCAAAGCACAGCCCCCCCACCACTAGAGAGATATTTTCAGCCACCAACTTACCATTCTGAGACAAGGCCGAGTATAGCCCACAAAGATCTTCGCCACTGCACAACCCAAGGGGGGGGGGGGGCGCACCAACCCAGACAGGAAGATCACATCAGTGACTGAACCCACTCAACCCTCCTAGGGACGGCATGGAAGAGCACCAGTAATAGGCTTAGAGGCAGAGAATCCCAGTGGAGAGAGGGGAATCAGCCAGGCAGAGACAGCAAGGGCAGTTCGTTGCTCCAGTGCCTTTCACCTTACATTTTAGTCATTTAGCAGACACTCTTATCCAGAGCGACTTACAGTAGTGAATGCATACATTTCATAACATTTTTTCTCCCTACTGGTCCCCGTGGGAATCAAACCCACAACCCTGGCGTTGCAAACACCATGCTCTACCAACTGAGCCACACGGGACCTGATACCTTCACGCTCCTGGGTCAGACTACACTCATTCATAGGACCTACTGAAGAGATGAGTCTTCAAAAAAGACTTAAAGGTTGAGACCGAGTATGCGTCTCTCACATGGGTAGGCAGACCATTGCATAAAAATGGAGCTCTATAGGAGAAGGCCCTGCCTCCAGCTGTTTGCTTAGAAATTCTAGGGACAGTTAGGAGGCCTGCGTCTTGTGACCGTAGCATACGTGTAGGTACATACGGCAGGACCAAATCGGAAAAATAGGTAGGAGCAAGCCCATGTAATGCTTTGTAGGTTAGCAGTAAAACCTTGAAATCAGCCCTTGCCTTAACAGGAAGCCAGTGTAGGGAGGCTAGCACTGGAGTAATATGATCCATTTTTGGGGTTCTAGTCAGGATTCTAGCAGCCGTGTTTAGCACTAACTGAAGTTTATTTAGTGCTTTATCTGGGTAGCCGGAAAGTAGAGCATTGCAGTAGTCTAACCTAGAAGTGACAAAAGTGTCGTGTCTTTGGGGTACCATTAAACTGAAGACATGTTTATCAATTAACTCCCTGTAATTATTATCACGTGATTAAACTGATTAATCGTTTAATTGTAATTAACTAGGAGATCGGGGCACCAAGGAAAATATTCAGATTACAAAGTTATAATTTTCCTAATATAACTTTCCTTTATTATAATATAGGCCGATTATCTTCTGGTTTAAATGGTGTATTTTACCTCGTGTTCAGTCTCATTCCAAACGTCGTAAATTGTTGTATCTGCACGAACCCAGTCTTTACTAAAATCATCCATACATCAATTGTCTTAAAATCATTTATTTACTACACTAAGTAATTAACAGAAAACATACAAACAGTAATTATTGTCACAAAGGATTGGTAGAGGAATGTGCCCTTGTGGGCTAAACACGCAGGTCGGCCTGTTGAACAATGGATCATAAAAGGTCAGCTGTGGCACACAGAGTTCATTAATATTAACAATTGATATGCTAATCCTTTGCACATGAACGCTCACTCATTCGGGAACAATTGCAATCAATATATATTTACGCTCAGTGTGTCATTGGGATCCTTGTTGGAGAGTTTTGTCCGCGTTCTCTCTTTCTCTCTCTCTCGGTTAGAATGGATCTTTCAGAGCGACATTCATTAATGTCGTCATAAAATGGATGTTTCGTTGGTCTTCGCGTTCAATGATATAATTTACTTAGCTGCAGACTAATAATTGATATCAAAGACTTGTTCTTATTCTGTCAGTATCAATAGTCTAAAAGTTAACCACGTGGTATAGTTCACTTTCAGTAGAGGAATTGGATGGTAAAACCTATTGGCCATGGAGTGGAGGCCTGGTCTAAAGAAATGTAAATCAGGGTGGGTTTTATAGTGACCCTTGAACAGGCTTGTCAAATGACGCCTGGTCCTGTATGTGTCCCTGGGGGCGTGCCTATGACTGAGTTAGACTTGGTTACAGAAATACAATTCTATCACATTAACATCAGTACATAGCATCTCAATGTATTATAAAAGCTTTATCCTTATTAATACATTCTATACAACCATTATGATGCAAGTCTCAAGCTGAGGCTATTATATAAACAGTTTTATGGTAATATGGCTATATTGTCTCTTCTGAGTATCCCAAAATTGTACCAAGCGGACCAGTTCGTAGCTGGATTCTTCACCAATCTTCCATACCTTCTCCAGAACACAAATGTCGCTTGGCTCCCCAATTCTGTGAGTTGGAAGAATTTCCTGTGTCTCTCTATGGGCCATGTGGCCAGAGACTCTCCTGGAATTTTACCACTCCTTCACACAGGGACTGGGTGGGGGGAAGGTAGGTTGGGAAATGGTACAAAGGGGAGGGGGTCAACTGTCCTCCCTGTACCAAAAGAGGCCAACGTCATGACAAAAGCATGAATTCATTTTTCTGCATTATTTTTGGACAGAAAGTTTCTGATTTTTGAAATGTTACGTAGATGGAAAAAAGCTGTCCTTGAAACAGTCTTAATATGTTCGTCAAAAGAGAGATCAGGGTCCAGAGTAACGCTGAGGTCCTTCACAGTTTTATTTGAGACGACTGTACAACCATCAAGATTAATTGTCAGATTCAACAGAAGATCTCTTTTTTTCTTGGGACCTAGAACAAGCATCTCTGTTTTGTCCGAGTTTAAAAGTAGAACGTTTGCAGCCATCCACTTCCTTATGTCTGAAACACAGGCTTCCAGCGAGGGCAATTTTGGGGCATCACCATGTTTCATCGAAATGTACAGCTGTGTGTCATCCGCATAGCAGTGAAAGTTAACATTATGTTCCCGAATGACATCACCAAGAGGTAAATATATAGTGAAAACAATAGTGGTCCTAAAACGGAAACTTGAGGAACACCGACATTTACAGTTGATTTGTCAGAGGACAAACCATCCACAGAGACAAACTGATATCTTTCTGACAGATAAGATCTAAACCAGGCCAGAACTTGTCCGTGTAGACCAATTTGGGTTTCCAATCTCTCCAAAAGAATGTGGTGATCGATGGTATCAAAAGCAGCACTAAGGTCTAGGAGCACGAGGACAGATGCAGAGCCTCGGGCTGACGCCATTAAAAGGTCATTTACGACCTTCACAAGTGCAGTCTCAGTGCTATGATGGGGTCTAAAACCAGACTGAAGCGTTTCGTATACATTGTTTGTCTTCAGGAAGGCAGTGAGTTGCTGCGCAACAGCTTTTTCAAAAATTTGGGAGAGGAATGGGAGATTCGATATAGGCCGATAGTTTATTAGATTTTCTGGGTCAAGGTTTGGCTTTTTCAAGAGAGGCTTTATTACTGCCACTTTTACTGAGTTTGGTACACGGAAGACTTGCAGTTTGGTGTGGAGCCATTTCTGTTCCAATTTTTTGGAAGCTTGCTTCAGAGCTCTGGTATTTTCTGTATACCAGGGAGCTAGTTTCTTATGACAAATGTTTTTGGTTTTTAGGGGTGCAACTGCATCTAGGGTATTGCGCAAGGATTAAATTGAGTTCCTCAGTTAGATGGTTAACCTGTTAGGGCTAGGGGGCAGTATTTACACGGCCGGATAAAAAACGTACCCGATTTAATCTGGTTATTACTACTGCCCAGAAACTAGAATATGCATATAATTATTGGCTTTGGATAGAAAACACCCTAAAGTTTCTAAAACTGTTTGAATGGTGTCTGTGAGTATAACAGAACTCATATGGCAGGCAAAAACCTGAGAAGATTCTGTACAGGAAGTGCCCTGTCTGATCATTCCTTGGGCTTCTTTACTCTTTTTATTGAAAACTTAGGATCTTTGCTGTAATGTGACACTTCCTACGGCTCCCATAGGCTCTCAGAACCCGGGAAAAAGCTGAATGATGTCGAGGCAGCCCCTGGCTGAAAAACATTAGCGCCTTTGGTAAGTGGTCTATCAGAGGACAATGACACTGAGGCGCGTGCACGAGGCGACCCCATGTTTTTATTTTCTCTCTCTTTGTACTAAAACACAGATTCCCGGTCGGAATATTATCGCTTTTTTACGAGAAAAATGGCATAAAAATTGATTTTAAACAGAGGTTGACATGCTTTGAAGTACGGTAATGGAATATTTAGAATTCTTTTGTCACGAAACACGTCGGGCGCGTCACCCTTCTTTACCCTTTCGGATAGTGTCTTGAACGCACGAACAAAACGCCGCTATTTGGATATAACTATGGATTATTTTGAACCAAACCAACATTTGTTATTGAAGTAGAAGTCCTGGGAGTGCATTCTGACGAAGAACAGCAAAGGTAATAACATTTTTCTTATAGTAAATCTGACTTTGGTGAGGGCTAAACTTGGTGGGTGTCTAAATAGCTAGCCCTGTGATGCCGGGCTATCTGCTTAGAATATTGCAAAATGTGCTTTCACCGAAAAGCTATTTTAAAATCGGACATAGCGAGTGCATAGAGGAGTTCTGTATCTATAATTCTTAAAATAATTGTTAAGTTTTTTGTGAACGTTTATCGTGAGTAATTTAGTAAATTCACCGGAAGTTTGCGGGGGGTATGCTAGTTCTGAACGTCACATGCTAATGTAAAAAGCTGGTTTTTGATATAAATATGAACTTGATTGAACAAAACATGCATGTATTGTATAACATAATGTCCTAAGATTGTCATCTGATGAAGATCATCAAAGGTTAGTGCTGCATTTAGCTGTGGTTTGGGTTTATGTGACATTATATGCTAGCTTGAAAAATGGGTGTCTGATTATTTCTGGCTGGGTACCCTGCTGACATAATCTAATGTTTTGCTTTCATTGTAAAGCCTTTTTGAAATCGGACAGTGTGGTTAGATTAACGAGAGTCTTGTCTTTAAAATGGTGTAAAATAGTCATATGTTTGAGAAATTGAAGTTATAGCATTTCTAAGGTATTTGAATAACGCGCCACGGGATTCCACTGGCTGTTACGTAGGTGGGACGAAATCGTCCCACTGGCCCTAGAGAAGTTAACTGATTTTTGTACTCTGACGTCCTTGGGTATATATATATATATATATATATATATATATATATATATATATATATATATATATATATATATATATATATATATATATATACCCAAGGACGTCAGAGTACAATATATATATATTGTCTGGAAATATATTTTGAGAGCATATTTCGGTAGCTAGCAAAATATTGTATATTCAAAAATATATTTCATAAATATGTTGCCATTCAATGAAAGACTCATGAGTCATGACCATTTACATTTTACCATGTAAATCTTGGTGGGGCAAGAAAGAAATGTGGAATGCATGCCAGCAAAGTCACTACACAACACAACACTACCCCCCAAAGATGGCGCCGGGGAGTAGGGCTGCCGTCTTATCGGCTCTTAACCAACCATGCTATTTTGTTAGTTTTTTTGCGTGGTTCGTAACTTGTTTTGTATATAATGTTGCTGTTCCCATCACTTATGACCGAAAAGAGCTTCTGGACATCAAAACTGGGATTACTCACCTTAAATTGGACGAGGAGTTCTTCTTCACTGAGTCAGATGCGAGGGATAAATTACGGACACCTGACCAGACCCAGATCCCCGTGATTCGCTGGAAAAGGAAATTTAGGTTTTGCGGAAAGAGATCAGGATGCCTTGTGAGGATCAGGTGACGATTGGCTAATCTGCCCTTGCCTTCCGTTCTGCTAGCTAACTTTCAATCGCTGGAAAATAAATGGGACAAACTGAAAGCACGTATATTCTACCAACAGGACATTTAAAACTGTAATATCTTAAGTTTCACCGAGTCATGGCTGAACGATATTAAGAACATACAGCTGGCGGGTTATATGCTCTATCGACAGGACAGAACTGCAGCCTCTGGTAAGACACGGGGCGGAGGCCTATGCATATTTGTAAACAATAGCTGGTGCACGATATCTAAGGAGGTCTCAGGGTTTTGCTCACCTGAGGTAGAGTATCTCATGATAAGCTGTAGACCACACAATCTACCTATAGAGGTTTCATCTGTATTTTCCGTAGCTGTCTACATACCACTACAGACTGGGGCTGGCACTAAAACCGCACTCAATGAGCTGTATTCCACAATAAGAAAATAGGAAAACGCTCATCCAGAGGTGGCGCTCCTAGTGGCCGGGGTCTTTAATGAAGGGGAACTTAAATCAGTTTTACCTCAATTCTATCAGCATGTTAAATGTGCAACCAGAGGAAAAAAAAATTCTATACCACATTTACTCCACACACAGAGACGTGTACAAAGCTCTCCCTCGTCCTCCATTTGGCAAATCTGAACATAACTCTATCCTCCTGATTCCCGCTTACAAGCAAACAAAAATTAAAGCAGGAAGCACAAGTGACTCGGTCTATAAAAAAGTGGTCAGATGAAGCAGATGCTAAACTACAGGACTGTTTTGCTAGCACAGACTGGAATATGTTTCTGGATTCTTCCGATGACATTGTCCCATGGAATAAATGTTGTGGATCTTAATGTTTTTCCTCACAATCCTGGACTATCGGACTACCATTTTATTACATTTGCAATCTCAACAATCGCAATCGACCCCAACCAAGGATAATCAAAAGTCGTGCTATAAATTCTCAGACAACCGAAAGATTCCTTGATGCCCTTCCAGACTCCCTCTGCCTATCCAAGGACGTCAGAGGACAAAAATAAGTTAACCACCTAACTGAGGAACTCAATTTAACCTTGTGCAAAACCCTTGATGCAGTCGCACCCCTAAAAACTAAAAACATTTGTCATAAGAAATTAGCTCCCTGGTATACAGAAAATACCCGAGCTCTGAAGCAAGCTTCCAGAAAATTGGAACGGAAATGGCGTCACACCAAACTGGAAGTCTTCCGACTAGCTTGGAAAGACAGTACTGTGCAGTATCGAAGAGCCCTCACTGCTGCTCGATCATCCTATTTTTCCATCTTAATTGAGGAAAATAAGAACAATCCTAAATTTATTTTTGATACTGTCGCAAAGCTAACTAAAAAGCAGCATTCCCCAAGAGAGGATGCTTTCACTTCAGCAGTAATAAATTCACGAACTTCTTTGAGGAAAAGATCATGATCATTAGAAAGCAAATTACGGACTCCTCTTTAAATCTGCGTATTCCTCCAAAGCTCAGTTGTCCTGAGTCTGCACAACTCTGCCAGGACCTAGGATCAAGGGAGATACTCAAGTGTTTTAGTACTATATCTCTTGACACAATGATGAAAATAATCATGGCCTCTAACCTTCAAGCTGCATATTCCAACTAAACTACTGAAAGAGCTGCTTCCTGTGCTTGGCCCTCCTATATTGAACATAATAAACGTCTCTCTATCGACCGGATGTATACCAAACTCACTAAAAGTGGCAGTAATAAAGCCTTTCTTGAAAAAGCCAAACCTTGACCAAGAAAATATAAAAAAATATCGGCCGATATCAAATCTCCCATTCCTCTCAAAAATTGTAGAAAAGCTGTTGCGCAGCAACTCACTACCTTCCTGAAGACAAACAATGTATGCTTCAGTCTGGTTTTAGACCCCATCATAGCACTGAGACAGCACTTGTGAAGGTCGTAAATGACCTTTTAATGGCGTCAGCCCGAGGCTCTGCATCTGTCCTCGTGCTCCTAGACCTTAGTGCTGCTTTTGATACCATCGATCACCACATTCTTTTGGAGAGATTGGAAACCCAAATTGGTCTACACGGACAAGTTCTGGCCTGGTTTAGCTCTTATCTGTCGGAAAGATATCAGTTTGTCTCTGTGGATGGTTTGTCCTCTGACAAATCAACTGTAAATTTCGGTCTTCCTCAAGGTTCCGTTTTAGGACCACTATTGTTTTCACTATATATCTACCTCTTGGGGATGTCATTCGAAAACATAATGTTAACTTTCACTGCTATGCGGATGACACACAGCTGTACAATTCAATGAAACATGGCCCCAAAATTGCCCTCGTTGGAAGCCTGTGTTTCAGACATAAGGAAGTGGATGGCTGCAAACTTTCTACTTTTAAACTCGGACAAAACAGAGATGCTTGTTCTAGGTCCCAAGAAACAAAGAGATCTTCTGTTGAATCTGACAATTAATCTTGATGGTTGTACAGTCGTCTCAAATAAAACTGTGAAGGACCTCGGCGTTACTCTGGACCCTGTTCTCTCTTTTTACGAACATATCAAGACTGTTTCAAGGACAGCTTTTTTCCATCTACGTAACATTTCAAAAATCTGAAACTTTCTGTCCAAAAATGATGCAGGAAAATGAATCCATGCTTTTGTCACTTCTAGGTTAGACTACTGTGCTCTACTTTCCAGCTACCCGGATAAAGCACTAAATAAACTTCAGTTAGTGCTAAACACGGCTGCTAGAATCCTGACTAGAACCCCAAAAATGGATCATATTACTCCAGTGCTAGCCTCCCTACACTGGCTTCCTGTTAAAGGCAAGGGCTGATTTCAAGGTTTTACTGCTAACCTACAAAGCATTACATGGGCTTGCTCCTACCTATCTTCCCGATTTGGTCCTGCCGTACATACCTACACGTACGCTACGGTCACAAGACGCAGGCCTCCTAATTGTCCCTAGAATTTCTGCTGGAGGCAGGGATTTCTCCTATAGCGCTCCATTTTTATGGAATGGTCTGCCTACCCATGTGAGAGACGTAGACTCGGTCTCAACCTTTAAGTCTTTATTGAAGACTCATCTCTTCAGTAGGTCCTATGATTGAGTCTAGTCTGGCCCAGGAGTGTGAAGGTGAACGGAAAGGCACTGGAGCAACGAACCGACCTTGCTGTCTCTGCCTGGCTGATTCCCCTCTCTCCACTGGGATTCTCTGCCTCTAACCCTATTACAGGGGCTGAGTCACTGGCTTACTGGTGCTCTTCCATGCTGTCCCTAGGAGGGGTGCGTCACTTGAGTGGGTTGTGCCCCCCTTGGGTTGTGCAGTGGCGGAGATCTTTGTGGGCTATACTCGGCCTTGTCTCAGGATGGTAAGTTGGTGGCTGAAGATATCCCTCTAGTGGTGTGGGGCTATGCTTTGGCAAAGTGGGTGGGGTTATATCCTGCCTGTTTGGCCCTGTCCAGGGGTATCATCGGATGGGGCCACAGTGTCTCCCGACCCCTCCTGTCTCAGCCTCCAGTATTTATGCTGCATAGTTTATGTGTCGTGGGGCTAGGGTCAGCCTGTTATATCTGGATTATGTCTCCTGTCTTATCCGGTGTCCTGTGTGAATTTAAGTGTGCTCTCTCTAATTCTCTCTTTCTCTCTTTCTTTCTTTCGCTCTTTCGGAGGACCTGAGCCCTAGGACCATGCCTCGGGACTACCTAGCATGATGACTCCTTGCTGTCCTCAGTCCACCTGGCCATGCTGCTGCTCCAGTTTCAACTGTTCTGCCTGCGGCTGTGGAACACTGACCTGTTCACCGGACGTGCTACCTGTCCCAGACCTTCTGTTTTCAACTCTCTAGAGACAGCAGGAGTGGTAGAGATACTCTCAATGATTGGCTATGAAAAGCCAACTGACATTTACTCCTGAGGTGCTGACCTGTTGCACCCTCGACAACTACTGTGATTATTATTATTTGACCATGCTGGTCATTTATGAACATTTGAACATCTTGGCCATGTTCTGTTATAATCTCCACCCGGCACAGCCAGAAGAGGACTGGCCACCCTTCATAGCCTGGTTCCTCTCTAGGTTTCTTCCTAGGTTTTGGCCTTTCTAGGGAGTTTTTCCTAGCCACTGTGCTTCTACATCTGCATTGCTTGCTGTTTGGGGTTTTAGGCTGGGTTTCTGTACAGCACTTTGAGATGTCAGCTGATCTAAGAAGGGCTATATAAATACATTTGATTTAGATTTTTTTGATGATTGAGGAGTACACCACATCAGTCACTGGCTTTATCAATATGTGCATTGAGGACGTTGTCCCCACAGTAACCTTAACCTAGAAGCTTATAAGAAATCCCACTATGCCCTCCAGTGAACCATTATACACGCAAAGCATCAATAGAGGACTAAGATCGAATCGTACTACACCGGCTCCGACGCTAGTCGGATGTGGCAGGGCTCGCAAATTATTACAGACTACAAAGCGAAGCACAACCGAGAGCTGCCCAGTGACACTAGCCTACCAGACAAGCTAAATAACTTCTATGCTCGCTTCGAGGCAAGTAACACTGAAACATGCATGAGAGCATCAGCTGTTCCGGATGACTGTGTGATCACACTCTCCGCAGCCGATGTGAATAAGACCTTTAGACAGGTCAACATTCACAAGGCCACTGGGCCAGATGGATTACCAGGGCATGTACTCTGAGCATGTGCTGACCAACTGGTAAGTATCTTCACTGACATTTTCAACCTCTCCGTATCTGAGTCTGTAATACCAACACTATGGTGGTCAAGCAGACCACCATAGTCCCTGTGCCCAAGAACACTAAGGTAACCTGCCTAAATGACTACAGACCCGTAGCACTCACGTCTGTAGTCATGAAATGCTTTGAAAGGGTGGTCATGGCTCACATCAACACCATTATCCCAGAAACCCAAGACCCACTCCAATTTGCATACCGCACCAACAGATCCACAGATGATGCAATCTCTATTGCACTCCACACTGCCCTTTCCCACCTGGACAAAAGGAACACCTATGTGAGAATGCTATTCATTGACTACAGCTCAGCATTCAACACCATAGTGCTGTCAAAGCTCATTACTAAGCTAAGGACCCTGGGACTAAACACCTCCCTCCGCAACTGGATCCTGGACTTCCTGACGGGCCGCCCCCAGGTGGTAAGGGTAGGTAACAACACATCCGCCACGCTGATCCTCAACACGGGAGCCCCTCAGGGGTGCGTGCTCAGTCCCCTCCTGTACTCCCTGTTCACTCATGACTGCATGGCTGTGCACAATTCCAACACCATCAATAAGTTTGCTGATGACACAACAGTGGTAGGCCTGATCACCAACAATGATGAGACAGCCTATAGGGAGGAGGTCAGAGACCTCATCATGTGGTGCAAGGACAACAACCTCTCCCTTAATATGATCAAGACAAAGGAGTTGATTGTGGACTACAGGAAAAGAAGGACTGAACACGCCCCCATTCTCATAGACGGGGCTGTAGTGGAGCAGGTTGAGAGCTTCAAGTTCCTTGGTGTCCCATCACCAACAAACTAACATGGTCCAAGCACACCAAGACAGTCGTGAAGAGGGCACGACAAAACCTATTCCCCCTCAGGAGACTGAAAAAATTTGGCATGGGTCCTCAGATCCTCAAAAGGTTTTACAGCTGCACCATCGAGAGCATCCTGACGGGTTGCATCTCTGCCTGGTATGGCAACTGCTCAGCATCCGACCGCAAGGCACTACAGAGGTTAGTGCATATGGCCCGTACATCACCGGGGTCAAGATTCCTGCCATCCAGGACCTCTATACCAGGCGGTGTCAGAGGAATGCCCTAAAAATGGTCAAAGACTCCAGCCACCCTAGTCATAGACTGTTCTCTCTGCTACCGCACGGCAAGCGGTACCAGAGCGTCAGATCTAGGTCCAAGAGGCTTCTAAACAGCTTCTACCCCCAAACCATAAGACTCCTGAACATCTAATCAAATGGCTACCCAGACTATTTGCATTGATCGAAATTATTGAATAGAAATAGAAATAGAAATCAAAAGTATTCCGACAATAGGTAGTTTGTTCGCTCCATCGTGTTTTTTTCCCCTGAATCAACCAAAGATAGTAGAGACAGGATAAGTTTGGTTTGTTTACAGTATGCATGTTGAACGGGGTGTGTCATCTACGATCATTCACTTCCCTTCATTCACTTCCGGAAGTTTACTCGAAAGGTAAGTGAACCCTTCCTACATCTCATTATTATAAAACACAATTGTACTTGAAAACGTGTATAAAACTATAAATACATTATGCTCCATACCTACATAGTGTATGCTGTAGAAACAACAACACGATATACAGAAAATAATAATGCTAGCACCAGCCAGAAAATGTGTCAGATCGTGGAACAGTGCGCAAATATCTGGAAACTAGACATGTGGAGAGGGAAGTTTTGTCCAGCTCAGTAAAGCCTCAAACAATGAAATGGGCTACTTCTATGTGAATTAATGTGAATTAATGAGGAAGCGGAACAAACCTCAATTCAAACTGTTGTTAGAAAATACAACTTGTTAGAAAATAATTTGAATTTGACAAGTTGAAACATAGCCTATAGATAATTAGCAGGCAGCGAGTGTTAACTGCCCTATTGCATAAACATCACATTTTGGAACAGTGAATGCATTCTGACATCACGTGCATAAAACAACTCACGCTGAGGTGACCGTTACCTGCTGACCACACCGCTCGCAACAGCGAGCTAGCTAGCTAAATTGCCATAAATGTTTAATGCTTTTTGACCTGTCCCCAAATTAATGTAATTGAGTTTGTTTTTATATTTCAACCTGCGTGTCCTGATCGCTTCTGGTGTGGGTGAACAAAATCAACGTGCGTGCAATGGCGCACACAGACGTACGCACGTGTTCAGTTTGGTCTGCATGTTAGAGATATTTGGAACTCACATGTGAAAAGGTAAATGTTATTGGGTTAATGTTCATGAACATATTTAATGACATTTTCTCCTGAGCTGTTAATCACAATTTGAAAAGGTCCCTGGCCCCGCCCACAGCCACTCCTCCAACTGACAGAGTGGTTGTTACAATTTTGGGGTTTAGCAACATTTTTATTTTGACATTATAAAGAAAAACCTTTGTAAACAATGGAAGCTATCACACTGTCATATTGATCTGAGCCTTACTGTTGAAAAACCCCTACAGTGTACGACTTTTGGCTGTCGCAGATGCACCTCCCCTGTTGACTTCTGTCTGTAGTCGTCTGTTGTCGTCTTCAGTAGCCTTACAACTTGAACACACCCAACATGTAGGTGCATGTTTTTGCAGAAAGCTCCACCTCTGGCTGGCAGAAAGAACCGGATGAGCAGGAAAGGCAAAGTACAGAGCAGGGCTGTTACTTTCAGTTGTATCGTGTTCACTGATTTATGAAATGTATAAAAAGGACTTAAAAAGAATTTCAAATCAAGATTCGAAACAACAACTACTAATACAAAACAAGTGGGATCACTAACAGTATATCATTTTATTTGGACTTCACTGCTGTAAGTTTCTAAAGGGAAAGTTAATCTTGTTCTCGGAAGCCATTACAGAGGAGAGACTAGAGTGATAACACCATGGCTTCGAAAGCTAAAGAGCTTCTCTCTTGGTCTGCAAGCTCTGTGGTACCTGGAGGAGGAATCACAGCTGCCAGGCTGTTCCATATCATGAGGGACCAGACAGTGACTGTCATCATCATGGACAACCGTAGCTGCAGGGACTTTGAGGAGTCCCATATCTATGTCCCCACACAGATCTGCATCAGCGTCCCTGAGGAGGCTATCAACCCTGGGATCACTGTGAACCAGATCAAGGCCAGGCTGCCGGAAGCATCCAGAGAACAGTCGAAGAGAAAGGGGTTCGTAGACTACATCATATTACTGGACTGGTTCAGTTGTGTCACTGACCTCAGACTGGGGACCACACTCAAGAGCCTCAAAGACGCTCTCTTCAAGTGGGACAGCACCACAGATCTCCACAGAGAGCCCCTGGTTCTGGAGGGAGGCTATGAGAACTGGTTGCTTGTCTACCCCATGTACACAACCAACGCCAAAGTCAGACCCCCCCGACAACACGCCCTCAACACCCTCCCTCAGCTGAACTTCTGCTACCCCTCTCTGAAGGAGCTGAAGGCTTCAGCCCCCCCTCTACCCGCCCAAAAGCCTAAGAGTGAACTGCAGGCTTCGCCAGCTGCCCTGCAGCAGGAGCCGCAGCCCAAAGTAAGGGATGAGGACACACTTTTTTGTGTAGCAGGCCTGCCTGATGGCTGGATGAAGTTCCTGTACACGGTGACAGGTACCTATCGCTACTACCACGCCCCAACCAACAAAGTTCACCTCTACCCCCCTGGGGCAAGCATACCCCAGGCCCAAATACAAGCAGCCCCCCCAGCCCAACCTGTCCCTGCCAAGACCACTAAGCCCAGTCATGACGTGTATGCCAAGATGGAGATCGCCAAGCTGTCGGCAGCTAAGATCCGTAACCTAGACCCTGTACATGGAGGGATGGGTGCCATGCTGACAGGACTGTGTGACATAAGCAACTGTTACATGAACTGCATCCTGCAGTGCCTGTGTAACACCCCAGCCATGGCTGAGTACTTCACCAAGAACTACTACCAGGAAGATATTAACAGGACTAATATCCTGGGCCATAAGGGGGAAGTAGTAGAGGAGTTTGGGGTGATAATGAAGGCTATGTGGTCTGGCCTGTATAAGTCTATCAGGCCCAGGGACTTTAAGTTTACCATCGGAAAGGTTTGCGAAATGTTTGCTGGCAACGAACCGCAGGATGCAAGGGATTTTATGCATGTCCTCCTAGATGGGCTACACGAGGACCTCAATAAGACTGACACTAGTAAACCGTACCAATGGGAAGTGAATGACCACCACCTGGATGACCAAAGGGCAGCCAACCTGGCCTGGAACAGATACAAGCTGCGGAATGACTCCATCATCGTAGCTCTGTTCCATGGCCAGTGGAAGATCACTGTCCAGTGTCTCACCTGTCAACACAAGACACGAAAGTACGATATCTTCAATTACCACAACCTGCCACTGGCTTCATCTAAAGAGTGCTCCCTACAAGACTGTCTGAAGCTGTTCAGTAGAGAGGAGAAGCAAGATAACCATGTGTTCTGCAGTCACTGCAAAGCCCGGAGATCTGGAAGTTCCCGCCCATCCTTGTGGTTTACTTAATGCGATTGACCGTCAATGGCAGAAGGATTCAGAAACTCCAGACCAACGTTGACTTCCCTCTGGAGAACCTGGACCTGACCCAGTATGTCATTGGTCCAAAACAGAGGCTCAAGAAATACAACCTGTTTGCAGTCTCTAATCACTATGGGGGTCTGCGTGGTTACTACACAGCCTTCTGTAAGAACGCCATCAAACAGCAGTGTTACAAGTTTGAAGACAAGGATGTTTCAGACATCTCCACCTCCTCAGTCAAGTCCTCTGCCGCCTGCATCTTATTCTATTCCTCTCTGTGAGGGGCGGAAGGACACACAGGGGATTTTGTACAGTACGTGTGTGTGTGTGTGTGTGTGTGTGTGAGATCTGGTCCGAAGCGTCCGCTAGACAGTGGCGACCTGTCATTCAGGGTAGGTGGGGCAGAATTTTTTGTTGTGGTTGTTCCCTGTTTTGCATGTTATTTTGGCATTAATACGTGTCACATATCAGTTTGAAAACAATGTCATTCTCTTTTGCTTTCTTGAGTAAGGCAGCTCGAAAATGCAGGTGTTTCAGCCTAGCTCAGTGCTTTCTGTGGTGGTGGGGCAGCCAGTGGAAAATACGGAGCGTAGGGATTGGTAATGTTATCTAGTTGTGCCGTGATTGGCTCAGTGTTCTGTCACTCATGGGAACACTACGTCACCGCAAAATCTATGGGAAGAGCTAGAAAAATTCAAGCCTCTTGGGTGCTGCCATAGAGTTACATTAGAAGTGCCCATCCAAGACGGCTCAAGGTCATTGTTATATCAACAGTAGCTTTGATTGGACTGATCTTGTCAACATCATACTTTCAAAATCTTAGCTAGTGTGAGGGGATTTTCTGTTAAACCTTATTAATGCTTGTGTACTAAAATATCCTTCTTTAAGCCTAGGCATTGGGCTCGAGATTTGTGTGTGTGCATTAGTATAGGCCTGTTCTAACTTTTCTGTGTGTAGTATGACCCCACGATGTCTGAGAGCTCAGCCAAGACCTGACAGAAACTAACTGGTTCCTCTCAGCTTAACTGGAGGCAGAGCAATGTGTTATATCCTGCACACCAGCGATAAGGCTGTTGTTCTGTTTGGAGCCTGTTTCTGGGCGAAAGGTTCATGCTTGTGTGTGTGTGTAGGGGTAGGACCATACATCATCTGAGCTGACAGTCAAAGGTGCTTGCTTGCCCAACTTGGGGAACCGTTGAGCTACTGTTAGAGGAAGAATGTCTTGAGTGACTTCCTGTCACTTTGGCACCTATTGTCCTCACTCAGTTGCGACAGAACGAGACAACCTTTTCATTATAGCCTGTACCCCGTAACCCAGTTTCGTCTCTCCCCACACACACATACACATACATAAGATCACGTGTTTTGCAGATGCTTGTATAAGATAGCTTGACTATATAAGGCTTCTGTACTCTTTGTGCGTGGGCTCTCACTCCATTCACTTTGTGTGTTGTGTGAACAACTCCCTTATTGCAATACGTTTATTAATAAAAGTAATACCTTGATTGATTATTGACTTTGCCTCTCCTCATTATTAATTAAAGGTAGAATTTCCACCACACTAGCAAGCTAGACAAGCAGTCATCATCATGAATCACATCGAAAATATACTGGCAAATCCTTTTCAACCCTTGTCATATGAAGAGAAATTATAGATAAAACGTATTGGTGCTCATCGGCCATTGGACATAAACATTACACAACAGGTTGGAAATCACAAATTCAACCATGAGTGGTTTGGAAGGAATCATTGGCTAACTGCAAGCGTTACAGAGCTATCACTAGCCTGCTATTCAGTGTAGTGGGGGTTGTGGTCCAAGTCTGGGTTTAAGTGTCTCTTTTCCAAGATGAAAAGGATAAACATTCAACACCATGGGCTAGGAAAGGTTGAATACATTGGCCATGCAGTCAATCCAGCATGATTTTTGCTGTGTTCAAAACAACTGAAAACTCGGAACAGGGAAATCTCAGACTTCAGTGAGTTCAAGACAACTGGGAACTCTGAAAAAAATTTGCTCCGACTGGGAAAATACATTTTGAACGGTCATCCAACTCAGAATTCCAAGTCGGGAACTCGGGCCTATTTCTAAAGCTCCGACCTGAAGATCACTGACGTCATGATTCAACCTTGTTTTTTTACGAGTTCCGAGTTGTCTTGAAAGCACCATAAATCCAGAGAATGCCAGACTTTGATGACAGTTTGATGAATAAATGTGCCCACAAGAAGGACCACTGTGCCACCTTCCTGTTCAAGGGAGCGCCGCACAACAAGGTGAGTCCAAAAATGTATTTTATGCTGCTTTATAAATTATGTAATATGCCAAGGAGATATGTATACAGTAGCTAAGAAAGTAATACCAAGTGTATTTTGTGTAGTAAGCTGTTTTTAGCCCATGTGCCTCACCCTAATAATTTGCTCCCTTTCCCCCTCATAACTTAGCCTACTGTTCTGACTTGGTGGTGCACATGTAGCCTTTAGCCTGTTTTAGAGAAATTAAATCATCAAAGAGCTTTCGTTGTCTGCTCATTGCCCCATTTATTTATCATATGGTTCTGACTTAGTATACAGGAAGAATACTGTAAGAATGGCCCATGTTCTGAATTCTGTCACTGTACATTTCAAAAGTGCTGAACAAATAGTTATATTGACCACGTCCGTCCTAGCTCGCTCATTAATGTCTTAATCGAAATTACAGATAGCCTCTTATCCGCTCGTCGTCCCGTTTTGCCATAATTTGTACATCCCAATTGTCATTGGAAACTACATTTGTTTAAAGCACTATCAGCAATGTTTTTTTTAAAGGCAGTAAATGAGGCTGAATGAACTGTTTCGCTGCCAGACAAGGCTCCGCTGATAGCCAGGTGTAGCAGTGGTAAGGATTCACTCCATGGTGCTGAAAAGAAAGTCCTGGTCTTGGAACAACTTTATTTAGGCTTGTGTAACAGTTTGTGAGCACTGTTTGTCACCATTATAGTGCAATGAATGTATTGTTTAGTGTTGTGTTGGGTAGTGGCTTTGCTGGGATGCATCTAAAAAAAAAAATTCTACCAAGTTTTCCCCACCAAGATTTACATGCTAATATCGCTACTGCTCCCAGTCATTGCGCTAACGCTAGTTAGCATTGGCTTGCGAAACGACCACTAACTTCCTTCATAATGCACACAGAGAAATACAAATGGTGTCCACAAGTTAATCTGACTCTAGGTAAGTAGAACAAGAGATTCTTAAATGCAAGAATCTCGTAGTATCCTTTTAAATAAAGATATCCTATGAATTAACCTACTTTCCCTTTTGTAATTCCTTTTTTTAAGGTTCAATGGCAGTAACAAACAATTCTGATCTCAATGTTTTACCGTAAACCTATGTTTCACAATTTGCTGTGTGGTTCTTATCATTTGTTTATATAAATGTAATGATAAATGTGCAGTGATAAGATTTATGTGCAGTGATAACATTTAGCAATGCTATGTGCGAGGACAGGGTGACCAAATGAATGTGCGATGGTAGGCCTTTCCCGGCAGCAAACAAATGCTACAAAAAAGGCCATAGAACAAAAAGACCTATGGAATAAGTGGATGAATGGATTTTATGAGCAGTGCAAACAATACACAGAAAAGTTCAACATGATATCTGATATGTGCCGGCATGATGTTATTGAGAGATAAACATGAATGAAATGAGTCCTGGTGCTTCAGACATCTTGCTCTATACCAGTGGTCAACAATCGGTCGATCGCGATCGACTTGTTGATCTCCAAGGCATTTCTAGTCGATAGCCAAACATTTCTGTAAAAACCCAACAATAAAGCCTTGTTCCTATTTTTTTTATTGGTCTCGGGCTGTTGGTGATAGGTGCAGCCAATTCAGCTGCCCTGCGCGCCAGGAAGGCACACTGTTGCCATTTCATGTGTCTGAAGGTACAAACTCTGCCTTCCCGGTGGGCCTGGAGAGGAAATCAAGTGCGCTATGCCAGTGCTGGCCAATCAGAGTGCTCAGATGACCGAGTCACATTTACATACATTTACATTTCTCATTTAGCAGACGCTCTTATCCAGAGCGACTTACAGTAGTGAATGCATACATTTCATTTCATGCATTTTTTGTATTTTTATAAAAAGCTTTCAAATGAAACAAGCAATTTTACACACGGTAAAAAGTAGTTATCTTGACAATACTGCGTTCCAAAAGAGTAGCAGATTTTAACATTAAACATGTTTGGCTTTACCTTAGGCAGTAAGAGTCTGCAGTAACATAGCAGGCATAAAATAAAGCTACAGTAAAATTTATACTGTGAGATTTCAAAACATTTAAAACCATGACTAGAGAGAGACTGTCAACGAATACAGCAAAGAGCTGCTGTTTTTATGAGTGAGTTCATGATTAAGTTCTTACTCAGCACTGCCAACACTTTGTATTCAACACTTTTATAACATATTAGTCTGCTGCTGTTGTTGTGCTTACCCTGAAACCCCAGTGACCTCAACTGTTTGCATGTACATGAATCTTAATTCCAGTGTACAACCAGGGATAACTGTTGTCCTGGAATAATTTAGCCTGGCCATGTAGGGTCAAAGTCGATGGGTCAAAGGCAACAGAGTCGATGAAGCTTGATTTTAAGATAAACGGTCACAGCTGCAAAACCCTACAAAGGATCCATAGGGCTCTTATGTAGCTTTGCAACGATGAGTTTGTGAATGTTTTTCATGCAGGTGCGTGTGATTGGCTATGTGCCTTTGTAAGTGTGAGGAGAAAATGGTTGTGGCTGTGAAAATATAAGTGAGATACAACTCATGTCACTTCTATCACATAGTCCCTGTATTTTATGAGCACTAATCTCTTGTGGACAGACATAATTATGCAAGATTTTAGTTTTGGGTTAACCAAGATTATATGAGCACTAATGTCCTGATGCTTTCAAGTAATTCGCTCCAACTACTACTTCATGTGTTGTCACTGTTCATGTGATGGTCACAGAGGAAATGTGATCACTCAAGAGGAGGCTGGTGAGAGGAGCTATAGGGAGGAAGGGCTGGAATGGAATCAATGGAATGGTACCAAACATAAAACACATGGAAATGAGTTTGACTCCGTTCCATGAATTCCATTCCAGCCATTACAATTATCCCGTTCTCCAATAGCTCCTCCCACCAGCCTTCTCTGTGATCACTATACTCCTGAGCCATGCACACAGTGTTTATTACTTACTGGCCAGTGCAGTCAGAACAAAAGCAGGAAAGGAAGTTCTCTGTAGGGTCATCAAAGGTCCCCTTTCTGCTGACACAGAGGTCACGCAAGCATATTTTCATTAGTTCTTCATCCAGACAGCTTGTCATCTCCTTAGATACACTTTTGATCCGATGTTTTCATATATGATAGGGTAAAAGGAAGTTAACAGTATTTCCTGGTAAAAATCTGCATTACAGTTACTAAGCAATGAGGGAACTTAATTATGTCCTTCAGAGGACCAGGACCAGAGCAACCTGACTTGTCAAACATCCCCTTTCATTTGATGTATCAGTTGTCACCATTGGGATGTGTTCCCTCCACAGTATGAGGCCATGATAAACATGCATGCGTTGACCTCACTTAACAATTGGCAGCCTGCAGTCTCATTCTCTGTGAGCATGGCCAAGCAACAAATAAGGAGTCAGGAAAATCAACAACTTGACCCAGTTATCTTTAATACATATATTAAAACGTTAGTCTGAAAATATAGGTTACCATAACAGTATACTCATGGCAAATATCAAACAGGGCGATATTAACTAATCAAATAGTATTTTTGACAGAATTTACACTAATTCCCCCCCCCCAAAATCCAACCATACCAAAGTTTGCCATAGTCATATTGTTTATAGGTTTGGCCACATCAGCCTGCGTGACTCTGACTCTGTGAGGATATTGATGTAGCCATGTGTCCATAATCAGCTGTGACCATTGACCTTTGCTTGCTCCAGTACTGTGAGAAGTACGGTATCTCCTCAATCGCTAGTTCATTATGACATGTTGCCACGTCCTGTTATGTAAGGTCCTGGTGCGCTACTACCTGGTATGTCCTGGATATGTGCACCTCTTTCAGAGTCATCTGATCCAGAGGAATCAACTCTTCTGGTGTTTGGTCGGACAGGACCTCTTCATGTGTTTGTAGATGATGAAGTCCTACTTCTTCATCATCTCCTGATGTACATGGTCCTGGCATCTCATCTTGGGCATATGATATTGTTGCATCAAGTTCTTGTGAATAACTTCCAAGTATAGGGCCACCATTTCCTGGTTCATCACTCTCTGGTATGTGTGACTGTGGTTCATCATTGCCTGGTGTTTGTGGTTCGATTGTGTCACCATCTAGCTCCTCACTCAGATGCGATTGTGATCGTGGTGAACAACGTCCTGCTGTCTCTGGTACATCGCTTGCCAATTCATCCGGTCTTGCAGTATATGGCTGTGTTATGTCACCATCGAGTGTATGTGGTCCAGATATGTACAATCCTTGGCTATGTGGTCTATGTTCCTTTGTTCCTGTTTCATCCAGACCTGCTCCATTTTGTTGATGTAGAGTTGCACCAATCATGATTATTGCTGTATCTACAACACAAGAACACGTTCAGAATATATTGCAAGTGAACTGACAAAATATAGGTTCTGTACTTGTGAACAATTTCACACTAATGCAATTTGGGGAGACGACATGCGCTGCACATTTCCCTGAATATGGACTACCTAACTAAGTGTATAACTTTTGCGCAAAACGCACAGGCCTTGTTTATGGCTCTCACAGGGATTGATATCAAAATGTCAATTATAACACACAATATATAGCCTATATTGTTCCTTATTCTAGAAGTGAAGGGGTCAAATTGAGATTGTTTGTTCATTGTTGTAATAAGATTGTCCTAAGAAATGATGACAAGTCAGCAAAACAATTATTTAATACCCTTTTACAACACCGATCTATAACTTCTTTTAGATGACATCACATCAAGTCCATATCTTTTCTACATGTGACACGTGGGCTTAAATCTCTATGACAGGCCTTCATGTGCTCTTCTCAACATTTATCAGACCTACATCTTGGAAATAGTCTTAGAATGGCCCATAAAAAACGTCTTCATGCAAAGATGCAATAACTTTTATTACATCTCTTAACAGTCTACTTGGGAATACTTTGTACGTCTAAGATAAGAGTTGAATTCAACTGAGGCGGATAAAAAAAAGTCCATCTTCTAATACGCTTAATAAAAAGTCCATCTTCTAATACGCTTAAAGTGTGTTAGTCATAAAAGTAGCAGTGAAGTCAGGTACCAAAATTAGTCTCAGACATATTTTCACCAGCGAATGCCATAGTCTCCATACCCCACTAGTGAATTTAGCATCTATACTCTAAATGCTTTACGTAATTAATATTAGGAATGCTGATGGTGACATCTACATACTCAAATGACACATAGGTAAGACATATGCTGAAGCATGTGTTTTATTTAAAGATGGATGCAATACTATCTAATTATTATATATCTAAGTATAATGATCTTTGCCGTAGTACTGTATTACAACCTCTACTATCTCACCATCTGGCTAAAATGCATGGCATCAATACATTTCTTTACAGTGCTGTTTTATATAGTTTAAGTAGGCGGTGTTCTTCTCAGTCCTTTAACACAGACTGTTTATACAAGCCTGCCATTTTAAGCTACAGTTGTGATAAAGCTGCGGCTGTCAGATGGCAGCTCCATTGAACTATTTTACACATCAGTGTACTTATTTAAACACTTCATTTGTTTGTTATCATCAGTATAAGGACAAAATACAATAAACCTTGACGATTAGCATTTGTGAAACATTATCTTCTAACTGGAGAAATGATATAAAAATTCACCTCAAGAGTGAACTGAGTTTCGAGTTTAGATCGATTAAAAAACAGAATTAAATAGATTACACCTTCAAACTAAGTGAGAAGTTATTAACTTTCCTATTTCTCTGTTTCAGGTCATTTTAAGATAAATGTAGGCCTATGCTGATTTATATCCTACTACCATAAAGATGAAATGACTCACTACAAAAACTAAACCAAAAACTCTGCATGACACAACTCCTCCTCAATACCAATCAGGAAAACAGCCATTATGAGTATGCGAGCATTGGGAGGCTGGAAACACGGTCCTGGGCCTGGATTGAATAAGCACCATGGCTATGCTAGATATCTGGGATATCCACCAAGAGCGCTGATTAAAGTTAGGATAGAAACAGTGCTTGTTGCTACCGCCTACCAAGCCTTTCTCAATGGAATTTTACATTGTTCCAGGTCCAGTCACTCATATCGCGACTTGTAATAGTCTTTGTAATCACTTTAACTAGACCATATCAGTCTCTAACACAGGCTGCAGCTGTAACTAGGCCCGGGCCTACATTACATGTGTGAGCATATGCCAGGGAATGCTTGTTCAAGATATGTCAGGTCATTGGATTCGTTCGTTGCGTTTCCAACTTAAACACAGCAATTCCTAAAGCCATAACATATGTAATATATTGTCATTATGTAGTAATTGTGAATACAGCAAACTCCTCTAATTCAACTGGCCTAGGTTGTGTTTACCTTGTCTGCTACAGTTAAGCTGAAGAGCTAATGAACTAGACTAGGGACCCTCCTGAGAAAGACTGAAGCTCTGAACTCATTCAACCCCCTTTAAAACGCCTGCGCTAATCCCAATAAAACATAGCCATTATAAATATACAATTCATAAATTGCTTTGTGTGAAATATGCAACCCTCTAGCCCCATCCATTTAAACTCAAAAGTCTAATGTGTTGGCCTATCGACAAGCTGGCTGGTTCTTCTTTCGCCTCTGTTTGTTGTTCCGAATGATCCAGCCACAGTTCTGCTGGTACCCAACTAATCCAAGCTGTGAACCCACTCCTCAGCCGGTCCACAAGCCAGTAAACGTTACGGTTCAATCTCAAAAAAGTTGGAACAGACATAAGAGAGAGGGAGAAAAAGAGAGAGAGATAGGGAGGGAGGGAGAACGAGAAAAAGGCAGCAAGAAAAGTGAGGGACTTTCAGGGGCAGCTGTGTTTTATTAACCCAGTCATAATGCCCCTAAAAATCCTTATTGCTCTTGCAATGGTCAACAGAATCTCCTATAAGAACAAGTCTCTATGTTATGAGCGACGCACTCATACGGACATATTACAAGCTCTATGATGGCTCCCTGTGGCTCAGTTGGTAGAGCATGGTGTTTGCAATGCCAGGGTTGTGGGTTCGATTCCCACGGGGGGCCAGTACAGAGAAAAAAACGAAAAATGTATGAGATGAAATGTATGCATTCACTACTGTAAGTTGCTCTGGGTAAGAGCATCTGCTAAATGACTAAAATGTAAATGTAAACAAGAATACCGAACACAGTCATCCTCCTCAAGAACGGTTTAAAACAAGCTGACTGTTATTACCCTCTAGTCCAGGGCTGTCAAACTCATTACACGGAGGGCCTAGTGTCTGCGGGTTTTTGTTTTTTCCTTTCAATTAAGACATAGGCAACCAGGTGAGGGGAGTTCTTTACTAATTAGTGACCTTAATTCATCAATCAAGTAAAAGGGAGGAGCGAAAACCCGCAGAGCCTCAGCGGAATGAGTTTGACACATGTGCTCTAGTCCAACTCTGGACCTCGAAGCCAGTTCCACTGCTTTTTTTTATTTATCTCTCTAATCAGGGATTTTGACCAGGGACACCAGGTGGGGGTAATTAATTATCAGGTTGAACAGAGAACCAGGAGGCTCCAGTAAGAGTTGAATACCCCTGCGCTATGGTTACCTGCATGTGAGGGTCTCATTATAGGCAATGGTCGTCCATCTTTCCAATTATATGTTGTTTGCTTTCCTACAGGACAGATAAGTGAAAATACAATCAGGTGTACAGCTATGTGTTTTGGATAGTATAATTATGAAAAATATATTTAGAGGTCTGTAGTCACTTACCTCTGTGCCTTAGATACCTTGGAAGGGCCACAGAAACTGTAAAGACAAAAAAGGCGACAGAGGCTACTGTGCCCAGCCATGACCTCTCACTGTTCTGCTCATCCTCTACTGTGAAACAGACATTGTGATTCCTCATTAACTATCTGCTTGTCTTGGTGTCTTTGTAGTAATATACTCTATATGAATAGTATAAAGAACATATACATATCAATTTAATGAATGTGCACCTACCTATTGGAGTAACTGTGATGTTGACCTGGGTTTGGACCATGTGTCTGCTCTGGAAGCCTGTGAATGTACAGGTGTAAGTTCCTGAGTGTTCCTGATTCTCTGGGTTGTGAAGAAGGAGGGATCCGTTGCCCATCAGAACCTGGTCCTGCTCCAGTCCAGCCCGGCCCTCCCAGAGGTTGGAGGTCCGTCTGGTTCTGCTGTCGTAGCTGAGGATGACTGTGGGATCATTGGTTCTGGTGAAGGTCCAGGTGAGGGAGAAGTTCTGGAGGTTCTCTGGAGCGATGCAGGGTATGGACAGCTCTCGTCCCGCCTCTCCAATCAATTCCACTGCAAGATTAAACATGTCACAAGTCATGAGTCAATCAATGATGTAGTGGTAAAAAAAGGTGGGTAAACAATGATCGTTGTTCGTGGTGAGTAAAGTAGCGCTCCTTATACTTTCACTTCATTTTTGCACAAAAGGTGGGTCAACGCTCGTATCAAAAAAGGTGGCTAAACAGTGTTTAAGGGATTTTACCCTCCACTACACAACTGGTGTCCCCTTTGTCAACAACTTTATAAAATTCAACCATATGGAAGTGATTCTAAGCTGGTAACCCACTTTTATGATGTACATATTTTACATGCCTTTAAATCTCCGGACAGGTTGGTTTTCTCTAGAGACACTAAAAGAACAGACTGACCAGTATTTAGGGGTTCACATCAAAGCTATAGTTATTGTCTGAATTATTATTACAAATAAATCCTTGTCATGGTCAAGCACACACAAAGTGTTCAAAACATTAGGATCACCTGCTCTTTCCATGACATAGACTGACCAGGGGATTCCAGGTGAGAACCTATGATCCCTTATTGATGTCACTTGTTAAATCCACTTCAATCAGTGTAGATGAAGGGGAGGAGACAAGTTAAAGAAGGATTTTTAAGCCTTGAAATAATTGAGACATGGATTGTGCATGTGTGCCATTCAGAGGGTGAATGGGCAAGACAAAATATGTAAGTGCCTTTGAACGGGGTATGGTAGTATGTGCAAGGCACACCGGTTTGAGTGTGTCAAGAACCGCAACACAGCTGGGTTTTTCATGTTTAACATTTTCCCGTGTGTATCAAGAATGGTTCACCTCCCAAAGAACACCCAGCCAACTTGACACAACTGTGGGAAGCACTGGAGTTAACATAGGCCAGTGTCCCTGTTGAATGCTTTCGACACCTTGTAGAGTACATGACCCAACGAATTGAGGCTGTTCTGAGGGCAAAAGGGGTTGCAACTCAATAATAGGAAGGTGTTCCTATTGTTTTGCACACGCAGCGTAGATTGGTAACTTTTTTTCTAATTTGGCACACAGAAACTAGATGCCATAACTTCGTAAAAAAAAAATAGCACCCATTGGCCGATGAGGGGTACTGTTGTAAACTCTCATATGCGTTGCCCTGTTTGACCTAGAGTATGTAGGTGTCTTTCCCTCAAGGACCCATAAGGTGCGGCAGGATAGATTTTCCTCCATCTTCGGTATGTAGGCCAATGGTGCATCTTTTAACTTAGTTTGAGAAAAACAAAGGGATGGCTCAGTTATTGATAAATCAGTGAATCAGATTTGACATGTCCATTTAAATCCACTCCACAATAGCCTATCAACTTGAAATGTTTTAGGGTCGTCAAAGACATTCGCATTATGAACCATGTTAAGTTTGGCATTGATATCTTTAAAAAAGAAAGACACTTAATTGACTTTTTTGACAATGTAATGTTAATGCCTAAAATAATCATAAAAAATCTTAATCTCATGGACTTTACATTTTGTAATTGGACTCATCACAATAGTCCCTAAAGAGTTTGAGAAAATAATGTTGATGCATTTAAAGATGGCCACACTATACCAGTAGATGCATATTAGCACATACGCTAATATGCAGAAATATGCTAAAAATACTTAAAACATCTTCTTCTCATGAACCATAGGACCAAATGACACCAAATGGCCCATGGTACGTCTTAACTTACTTTGAGAACAGCTAAGGGATTGGTCAAAAGATGGCTGAGGTATTGACAAATTAAATAAATCTGATTTTATGTGTCCATTTAATGTACAGTGCCTGCTTTGTTATCGAATTGATCTTGTGTCCTTTCTGTCATCCTGTGAATCCTGTTCATTGCTGCTCACAGCTATATTTCCTAGTTCCTATTCCAAGGAGCATCTCAAATACAAGCTCAGTCAGTTCTTTGTAAAATGCATTTTAGATTATATCTAGGAGACAACAGCTAGTTCACTGTGAATTTCTGAGAGACCTGGTTTTATAAACATAACACTGCATCCAAGGATGTTGATCCATACCTTGCTGCCTCAGAGAGACTGTCCACACCTGGGCCTTGTCTGCAGAGATGACAGAGCAGAAGTAGGCGTGGTCAGAGACATTACCCAAGATCCTCACTGTGCTCTCCACTGTGTACAGACCCTTGGAGTCTGGGGTTTTGATGGTGGAGTTCTGTAGTGTTTCTGGACCAGATGGTGGGTCTGTATTCCATGCCACCTGAGGTGCAGGATAGATGTTCTGAGATGAACAGGAGACCACCTCCGCAGTCATCTCCATTCTCACTGACTGGATGAGAGCTGCAAAAGAGAAAACATTGTTCTTGATAGTGTTGAATAAAGAATTAAGCTTTAGTTTTTTTTCAAAGATTGATAACATTAATTTACTAGCCCTCTAGAAGGAGTTTACATGTCCAATCATGGCATATCATTGTATATCAGTAATGGTCCTACTGATCTAGTGATGCTTGCATTTTTGTATGACAACTTCGGCTTTCATAGATATATGACATAGTGGAGAATGGGGTTAGTTGAGCCACCCATTGTTTCTAGGAAACCATACACACAATTAATAATTTGACCAAATATTTAGGGAGAGGTCATCATTTCATGGAGTCTGTGAAGTAAAAAAAAAACACATGGAAAAAGTGGTCAAATGAAAGATCAAATGAATGTATTGTGTTAGACGTTTCATGATGCTTGTATCTAAAACTAAAGTAGATCATTTGAATATTGTTCTATACATCAGTTGGGGTATCTATAAGCTTCAAAATGAGGTCATAAACTTATCATGAAAGAGCATTCTTGTAGCAGTGTGGGGTAATGAAATCTAAATGTTTGCCTTGGGCTAAGTTGAGCCAATGATTGAACCAATGGCAAATTGATCAAATTGAAGTGTTTTCTTCCCAGGCGTAATGCAAGGCATTATCGCTGGGAAATGAGGTAACACCAGGGACTGGCCAATGTTAGTGTTTAAAAAAAATCAAAAGTGTTTGTTAGGTGTTAAGCCTGTGTTAAAGGCCCAGTGCAGTAAAAAAAAACGTGATTTTTCTGTGTTTTGTGTGTTTGTTAGGTGTATGTAGAACAAACATGGTGTGCCCTGTAGACTACTGCAGACAGGGCCCAGTCAAGTGTTACAGTGGAAAATAGACTGCTTTGTTCCCCCCTGCAGTCACGACCATGTTTCCACAGGGACTGTGGCTTGGTCATGTGATAGGCCCGTAGGGGGTAGTGGGGTAAGTTAGGCCACTTTTTACATTCAGCGTCACTCCATTAAGGGAAATAAAGTATTATTTCTAACAAGGATATCTACATATATATTTCAGGATTAAAGGGCACTAACAAACATGGTCCTCCAAAACTGTGTTATGTTCAATAGTAGGCCTAAGCTTATATTAAACACTACAGATTAACCACACTCCTTTCGGCTCTCCTACAGAGGTTGATATTGTTGCACAACAAATAAACGGACACAGTTAACATAGGGACAGTGAGACAGGGGTAGGCATGGCGAACAAAGCCTACCAACGTTTTAACTCTTTACAAATGTCTGGACAGGATTTGAAATCTGGAATCATACTGATGAATAGAAAGTGGTGTGTGTGAACTGTCCATTGAGAAATGTTGCATGGAAGAGGAATAAACTAGGAGACAATAGGGAGATTTTTCACTGACCTTTCACCCCCAGGTTGACAAAGGTCTCCTGGTTCCTCTTTCTGGTGCTGGTGTAGCACTTGTATCTTCCCTTGTCCTGAACTTTTATCCTTTTCAGGAGGAGCGATGCATTGCCATGGGCGATCTGGGAGTTGAACAAGCATGTCCTTCCATTGAAGTGCTTATTCTGCAGTCCATACTGGTCCTTGTTGTAATAGTAGCTGTGAACAGGGATCTGCTGTTTGTACCAGTGGATGACCACGGCACCAGTAGGTTTAAAGCTACAGGGAAGCATGCAGTCCTCATGGAATAAACAAGTCACATAAGCCTCTGAAAAGAAATGTTTGAAAATTAGAAAGTAGTGGTTTCGAAGAACACTTACAGTATACCTCAGCATCCATGGATGAGGAGAACATATCCAAACAGTAAGATGACCAGAATATCAGAATGTTGATTAAAGTAAAATACATGCGATTGACTGGCCTTTTCAGAATATTACAGCATATTTAGTGTTCTAACTTCTAAACTATCAATGGCCAGCAGCAAATACCCAAAGATGTTTTCCACCCAAACAAATCCTGTATCTTGTGTTATTTAACATGCAGTCTCTTCTCACAGCAGAGACTTGACAAAATGTATATGAATCTACGTACAAGTATAATCAGATGCGGAATAAAAGTCCATGACAGCATATTACCATCTATCGATCGTTTGTTTCTCTGGTGATGTTCAATAAATAAATTCAGGAAGGTTAGATGAACAAGTAACTACATTTAGTTTCTTGCTATTACCTGAATCGTCGTTCCCAAATAAATATCTCTTATCTTTGCTGCCGTTAGGACATTCTATGGATCACCAAATGGATAAGTAAAATGTGCTCTAAAACAAGAGATACACATACTGTAGAGCCTCAATAACAGCACCTCCTTAGAGCTTAGTTACTCCCTGAAATATATTTATATATATATATATATATAGAGAGAGAGAGAGAGAGAGAGACAGAGGAGGTCACGTCATACTGTACCTTTGGAGTCAGTCATAGACAATGTCCACAGAAAGATCAGGAGCACAGTGGCCGATCCATGTGTCAGTGCCATCGCAGAGGGTCTGTGTTCAGATCTTAGTCTGTATCTGTTAGTATTGTGTGTGTGTGTGTGTGTGTGTGTGTGTGTGTGTGTGTGTGTAATGAGCTGTGTCTGTGTGAATCCATGTCAAAGTGGCTGTTACATTGATGAAACAAGGACATATTAACCAAGCAAGTAAAACTTTAACCTGCCTGACCATGAGTAGTCATTAGGTTAGTCTGATTAATCAGGCTTCAATACATAATTAATTGGTATATACAGCCTGAAACATTTGTGTGCAAAATTGTGTAAATGTACATTGAAAGCCAGAATATTGAATAAAATGACATTTGAACTTACTCTGCTCAGAGGGTTGTTTTTATGGTTTGATTTGGCACTGAGGTAAAGTTAGTTTCATATTTTTACTTTTTTATTAGGATTTCAATTTAAAAAAAGCATAAATTGTTCTCCACCCTCTCCTCATTCAGAATATACTATTTTCATTGTCATTGCAGACTTGGTTACAGGAGGCTGCTGAGGGAAGTATGGCTCATAATAATGGCTGGAATGGAGTTAATGGAATGGTATCAAACACACGGAAACCATGTTTTTGATGTGCTCGATACCATTCCGTTGATGCCGTTCTAGCCATTACTATCAGCCCGTCCTCCCCAATTTAGGTGCCACCGGCCGCCTGTGGTGTACACTTTGTACAACTATTCAAGCAGTTGTTCCATTAACCTGCACACCACCCAGGCCAAGCTCCTGCTGTCTGCTTCATTACACATTACTCCATTAAGCCAGGCCACAGTAATTGAGTTCACAGACTAATCAACCATACAACTTGTGCCATAAAACTGTGCCTGAGAGTAAGTGTGTGTCTGGCCATTGTTTACCATGTAAAAAAATATTGCTGGCATCTAACCCCTCTCCCAAAGTGTAAATTCATCCATGTGAAATCACTCCACAAATATATTATTAATTTATACACTGAGTATACAAAACATTAAGAACACCTGCTCTTTCCATGACATTTGAATCCAGGTGAAAGCTATGATCCCTTATTCACTTCACTTGTTAAATCCACTTAAGTATGTGTAGATGAAGGGGAGGAGACAGGTTAAACAAGGATTTTTTAATCTTTGAACGGGGTATGATAGTAGGTGCCAGGCTCACCGGTTTGTGTTAAGCACTGCCGCGCTGCTGGGTTTTTCACGTTCAACAATTTCCCGTGTGTATCAAGAATGGTCACCCAAAGGACATCCACTCAACTTGACAACTGTGGGAAGCATTGGAGTCAACATGGGCCAGCATCCCTGTAGAATGCTTTCGACACCTTGTAGAGTCCATCCCCCGACGAATTGAGGCTGTTCTGAGTGAAAAAGGAAGGTGTTCCTAATGTTCGGTATACTCAGTGTATATAGTTCCACAGGGACTGCCACAGAATTGCTGACACTGCAGGAATCATCCACAGCATGTGATCAGCCATCACGTTGGTTACACCTGTAATTGGAAATATCATGGTCATTTTACTTTTGATATTCATCCTCCATATCTTTGATTGTTCCTCCTACATGTTACCTGCAGTGGGTCGTCTGGCTGTGATGTTGACCTGGTTTTGGACCATGTGTCTCCTCTGGAAGCCTGTGAATGTACAGGTGTAAGTTCCTGAGTGTTTCTCACTCTCTGGGTTGTGAAGAAGGAGGGATCCTTTACTCATCAGAACCTGGTCCTGCTCCAGTCCAGCACGGCCCTCCCAGAGGTTGGAGGTCCGTCTGGTTCTGTTGTCGTAGCTGAGGATGACTGTGGGGTCATTGGTTCTGGTGAAGGTCCAGGTGAGGGAGAAGTTCTGGAGGTTCTGTGGAGCGATGCAGGGTATGGACAGCTCTCGCCCTGCCTCTCCAATCAATTCCTCTGAAATAGAGACACATTCACCCAAAGTGTGACTGGCTGGTTTTGTCCAACTTTTTTGGCCTTTATATTGTTATGGTGGACCATGATAAATGGGTGAAAGATCTGAATACCTGTCTTCTTTATGGAGGTGGTCCACACCTGGGCCTTGTCTGCAGAGATGACAGAGCAGAAGTAGGCATAGTCAAAGACATTACCCAGGATCCTGACTCTGCTCTCCACTATGTACAGACCCTTGGAGTCTGGGGTTTTGACGGTGGAGTTCTGTAGTGTTTCTGGGCCAGATAATGGGTCTGTGGACCATGCCACCTCAGGGGCAGGATAGATGTTCTGAGATGAACAGGAGACCACCTCCCCAGTCATCTCCATTCTCACTGACTGAATGAGAGCTGCAAAAAAAGAAAGAAGTGTTCAATAAATTGTCACAATAGTTTAAGGCCCAGTGCAGACAAAAAAAATGTGATTTTCCTGTGTTTTGTATACAATACATCACCAAAAGTATGTGGACGCCCCTTCAAATTAGTGGATTCGGCTATTTCAGCCACACCCGTTGCTGACAGGTATTTAAAATTGAGCACACCGCCATACAATCTCCATAGACACACATTGGCAGTAGAATGGCCCGTACTGAAGAGCTCAGTGACTTTCAATGTAGCACCGTTGTAGGATGCCACCTTTCCAACAAGTCAGTTCACCAAATTTCTACCCTGCTAGAGCTTCCCCGGTCAACTGTAAGTGCTTTTATTTTGAAGTGGAAATGTCTGGGAGCAACAACGGCTCAGCCGCGAAGTGGTAGGCCACACAAGCTCACAGACCGGGACCGCCGAGTGCTTTAGTGCGTAGCGCTTTAAAATCATCTGTCCTTGGTTGCAACACTACCGGGTTCCAAACTGCCTCTGGAAGCAACGTCAGCACAAGAACTGTTCTTCTGGACATTCATGAAATGGGTTTCCATAGCCGAGCAGCCGCACACAAGCATAAGATCACAATGCGCAATGCCAAGCGTCAGCTTGAGTGGTGTAAAGCTTGCTGCCATTGGACTCTGGAGCAATGGAAACGCATTCTCTGGAGTGATAAATCACGCTTCCCCATCTGGCAGTTCGACCGACAATCTGGGTTTGGCGGATGCCAGGAGCATGCTACCTGCCCCAATGCATAGTTCCAACTGTAAAGTTTGGTGGAGGAGGAATAATGGTCTGGGGCTGTTTTTCATGGTTCGGGCTAGGCCCCTTAGTTCCAGTAAAGGGAAATGATAACGCTACAGCATACAATGACGTTCTAGATGATTATGTGCTTCCATTTATCGTTCTAGACGATTATGTGCTTCCGATTATGTGCTTCCTTTTGGCAACAGATTGAAATGTTTCAGCATTACAATGCCCCCGTGCACAAAGCGAGGTCCATACAGAAATGGTTTGTTGAGATCGGTGTGGAAGAACTTGACTGGCCTGCATAGAGCCCTGACCTCAACCCCATCGAACACCTTTGGGATGAATTGGAACGCCGACTGCAAGCCAGGCCTAAAAGCCTAACATCAGTGCCCGACCTCACTAATGCTCTTGTGGCTGAATGTAAGCAAGTCTCCGCAGCAATGTTCCAATATCTAGCCTTTCCAGAAGAGTGGAAGCTGTCATACAGCAAAGGGGGGACCAACTTAATATTAATGTCCATGATTTTGGAATGAGATGTTCGACGAGCAGATGTCCACATAACTTTGGTCATGTAGTGTATATTTACACACTATGAGGTTGGAATAATACTGTAAAATTGTCAAAATTATGATAATGACATTTTAGTATAAGAGTTGTTTGAAAATACTGACATTTCAGCCTGTATTGGTGGAATTGAGTTTTGGCCTTCCTGGTGAATGTTTTGCATGTCATCAATCAAGTTTTCAAGATCCAATATATCATGCAACGTTCACGTGCTGGTCAGAACTTGGAAACTCTTACTTACTAACTGGTTGTAGTTAAACATGTGCCGTGTTCAACGAATCAGCAAGTCTGAAATGTCATTGTTTCCTAGTTCTGACTAGTTAACTTTCAAAATAGAGAAATACACACACACACACACACACGCACACACACGTGAAAGTGTTATTGGTTGTGATTTCATGATTTTCATCATGTGATAATTTAGGGGTTTTCCACTTTTTTTTTAAACACCACTCCTGAATAAGAAACAATGTAATTAACAATTTGGTGCAACATGCACCATACTGGCTGTATTTCTGTACTTTGAAAGTTAGGCATCTTGAAATTTGCTTGTTGACATGCAAACAAAATGGGACTATATCAACAATGGACTAATGAAAGATAGTTTTTGTGGTGGGATTTTCCTTTAATAGACCAAAAGAATGAGTTCCAAAACTCTCTGCCAATAACCTCTAGTTTTCTGTTTTCCCCTCCTCACTCAGATCACGCCCAGACAGTACTAGCAAAATTCTTCCTTGAGAAATTGCTCTTTGCTAAGAAGCTGTTTTTGTTTCTTGTTGACCATTTTAATTTAAATAAATAACCATAAGGCACTTAATTGTTACCCAGAAAATATCTGATATCGATACAAAAAAGGCTGCATTGGACCTATTAATTAGCCCGATGAGACAAAGCACTACTTAATTAACACTTAGTGAGCTCCAAAGGTAATAGGACAGTGACACATTTTTTGTTGTTTTGGCTCTGTACTTCAGCATTTTGGATTTGAAATGATACAATGACTATGAGGTTAAAGTGCAGACTGTCGGCTTTAATTTGAGGGTATCTTCATCCATATCAGACGCAACGTTTAGAAATTACAGCACTTTTTGTACATAGTCCCCATTTTAGTGTACTTAACGTATTAAAGTAGTCAAAAGTTAAGTATTTGGTTCCATATTCATAGCACGCAATGACGACATAAAGCTTCTGACTCTACACATTTGTTAGGTGCATTTTCTGTTTGTTTGATTGTTTCAGATTATTTTCTGACATTCTGATATCTGCTTCACTGATTTCTGCTCATGTGAAAGCCTGGGTTTTCTGTACGTTAACACTTGAAGCTTATTACCTAAAATGGATCAATTGAAAGTGTGGGTTCACAACTCCAATCCAGATGTGTTGGTCATTACTCAGACATGGTTCAGGAAGAGTGTTTTGAATACTGATGTTAACCTTTCTTGTTATAACCTTTTTTCGGCAAGACAGATCTTCTAAATGTGGGGGAGTGGCAATCTTTACCAAGGATCACCTTCAGTGCTCGGTTATCTCCACCAAGTCTGTCCCCAAACAATTTGATTTGCTTGTTTTAAGTATTAAACTTTCAAATAGCTCTCTATTGACTGTTGCTGGGTGCTATCGGCCTCCATGATCTCCGGCCTGTACAGTACCTGCCCTAAACTCTCTCCTGGCCCCTTACATTAAGTCTGAATTTGTCCTGCTAGGTGACCTAAACTGGGACATGCTTAAACCACCTGACCAAGTCCTAAAGCAATGGGACTTCCTAAATCTTTCTCAGATTATTACCAATCCCATAAGGTATGACTCCAAACACCCAGAAAAGGCTACTCTTCTTGGCGTTATCCTCACAAATAATCCTGATAGGTATCAGTCTGGTGTTTTCTGTAATGACCTTAATGATCACTGTTTTACAGCCTGTGTTCGTAATGGCTGCTCAGTGAAACAACCTGTCCTAATTTGTCATAGACACTTGCTAAAAAACTTTAATGAGCAAGCCTTCCTTTGTGAACTGGCCTCTGTAAAATGGTATAGAATCAGCTTGATCCCCTCTGTCGAAGACGCTTGGACCTTTTTATTTTATATTTTCTGTGGTATTGTTAACAAACACACCCCCATAAAGAAAATGAAAAACAGGTTCAGCCCCTGGTTCGACTGTGATCTTGCAGAGTTACTCCACCTCAAGAATTGCATTAGGGAAAGGCTCGGGACACGCATACTCAGGCTCTTGTTCAGGCAAATGAAAAAAAAGTGCACTCAGGCTGTACGGAAGGCCAAAGTTAGTTACTTTAAGGAGCAATTCTCTGTGGGTCTAACCCCAAGAAGGTATTGAAAACAGTTAAAGACCTGGAAAATAAACCCTCCTCCTCACAGCTGCCCATGTCCCTTAAAGTTGATGATGGGGTTATTACTGACAAGAAGCACCTGGCTGAGCTCTTTAATCACCACTTCATTAAGTCAGGATTCCTATATGACTCAGCCATGCCTCCTTGCCCGTCCACATTTCCTCATCTCCCCCCCTTCTAATGCAACTATCCCCGATGCTTCTCCCTCTTTTTCCCCTGCCCCGCTACAAAGTTTATCCCTGCAGGCAGTCACTGAGTCTGAGGTGTTAAAGGAGCTCCTGAAACTTGACCCCAAAAAAACAAACATCTGGCTCAGATGGTTTAGACACTTTCTTCTTTAAGGTTGCTTCCCCTATCATCGCCAAGCCTATCTCCGACCTCTTTAACCTGTCTCTCCTCTCTGGGGAGGTTACCATTGCTTGGAAGGCAGCCTCGGTTTGTCCTTTATTTAAAGGGGGAGATCAAGCTGATCCTAACTGTTATAGGCCAATTTCTATTTTACCATGCTTATCAAAAGTTTTGGAAAAACTTGTCAATAATCAACTGACTGGCTTTCTTGATGTCTATAGTATTCTCTCTGGTATGCAATCTGGTATCCGCTCAGGTTATAGATATGTCACTGCAACCTTAAAGGTCCTCAATGATTTCGCCATTGCCCTTGATTCTAAGCAATGTTGTGCTGCTATTTTTATTGACTTGGCCAAAGCTTTTGATTCGGTAGACCATTTCATTCTTGTGGGCCGGCTAAGGAGTATTGGTGTCTCTGAGGGGTCTTTGGCCTAGTTTGCTAACTACCTCTCTCAAAGAGTGCAGTGTATAAAGCCAGAAAATCTGCTGTCTCAGCCACTGCCTGCCACCAAGGGAGTACCCCAAGGCTCAATCCTAGGCCCCATGCTCTTCTCAATTTACATCAACAACATAGCTCAGGCAGTAGGAAGCTCTCTCATCCATTTATATGCAGATGATACGGTCTTATACTCAGCTGGCCCCTCCCTGGATTTTGTGTTATATGCTCTACAACAAAGCTTTCTTAGTGTCCAACAAGCTTCCTATACCCTTAACCTTGTTCTGAACACCTACAAAACAAGGGTCATGTGGTTTGGTAAGAAGAATGCCCCTCTCCCAACAGGTGTGATTACTGCCTCTGAGGGTTTCGAGCTTGAGGTAGTCACCTCATACAAGTACTTGGGAGTATTGCTAGATGGTACACTGTCCTTCTCTCAGCACATATCAAAGCTGCAGGCTAAAGTTAAATCTAGACTTGGCTTCCTCTATCGTAATCGCTCCTCTTTCACCCCAGCTGCCAAACTAACCCTGATTCAGATGACCATCCTACCCACGCTAGATTACGGAGACATAATTTATAGATCGGCAGGTAAGGGTGTTCTCGAGTGGCTAGATGTTCTTTACCATTCGGCCATCAGATTTTCCACCAATGCTCCTTATAGGACACATCACTGCACTCTATACTCCTCTGTAAACTGGTCATCTCTGTATACCCGTCACAAGACCCACTGTTTGATGCTTATTTATAAAACCCACTTAGGCCTCACTCCCCCTATCTGAGATATCTACAGCAGCCCTCATTCTCCACATACAACACCTGTTCTGCCAGCCACATTCTGTTAAAGGTCCCCAAAGCACACACATCCCTGGGTTGCTCCTCTTTTCAGGTCGCTGCAGCTAGCGTCTGGAACATGCTACAACAAACACTCAAACTGGACAGTGTTTTCTCAATCTCTTCATTCAAAGACTCAATCATGGACACTCTTACTGACACTTGTGGCTGCTTCGTGTGATGTCTCTACCTTCTTGCCCTTTGTGCTGTTGTCTGTGCCCAATAATGTTTGTACCATGTTGTGCTGCAACCATGTTGTGTTGCTACCATGTTGTTGTCATGTTGTGTTGCTACCATGCTGTGTTGTCATGTGTTTCTGCCTTGTTATGTTATTGTCTTAGGTCTCTCTTTATGTAGTGTTGTGTTGTCTCTCTTGTCGTGATGTGTGTTTTGTCATATATATATATATATATTTATTTATTTATTTATTTATTCTTCTTATTTTTTAAATCCCAGCCCCCGTCCCCGCAGGTGGCTTTTTGCCTTTTGGGAGGCCGTCATTGTAAATATGAATTTGTTCTTAACTGACTTTCCTAGTTAAATAAAGGTTAAAAATAAAAGACAAAAAAATGTATATATATGTTGTGCCCCATTGAAATGAATGGTAAATAATGTATTGTGTCATTTTGGAGTCACTTTTATTGTAAATAAGAACACCCCTTTACTTTTTCTACATTTGCTTCTAAACACTTGTGGATGCTACCATGATTACAGATCATCCTGAATGAATCGTGAATAATGATGAGGAAGAAAGTTACAGACACACAAAGATCATACTCCCAAGAAATTATAACCTCTCACCTTTACAATAACGGTGGAAGTTAGCATTTTTTTTGGGGGGGGGGGGGGGGCTGTATGATACTTGTGCGTCTGTAACTTTCTAACTCATCATTATTCACAATTAATGCAGGATTATCCGTAGTCATGGTAGCATCCACATTAATATAGAAGTGTTAAAAAACATTATATTCTTATTTACAATAAAAGTGACTCCAAAATGACACAATACATTATTTACCACTTATTTCTATTGGGCACTGAAACACAACCAAAACAAACTGAAAATTCATCCAACCAATTTATAGAGTCACAAGCTTGATTTAGTCATTGTGTGCTATGAATATGGGACCAAATACTTCACTTTTGACTACTTTAATACACATATAAGTGACTTTGTCCCAATACTTTTGGTCACCTACAATGTGGGGTCTATGTACAAAAAGTGCTATAATTTCTAAACGGTTCACCCGATATGGATGAAAATACCCTAAAATTAAAGCTGACAGTCTGCATTTTAACTTCATAGTCATTGTATCATTTCAAATCCAAAGTGCTGGAGTACAGAGCCAAAACAACAACAAATGTGTCACTGTCCCAATACTTTCACACAGCAACAGCAGGAACTAACCTTCCACCTTAACATCCACAAAGGTTTCCTTGTTACCCATCACGGTGCTGGTGTAACACTTATATAGGCCCTCATCTGAAACATCTACCCTCTTTAGTAGGAGCGATGCATTTCCATGAACAAGCTGGTCTTTGAACAAAGAGGTCCTTCCACTGAAATGTCCATTCTGCAGTTGTAACTGGTCACTTTGATAGTAGTAGCTATGGACGCATATTTGTTGTTTATACCAGTGAACCACCTCGTCTTCATTTGGTTTGAAGCTGCATGTCAGCACACAGTCCTCAGAGTAGAGACATTTCACCAGAGAGACTGGGAGGGAAGACATGAAAAATAAAAATGCCTAGATATTCTTTAATAGCTGTTTGGATTCCAGAGGTTAATGTTATTTTATTACAATCAAACATTTCTGATAATGAATATATCTAGTATTCTTACCCGAAGTTACATTTTCAGCCAGTTGCAGGGTAAATAACAAGATGAGTAGAAATGTAATTGACCCTGTTATTCCCTTGTTTCCTTTACAAGTATTCATCCACTCACACATCTAAGAGTAGAAGGGGAAAATATTAGTGTACAACATTTTCAAAATCTCAAAATATATTATGATCTTCTCATGCTATGCTTGCAACATTTAAGATAGTGATGTAGTTGAAGATACGGTGCCTTTAGAATGTATTCACACCCCTTTACTTTTTCTACATTTTCTTGTGTTACAAAGTGGGATTAAAATGTATTTAATTGTAATTTCTTTGTCAACGATCTACACAATATACTATAATGTTAGAGTGGAAGAAAAATTCTAACATTTGTAAAACATTCATAAAAAAATAAATACTAATATATATTGATTAGATAAGTATTAAACCTTCTGAGTCAATTCATGTTAGAATCACCTTTGGCAGCGATTACAGCTGTCAGTCTTACTGGGTAAGCCTCTAAAAGCTTTCCACACCTGGATTGTGCAACATTTGCCCATTATTATTTTTTGTATTCTTCAAGCTCTGCCAAATTGGTTGTTGATCATTGCTAGATAACCATTTTCAGGTCTTGCCACTGATTTTCAAGCAGATTTAAGTCAAAACTGTAACTCGGTCACTCAGGAACATTCACTGTCTTCTTGGTAAGCAACTCCAGTGTAGATTTGGCTTTGTGTTTTAGGTTATTGTCCTGCTGAAAGGTGAGTTCATCTACTAGTGTCTGGTGGAAAGCAGACTGAACCAGGTTTTCATCTAGGATTTTGCCTGTCCTTAACTCCAAAACATTTCTTTTTTATCTTGAAAACTTTCCAGTCCTTTACATGAAGCCATTACTATGCTTGAAAATATGGAGAGTGGTACTCAGTAATGTGTTGTATTGGATTTGCCCCAAACATAACACTTGTATTCAGGACAAAAATGTTATTGCTTCACCACATTTTTTGCAGTATTACTTTAGTGCCTTGTTGCAAACAGGATGCATGTTTTGGAATATTTTTATTCTGTACAGGCTGCTTCTTTTCACTCTGTGAAGTAGGTTAGTATTGTGGAGTAACTGAAATGTTTTTGAACTCTGTAACTGTTTTAAAGTCACCATTGGCCGCATGGTGAAATCCCTGTGCAGTTTCCTTCCTCTCCGGCATCGGAGTTAGGAAGGACACCTGTAGTGACTGGGTGTATTGATACACCTTTCAAAGTGGATGCTGATTGGACGAGCAGCGTTCCAAGCTGTGTTGTATTGGCCGTCACAGACACACCTACGCCTTCTAACAGTACCATCTGAAAATGTTCACTGTGCCTCCATAAGAATATCATGTTCATGTTGCTGTTCGAATCATCTCTTGTATTTATCTTAACTCGCACATTATTTCCCCTTGCTTCCAGCCTAGCATTTAGTTTGGTACAGCTGGGGTTAATATAAGCCTAGCATTTAGTTTGGTACAGCGGGGGTTAATATAAGCCTAGCATTTAGTTTGGTACAGCGGGGGTTAAAATTTGAGTTTGAGTTTATTCAATTTTTTACAGGGACAGTGCACATTAATCAACGTTTCAGTAAAAGTGCCGGTTTTAGCCAGCCGGCTAATTTTCAAGCGCAGTCCCTGGGCAGGTTATTAAAAACAATTACAATATAGACAATCATTGAGCAGTGAGCACACGTAGAGCACATAGGACAAGCAAAACGTAGCATACAGACAGAGCAACATAGAACAAAAAGCAACAAGACAAAATCCATAAAAGCAACAAAGTGTTTCCACACCTCACAAGCTACAGACAACAGACAACATGGAAAGCGGCAATACACAGCTAGGGATTATGTTCACAAATCTGATTGACCTTTAGCCATGTCTTCATGCATTTTGTGAAAGTGTGATAGGTGGTACAGTTATGTGTGTCTGAAGGCAGTGTATTCCAGACATGGGAAGCTCTCACAGAGAAAGCAGATTTACTAAAGGTGCTTTTCCTTAAGGGAACTATACAGTCACCTCTCATGGCGGACCTTGTGGATCTGCTGCCATATGTTTGGGTTTTCTGTTTAACAAAAATACTGAGTGGAGGGGGAGCCAGGCCATTTAGGATATTGAATACAAGACATGCGTTGGTGTATTGCACAAGATTTTCCCAACTCAGGAGCTCATGCTTTCTGAGGATATAACAGTGATGATGGCTATTGGGCTTCCTATCAAGCACTTTGAGAGCCTGTTTGTAGACAGACTGAATAGGTTTTAATGTTGTACAGCAAGCTTGGGCCCAACTAGTCAAGTAGTATGTTAAGTGGGGGGGTATCATAGATTTGAAGTACAGCTTTGCTACCTCTGTAGTCAAACAATTTCGTATAAATCGGAAATTAGCTAGGTTGAATTTGTTTATTTGAATTGCCTTTTTCACATGCTTTTTAAAAGAGAGGTTGGAATCAAGTATGTTGCCAAGGTACTTCAAATCAGATACCACCTGGAGCTTCTCCCCTGACACATAGACATCTGGCTCAGTAGCATCTGTTGCCCTCTTTGTGAAGAACATGCAAACAGTTTTTTCACATTGAGATGCAAACACGAGTCACTGAGCCACTTTGTAACCTGGACCATTACAGTAGTGAGTTCTTGTGCAGCTTGTTGTTTGCATGCACATATATCACTGTATCATCTGCATACATTTGAACTTCAGACCCAGTACAGACAGAAGGCAGATCATTAATGTACAGGCTGAACAGGAGGGGCCCCAGTATTGACCCTTGGGGCACGCCCACATCATAGCTAAGAGTGGACGACAGCTCATTGCTCACTCTGACACACTAAGCCTCGCATTTAGTTTGGTACAGCAGGGGTTAATATAAGCCTAGCATTTCGTTTGGTACAGCGGGGGTTTATATCCGGCAAGGGCGCGGGGGTAGCCAGCTTTCGTTTGGTACAGCGGGGGTTAATATAAGCCTCACTGTCTGACCTCGGAAACAATGTTTCACTTTTGAATTTTGATCTCTGTAGTATCATAAGTAAAGTGAGCAGTGTCAAGACAACTTTTTCTGAGCCAGTTGAAATCACACATCAACCAGTGGAGTCTGGTGGGAGGAGCTATAGGAGGACGAGCTCATTGTATTGGCTGGAATATAATCAATGGAATGGAGTCAAACTTGTGGTTTCCATATGTTGATGTGTTTGATACTGTTCCATTCATTCCATTCCTGTAACGCTCGTCATTCGAAGGAGAAGTGGACCAAAGCACAGCGTGGTAAGTGTTCATGATAATTTATTTCAAGAAACACTCAAACAAGAATAACCAAAAGAAACAAAACGAAAGCGAACCGTTCCGTCAGGCTCAGAATGCTAAACAGAAAACAATCTCCCACAAACACAGGTGGAAAACAGGCTGCCTAAGTATGATTCCCAATCAGAGACAACGATAGACAGCTGCATCTGATTGGGAACCACACTGGCCCAAAAACAAAGAAACAAAAAACATAGACTTCCCTACCCGAGTCACACCCTGACCTAACCAAACATAGAGAATAATAAGGATCTCTACGGTCAGGGCGTGACAATTCCAGCCATTACAACGAGCCCACCCTCATATAGCTCCTCCCACCAGCCTCCTCTGGCATCAACGTCATTACCATGGGCACATGCAAGTAAATGCCAATAGAAAAAATATCAAACAAAATGCAGCTAGTGTACTGCCATTCCAGGTTCAATGTTTGACATAACTGAGTTAGCTGAAGTTGACTTGCTAGCTAGCAAGTGAGAATAACTTATCCAGCCTGCATAGCAACCATTTTGTTTAAAACAGAAGACATGTCATTTTGCATAACAACTATGAATAATAATGAATGACTGGGTCATGTCTGTAGCAACATGACCAAAATAACTAACTAGATTTTGTCTGGATTATATATTCTGGTGGAAGAATGAAATTGTATGAATTTGTAATATGTTGGGAACAGTTTTATAAAAGCAATAAGGCAGTGCTGTATCACGAATACAGTCACAGGTAAATGGGTTGACACTGGAACAGGACTCCAACAGGATTCTGGCAGGAATGGGAGTGAAGTTCTAGGCTTGCGGTCCAAACACTTAAAAGACCCCCTCAGCCTCAAAATTAAGTGGACACTTCTGATGACGTATAACTTGTGTCAAATATACACTTGCAGGGCAAGGGAGGAAGGAATGATTTTTAAATGGACCACACTTTGCTGGAAATTCGTCACTCGTTCATCCCGCGATGATTGTGTTTTTAGCCACCGGTAACTTGTGGGTGCTTTATATGCGCTACAGTCAATTATGATTGCATGTCTACTTATATTAAATATATCATTATTAATATACGCCTACTGTATGATAGCTAGCAAACTAACTTTAGCCTGCCTAGCTGGAACTAACTGAAGAAGGAAAATGTTTTATTTCCAAAAGATAAGCAAACAAAAACATATTTACTTTTTACGAGACGTGTTTGTACCGTCATGTGCTTTAGTAGCACAATTTGTAACTTATTTGCATTCGTTTTTACCTACACGTGTATGTTGACTTCTCCATTGATGTTGTTTTTAAGTTTTGGAGGACTTTTCTTAGGAGATGTACAATCGTTGCAAATGTAATTATGTGGAGTTTCAGGGCCCTGAGTGAACATAATTATACACTCGCAAAGCCGACTAAAAACGAGGGCTGAGAGCGTTGCAAACTTCCCTTGCTTGGCTAATCATTTGGACCACCCGCCAAGATGGCGACGGGGATTCCCCAAGGGCATAAGGCGAGGGTAAGTGAACGAGGGTGTGTTTTTTTTAAAGTGTTTGGACGGCAACCCTAGAGTCAACTTTGAGACAGGATCAACAATCCGCAGGAACGGGCCGTACAGGAACAGTTCTAAACTTAGTTTTTGGGGTGGAAATATGTAATGTGTTGGGCATTTCATTAACAAACAAAAAAACTATGTAGGCTAGGCCTAATATAGTTTACTTAATAAAAAGAAATTGTAATTTTCCACTCTCACGCCTCGCTCCAGTTGTAGCCAGTTACTAGGCTACCTGATGCCAACCCACGTCAGTAGACTAAATGATGACGTCTTCAATAGAGGAATTGCAACGTCTTGTAGAAGCCAAGGACCGACCCATCATTAACATTAACATTAGAGTCAAGGAAAAAAATAGAATTTGATGGAGTTGTCGTTGACAACGAAAGAACCGAGTACACGGCAATGCTAAGGTTTAATCAAATAGGCCACAAACGGAGAGTGGGACAAGCGGCATAGCTGCCCTTCTCCCAGTCCCAACAACATTGCCGTTAAGGCCAATTGTTTGCGTATTTAACGAAACTCATACCATCTGAGGTGTAGAGTGAAATAAAAATAGACTGACTTATGCAGTACTGCTGCTCCCATGTCAATCTCTACTGCGAACAACGCCATTTAGGGCAGCTAGCCACCAGGCAGCTAGCCCCCTGTAATTCACATTAAGACCACAAGATGTCACAATTATTTATTTTCCCAACACTTTTATCTGGTTGCCACTGCTCTTACTCAACAAAACATTTCCTATGTCATACATTTTTGAGAAAGTAACTTAATTGCGGTTGTAAATGTTTCCACTGCTGACTGATTACTTTATAACCTTTTAGCTATTTGACACAGCATGTGATGTCTTATAGCTAGATGGCTAGCTACGTTTTTAAGAGAACTTTTCAGTTGGCATCTCCCCGTTTTCAGTCACAGGTGGGGGCTGGATTAGGTGTGAGCTGTGCAGGAGGTGGGCTCATGAGTTGTGCTCCAATTTTACTGGGAATAGCTTTATTTGTGACCTATGTATAAATTTGAATTGCACAATGACAGAGCGTAAGAAAGTTGCCACATCAATATTACACAGAGATAAAAGATATTGTTATTAAATGTTATATTCCAATGTTATTTAATGTTATTAGTTATATTCCAATATTATATTCTAATGACAATTTTTTTGTATGCATTAAAAACAACTATTGAATACCTTTTGCTCCTGAATGTCATTTTAAAGACTGCTGGGATATAAAATCTTGCATTATTCAAATAATATTTAGTGCAATTGTACATAATGGATTGTATAGAAAAGGAACAACGAAGAATGAACAAAGAAAATGAATGTGCAGGTGAGTTAAAAAGAGGGACTTTACATCAAATCTCCTCATAGGGCGGACATGAATGGTGACATGTGCAACACCATTTCCCCCCCATATTTTGTTTAAATAATTAAAATAAGACAACTAGACATAGCTTTTAAGTATTACTTAAAGAATTTTTAAATAAAACTGATTAAATGGATTTTAACACACTTGTGTGAAACCTTATTCCATAATCTTCCATAAACACCCCTTTCCTAAAAACAACATTTCATGAACTATACTGCTCAAAAAAATAAAGGGAACACTTAAACAACACATCCTAGATCTGAATGAAAGAAATAATCTTCTTAAATACTTTTTTCTTTACATAGTTGAATGTGCTGACAACAAAATCACACAAAAATAATCAATGGAAATCCAATTTATCAACCCATGGAGGTCTGGATTTGGAGTCACACTCCAAATTAAAGTGGAAAACCACACTACAGGCTGATCCAACTTTGATGTGATGTCCTTAAAACAAGTCAAAATGAGGCTCAGTAGTGTGTGTGGCCTCCACGTGCCTGTATGACCTCCCTACATCACCTGGGCATGCTCCTGATGAGGTGGCGGATGGTCTCCTGAGGGATCTCCTCCCAGACCTGGACTAAAGCATCCGCCAACTCCTGGACAGTCTGTGGATGGAGCGAGACATGATGTCCCAGATGTGCTCAATTGGATTCAGGTCTGGGGAACGGGCGGGCCAGTCCGTAGCATCAATGCCTTCCTCTTGCAGGAACTGCTGACACACTCCAGCCACATGAGGTCTAGCATTGTCTTGCATTAGGAGGAACCCAGGGCCAACCGCACCAGCATATGGTCTCACAAGGGGTCTGAGGAGCTCATCTCGGTACCTAATGGCAGTCAGGCTACCTCTGGCGAGCACATGGAGGGCTGTGCGGCCCCCCAAAGAAATGCCACCCCACAACATGACTGACCCACCGCCAAACCGGTCATGCTGGAGGATGTTGCAGGCAGCAGAACGTTCTCCATGGCGTCTCCAGACTCTGTCACGTGCTCAGTGTGAACCTGCTTTCATCTGTGAAGAGCACAGGGCGCCAGTGGTGAATTTGCCAATCTTGGTGTTCTCTGTCAAATGCCAAACGTCCTGCACGGTGTTGGGCTGTAAGCACAACCCCCACCTGTGGACGTCGGGCCCTCATACCACCCTCATGGAGTCTGTTTCTGACCGTTTGAGCAGACACATGCACATTTGTGGCCTGCTGGAGGTCATTTTGCAGGGCTCTGGCAGTGCTTCTCCTGCTCCTCCTTGCACAAAGGCGGAGGTAGCGTTCCTGCTGCTGGGTTGTTGCCCTCCTACGGCCTCCTCCACGTCTCCTGATGTACTGGCCTGTCTCCTGGTAGCGCCTCCATGCTCTGGACACTACGCTGACAGACACAGCAAACCTTCTTGCCACAGCTCGCATTGATGTTCCATCCTGGATGAGCTGCACTACCTGAGCCACTTGTGTGGGTTGTAGACTCCGTCTCATGCTACCACTAGAGTGAAAGCACCGCCAGCATTCAAAAGTGACCAAAACATCAGCCAGGAAGCATTGGAACTGAGAAGTGGTCTATGGTCCCCACCTTCAGGACCACTCCTTTATTGGAGGTGTCTTGCTAATTGCCTATAATTTTCACTTGTCTATTCCATTTGCACAACAGCATGTGAAATTTATTGTCAATCAGTGTTGCTTCCTAAGTGGACAGTTTGATTTCACATAAGTGTGATTTGACTTGGAGTTACATTGTGTTGTTTAAGTGTTCCCTTTATTTTTTTGAGCAGTGTAGTTTAAGAAGTGTAAACTCTAGCCATTTATTTTCCTTTTATAGTTTATTCACCTCGAATTTCAATATTGAAACAATGTTGCAAATGTAGGACGTACAAACAGCAAGGTTATTACAAATCTCTGCTGTTGAAAACCACATGTTAGTCTAAATGAAATGGGAAATAATGTCTAGATGCTTTTTACAGTGTAGACCTAGTACATAAATTGCCTGGCTGAGCTGATGAGACAGTGGATTGCGCAGTCAGATGGAACAGAGTAAATAAGCATTTCAATGTCATAGATTTAACTGGTGCTAACATGTGGAATAGACACAGGTTGGAATGCGGTTTTAACCCGTTGTATAATGCTTATTGAACACAGAGTGAGTACATGCAACTTATTATGTGACTTGTTTAGCACATTTCTATTTCTGTGCTTATTTAGGCTTGCCATAACAAAGGGGTTGAATACTTATTGACTCAAGACATTACACTTTTTCATTTAAATGAATTAGTAAACATTTCAAAAAACATAATTCCACTTTGACATTATGGGGTATTGTGTGTGTGTGTGTGTAGGCCAGTAACAAAAAATCTGAATTTTATCCATTTTAAATTCAGGCTGTAACACAACAAAATGTGGAAAAAGTCAAGTCAAGGGGTGTGAATACTTTCTGAAGGTACTGTATGGATGTGGTTTTGTAGAGACCGTTGAATGAGGGAGAACACTTTCTAGGCCTATAAAACTTTTACAGTATAAAGCAAATGTCAGCCAATCCATGCCATTTGAAGACGTACGTGTTCATGCTTGTGTATCCTTTCACAACAAAAATTAAGTGCAGGTCAACTCAAAGGTGCAGCATAACCAGTATTATCCAAAATATAGTTCCATCACACGTTAAATTTCACACAAAACCTACCATAGCAGTGTCACATTCAGGACGAAAATGTCACTCCATTACATAGAGCACAGCAGTGTCTATTTCTGTTACAGTACTGTCATTAGATACCTTAGGCAGTGTCTATTTCTGGCTCAGTACTGTAATTTGATACCTTAGAACGGTATAAGGCAGTTCAGAGTTGACAACTACAACTGCTACAATGTACACTGTATTCACAACTTTAATGTAAATTATGAAGACTGTACAGTTATTAAATTGTCTAGAACACAGATGTGCTCCATTCCGTTCATCCACCTCTGGCCTGCTCGCCTCCCTACCTCTGAGGAAGCACAGTTCCCGCTCAGCCCAGTCAAAACTGTTCGCTGCTCTGGCACCCCAATGGTGGAACAAGCTCCCTCACGACGCCAGGACAGCGGAGTCAATCACCACCTTCCGGAGACACCTGAAACCCCACCTCTTCAAGGAACACCTGGGATAGGATAAAGTAATCCTTCTAACCCCCCCCTTAAAAGATTTAGATGCACTATTGTAAAGTGGTTGTTCCACTGGATATTATAAGGTGAATGCACCAATTTGTAAGTCGCTCTGGATAAGAGCGTCTGCTAAATGACTGATTGACTCCGCTGTCCTGGCGTCGTGAGGGAGCATGTTCCACCATTGGGGTGCCAGAGCAGCGAACAGTTTTGACTGGGCTGAGCGGGAACTGTGCTTCCTCAGAGGTAGGGGGGCCAGCAGGCCAGAGGTGGATGAACGCAGTGCCCTTGTTTGGGTGTAGGGCCTGATCAGAGCCTGAAGGTATGGAGGTGCCGTTCCCTTCACAGCTCCGTAGGCAATCACCATGGTCTTGTAGCGGATGCGAGCTTCAACTGGAAGCCAGTGGAGAGAGCGGAGGAGCGGGGTGACGTGAGAGAACTTGGGAAGGTTGAACACCAGACGGGCTGCGGCGTTCTGGATGAGTTGTAGGGGTTTAATGGCACAGGCAGGGAGCCCAGCCAACAGCGAGTTGCAGTAATCCAGACGGGAGATGACAAGTGCCTGGATTAGGACCTGCGCCGCTTCCTGTGTGAGGCAGGGTCGTACTCTGCGAATGTTGTAGAGCATGAACCTACAGGATCGGGTCACCGCCTTGATGTTAGTGGAGAACGACAGGGTGTTGTCCAGGATCACGCCAAGGTTCTTAGCACTCTGGGAGGAGGGGACAAGGGAGTTGTCAACCGTGATGGCGAGATCATGGAACGGGCAGTCCTTCCCCGGGAGGAAGAGCAGCTCCGTCTTGCCGAGGTTCAGCTTGAGCTGGTGATCCGTCATCCACACTGATATTTTATATTAATTATAGCTATTGTTGTGGTATTCTGTCAGCTGGCAGTTATCCATTGGTGAATCATCTGTCTTAACTGTGAGGGAGAGATGGAGAGGCCAATCAGTGAGGCAGGGCAGTAGATATTAGCCAATAAAGTAATAACTCTAAAGACTGCATTATTTATAACCAGTGTACTTCAACCATACTTGAATAAATCAAGAGTGATAGAAGAGTGGGAGTTTTATGAATGCTGTAAAGGCTAACGGTATCTGGGCTGAAGGTTACACAAGCCATTTTTTTTTTGCCCTTGCAGAATGGTAAAAATCTGATAAATGGATTTGATTATAATAGGACAAAAGCACAAAGGCCATATAATGAGGAGTCCTGACAATTGATAAAGAATACTTACTAGTTTCCGTTGGTTGCATCTCTGTGTCCTCCACAGTGGTCCCACCAGCCTGCCGTTGGTTGGCTAAGGAGTAAAAATACATATGAGGCATCACTTCATTCATTGTCACCTCAGTATGAGTACAGAATGCATGGTGCTCTGAAGTGATTCATTTACTCTCAGGTATTCTTCACGCTTGTCTTTTCTTTCCAACACTGACTTTCCTGATAGCTACTTTATTGAGGAAAATGTTACTATGACTGTGATAGATATGTGGTTGTCTCACCTAGCTACCTTAAAATGAAGGCACTAACTGTCACTGTGGATATATATATATTTAATATAATGTTTCTCATTCTATTATTTATTTAAGGCGAGGCACCACACCCTAACTTTTATTTTTCCTTAATCACATCACAATTAACTTTTACCAGTTGAATATACACACCAATATTATAATTTTTGTATTATAACTTTTCTGAAATATAGTAAAAAATATGCAAATGCTGTGATATCTCATTACATGAAATATCCTCGCCAACGACCGGAAGGCCCTACAGAGGGACGGGACAGCCCAGCGCATCACTGGGGGGCGAGCTCCCAGCCATCCAGGACGTACATGCCAGGCGGTGTCTGAGAAAGGCCCGAAATATTGCCAAAGACTCCAGCCATCCTAGACATGGACTGTTCTCCATACTCGGTACCGGTGCATCAAGGCTCAGACAAACAAACTCGTAAACAGCTTCTGCATCCTGGCCGTAAGACTGTTAAATGGCTAATAACTACTGCTCTGTCTCTCCCACAGACTATCCAAACTGACTCTATGCCCATCCACAGGTCTCTACCCACTGAGACACAACATACGCTGATGCTACAATTATTATTGATTACCATAAGTATTTATCTATTTATCCTGCTACTGGTCACTATTACTCCTGTTTACATGTATATATTACCACTAGTATACAGCATTACCATAATTATTTATATATTCCTGCAACCAGTCACTTTTCAGCCCTGTTTACATGTATATCCTACTACAAGTCACTTTTTCTGTATAAACCCACCTCAACCACTCCAGTACCCCTGTACATTAAATAAGGCACTGGCACTGGCCTGTATATGCAACATTTGCATTCTCGTGTTTCTTTAACTCACATCATAGTTCTTGTGTGGTTTTTATTCATACTTTTATTTTTTATTCTATTTTCTATTATTATCAAGGTAAGAATTTCACTGTACTGTTTTACACCTGTTGTATTCTGTGCACGTGGCAAATAAACTTTTAAACTTGAAATATGCACATATTTGTATATACCGCAAATCTATTTTTCTGGACACTGCATAAAGTCAACCTTAATATTTGGGTTTCATTTTGTTAAGACACTCCAGGACCGGACTTCTGTAGGGCAGATTGTGGATATATACTTTTTCATATTTCTATCTGTAAAATACTAAAGATACGTACGTAAACTGCATTTTTTCGGCATATTTCCAAAGAAAATATGATCTACAATAAAAGTTAGAATACTTCAACAATTTCTCCGATACAAGTCTGGGGAATATATCTAAGGATAACCACACAACATTTTAAGTCTGAGAAAAATTTGTTGGCATGTGGGAAGAGTCTGACTTTCGGGAAATGGCAGTTAAAGACAAGTACACTGAATTTAGGCAAAAAATCGGCAAATGCCTATTTAGACCCAACTACAATCTCTTCAGAGTAAGTTACTACATATAGTCCAGTTTGTAACATTCTCTGAAATGGGCTTTTAAATGGTGTATGAAATTATGGATTTACAGTGCCTTCGGAAAGTATTCAGAACCCTTGACTTTTTCCACATTTTGTTACGTTACAGCCTTATTCTAAAATGAATTAAATAAAACAAATCCTCAGCAATCTACACACAATACCCCATAATGACAAAGCGAAAACAGGTTTAAAAAAAACTTAAATATCTTATTTGCATAATTATTCAGACCCTTTGCTACGAGACTCGAAATTGAGCTCAGGTGCATCCTGTTTCCATTGATCATCCTTGAGATGTTTTAACAACTTGATTGGAGTCCACCTGTGGTAAATTCAATTGATTGGACATGATTTGGAAAGGCACACAGTGCATGTCAGAGCAAAAACCAAGCCATGAGGAATTGTCCGTAGAGCTCAGAGACAGGATTGTGTCGAGGCACAGATCTGGAGAAGGGTACTAAAAAATGTCTGCAGCATTGAAGGTCCCCAAGAACAAACACAGTGGCCTCCATCATTCTTAGATGGAAGAAGGTTAGAACCACCTAGACTCTTCCTAGAGCTGGCTGCCCGGCATTTAGGTGGCAGCATCATGCTGTGGGGATGATTTTTAGGGGCAGGAACTGGGTCAGGTACTGGTCAGGATCGAGGGAATGATGAACGGAGCAAAGTACATAGAGATCCTTGATGAGAATCTGCTCCAGAGCACTCAGGACCTTAGACTGGGGTGAAGGTTCACCTTCCAACAGGACAACGACCCTAAGCTGACAGCCAGAGCCCAGACTTGTCTCTGAATGTCCTTGAGTGGCCTAGCCAGAGCCCGGACTTGAACCCGATCGAAAATTTCTGGAGAGACCTGAAAATAGCTGTGAAGCAACGTTCCCCATCCAACCAGACAGAGGTTTGGCATCCAACCAGACAGAGGTTTGGAGGATCTGCAGAGAAGAATGGAAGAAACTCCCCAAATACAGGTGTGCCAAGCTTGTGGCGTGATACTCGAGGCTGTAATCGCTGCCAAAGGTGCAAAGTACTCTGTAAATGGTCTGATGTTTCATTTGTTCTTTTATAAATGAGCAAAAAATGTCTAAAAACCTGTTTTTGCTTTGTCATAATGGGGTATTGTGTGTAGATTGATGAGCATTTTTTTATTTAATTCATTTTAGAATAAGGCTGTAACGTAACAAAATGTGGAAAAAGTCTGAATACTTTCCGAAGGCACTGTATGTGTATTTGAATGTGGTTACAAATTCTGCCATTTGATGACGGTAGTATGAAAAAAAACAAAAAAATTAAATTAAAAAAAATATATTTTTATGTTTACTTTTTGAAAATGCTAGTATTAAAAGACCAAAATACTCAAAAACCTCAAAATTGAGAAGTAGATGCAAAACTATTTCAGCCTGTGGTGCCTCACCTCAACTATTTTACATGTGATAAGGCCACACAAAGGGACAGATATTATTACAGATACCTGTGATAATCTGAAGTACCCAAAAGGGTCACTAGATACCTTGTGATAGATTACATAAAATCCTTGAAAGGTACCAAAATTCTGGTAATTTACTGGTAAACGTCGAAAGTTTCTAGTAATATACCCTCCCTTTGCAACCCTAGTTCTGTCTTTATCCTTTTACTGCGGTGGGCTAAATCAGGGTCACACAGTGTTTCTTGGTCTTAAACAAATCTACTTTGAAACAACACATGGTTATGGGCAAAAAAAGAGGACCCCTGTACCATGTCAGATATAGAGTTGAAATGTATGACATTTTCAGTTTGCATCCCAAAATGTCACTTTATATACATAGCAGAAGACTGAAATATAACAAAACCGTTTGACATAGAAATAATGTTGATTTAATATGAAATTTGAAAAATATTAATAACATTCTACCCATGAGGCCACTAGAGGGCGATTTGGTCATTTGACTGCATGAAGGCTACACTTACCTCGTAGTTTTCTATACAGTAGTAGTGCTGTTATTACTGCTGCAACCACCACTGCGACTACTACAACAATCACCAACATTTGGAAGTGACTTTCCCCTGTACGCTCAGCCTGGTCTGTAGTCTTTGGCATCTTTTCTAGACGTTTGGACAAGGTAAACGTGAAAAATGCAGGATTATGAAATTATGTGAACGCCTATCTTCAATAACCTTGTGTGTATAATGAGCTCATACTGTATACTATAAAAAAATAGTACAGTATAGTTATTTAAGATGAAGGTTTAATGTTTATGTACCTGTCACTGGTAACTGGGATCTTGACCTGATGTTGACCTGGGTTTGGACCACGTGTCTGCTCTGGAAGCCTGTGAATGTACAGGTGTATGTTCCTGTTTGTTCCCGACTCTCTGGATTGTGAAGAAAGAGGGATCCATCTCCCATCAAAACCTGGTCCAGCTTCAGTCCAGCCCGGCCCACCCAGAGGTTGGAGGTCCGTCTGGTTCGGCTGTCGTAGCTGAGGATGACCGTGGGGTCATTGGTTCTGCTGAAGGTCCAGGTGAGGGAGAAGTTCTGGAGGTTCTGTGGAGCAATGCAGGGTATGGACAGCTCTTGCCCCGCCTCTCCAATCAACCCTGTTGATAAAATACTTTTATGGACTGTAAGCCATAAATATGTCTAAATATCACTGTCCTTTTGGGGCCTTACCATTGTAGTCTCTCTCTTAAACTCCAGAGGGCAGTGTGTGACACTGAATTCAATCAAACTAAGTCTGACTGGGTGTTGAGAGCTCCCACATATACATTTGTCAAAATTTCTTTGTGGGTTTTTCTCTGGCTCTGCACTTAGTCATCATAACAGTCACCTACAGCAGTTTGTCACTGTTTTTATGAGAATTACTCAACTATAGACTATGCATCTGCAAAATGAGAGAGCGAGAGAGCGAGAGAGATTAAATGCTGGTTATGATGTACCTCTTTCTTGCAGTGAGCTCCTCCATGACTGTGATCCATATGTGGAGTTAACGGTGCAGATGTAGGTGAGGGTATTTTCAAACATTCTCAGCGTGCTCTGAAAGGAGTAGAGGCCTTCAGTGTTGGGTCCCATATGGGTGATGGGTCTCAGGTTGTCTTTCGGGGGCAGAGTGGACCACTGCACACGGGGAGCGGGAAAGATGTCCTTGGACAGGCACTGAATCTCTCTGTTCATACTCTTCTCCATAGTAACCATCTTGATGGGAGCTGAAATAACAAAAAGAGATAGCGAAGATTAGAGAGTAACAACCTTGAGTGGTTTCACTACAAACTGAATTTGAGAGCAAAAACCCATTAAAATGTTTATGTACAGCAAGGTCACAAAACCAATAACAAGAGCAAATACTCTACTCTTGGCTTGATATCAGTTTAGCCATTTGGCTCTAGGTCTAGCAGCTCAAATACAGCTGCAGCTGGTTGATTCACGTCTTTTAACCATCATGACACAGAGGGCATTTCACCACAAGCTACAGTGAAAGCATTTGACATGTGAAGTGGATACTCAGCTACATAATCTAGCCTCGATACAAGCCGCAGCGAAACTACTAACCCTCCACTTTCATGATGACAAAGGACTTCTGTTGTCCCAGAGTGCTGTTGACCAGACACCTGTAGCGGCCTCGGTCCTTGATGCCACACTGTCTGAGGTGTAGCGAGGCGATGCCCCGGGAGAGCTGGTCCTGGATCAGGTACGTCCTGGTACGGTGGTCCTGGGGAGGCTGGTCCCCACCCTGCTGGGATTGGCTGAGGAGGAGCACTTCGTGGAGGTACCAGCGGATGATCTCATTCCCACTGGGTTTGAAATTGCAGGGCAGCACACAGTCTTCAGAGAATAGGCATGTGACGTGGGCATCTAGGGTAAAAGTAGAGAGATGACAGTGTAGGGAAATGTCACCTTTTTTTCTCAATATCTTTCTCTTTCAACCTACACACGTTAGAAGTAATGTGCAGTACGTTCTTTCTATGTCAATATAACTCATATGAAGTGTCCTGCATTAAACACATCAGTCAACCTTTCTCCCCCTCTTTCCATCCTGCTATAGGTTGCGTTTGTCCACAACTCTGACGCATTTCCTACGTTTTGTCTTACCCAACCCCACCATTTTAACCCCCACACACTCCAGAGTGAGGTCCAGCACCATATGGTTATGGTGCATTCCTAAAGCCAAACATGATAGGCCATACATTACAATTGTTGAGTTAAATGCAGGGTTTGACTGGATAAGTATTAGATAATACCCTTGAAACTGGTAATCACACAGCCTATCCTCAACATGTGGCTTTTTCAGTCATTTGTTGTGCACAAAATGTGGTTACACAACAATATGTTGCACTGTAAATGGGTAAATGTGACATCCATGTTGACAAGGGAATGTATGGGCTTTTTACTGTCAAAATAACAACGATAGCGTCAGTGAAGTCCTTCATAGACAGGCCACCAACTCAGAGTCAAATATAGTGCATGACAGGCCCATGAAAAGATAGGGCTCTAGGAGTACCTGAGCACCTGCACTTTTGCCCTCCTATGAGAAAAGTGCACTTTCAGATTGGTAGAATTTTTTTATCAATACATTTTTATTTTACTTTTAGTCAATTTCTCTCCTGTTCTGTAAAGACTTGCCCATCCAACTAGCTAATAACATTTTGGGGGTGAAATCCCCCCTCCCACATGCGAGCAGAAGCTGCGAGCAGAAGCTACACCGCAGTAGTATGAGTAGTGGCACACTGGCTACTTTTTGAGTTGTATGTCATCTCTTACTTCCAGGGACAGGGAAGAGTTCAATTGGACTGTTTTTAAGTATGCATACAAAGCAGATGTTTGCAGCAGAACAAACTCCAATCACAGGTAAAGAGTAGTTAAATTGTTACAACAGCATATCAAACAGCTAGCTAGCCAACTAGTTATCTGGTTTATATCAACTACATTCAATATGATCAGCTGATAGACCATATATTTTCCCTCTCTGTGAGTAGTAGCCTAGGCTAGTAGAGAATTATGAATATAAGGTATTTGGGTGCCCTGGTGCATGACAATATAGAATTTACATGTGCAAACGTGTGAAAAGTCAGAGATGTCCCAGTGAGACTGTGAACCTCTCCTCAGTAGACTTCTTTCATATTCTCTGCAACATTCCAAACAGGAGAGCGCAGGAGGTTGGTGACACCTTAATTGGGGAGAATGGGCTTGTAGCAATGACTGGAGCGGAATTAGTGGAATGGTAACAAATACATCAAACACATTGTTTCCAGGTATTTGATGCCATTCCATTTGCTTTGTTCCGGCCATTATTATAAGCCGTTCTCCCCTCAGCAGCCTCCTGTGCAGGAGAGACAGTTGACCTGGGTCCCAGTTAGGTCTTGCCAGTCTAAACACTGGACAGGACAGCGGGACCCGGTCTCCCTAGACTTTCAGACAGAACAAACAGAGCTGTGTGGAGGGCCAGCCATCACAGACGCCGTGGGCCACTGGATTCCTCAGAGAGAACACATCTGGACCACATATTTCCACATGCAAAGCAAGGGAGGCTCAGCATTGGCTTGGATGTTTTCACATCATAAATCCTCAGCGACTTCAAAGGCAAGTTACAGGGACAGTACACTGACAATATGTAACTTATGTTGGAATGGTTGTTTATATTCACAAAACTCCTGGACAGACCATCATCTCTAAACCATTGCGTTACACTGGATTTGTCTTGTGGAAAACATCCTTCCTTTAGGATGGCAAGGAGACAGTCCAACCACAAAAAAACGAGTTATTTTTCAGATGCCTGTCTAGTTTTTCCAAGAGGAAATACAATATGTTGTGCAGTGAAAGGGACACAAAATACAAAAAGCTCCTGTTCCATGAACACATAGACAGACATGTATTTTAAGATTAGATGAGATGTAAGTATTCAAAAGACATACAGTACTCAGATTATTTGTTCCCTCTCCTGACAATTCATGCACTACTACCTTTCAAAGAGGCGAGAGAGATCTTATCCTTACCTGGGATCTTACACTTTGCCAAGGTGAGAATCCACAGCAACCTCAAGCAAGCTTGAACAAGTGCCTTTACCATTATCATTCATTCACACGTACAGTTGTTGTTGACTCACGTCCTGATTCCAACATGTGGCGATCTTAAAGCATCTAGCAGCTCTTCTGAATCTCAGTTGGTACGGTGCCTTGGACTTTCTTTGATCTCATATTTCAGCCTCAAGGATGGTATGAATCGAAAGCTTTTTGCTGCCAGTTTAAAGGATCCAGGTGGAATATATCTTTGTAAACCCAAATGAGAGTTAATGAGTCTGAAACCCACCTGGAACCACTTGTGTCAGAGGAGAGAAGCTATTTCCCTTTTAGAGCAACCAGCTCCTCTCACAGTGAGAAGAGAGGGAGTGTGAGAGGAAGAGAGAGAGAAGGAGGGAGCAGCAGGGCAGGAAGGTTAGTCTGAAATACATGCCCCTCTACAGAGACCTCGAGGCACGGTGGAATTATTGGTTACGTTGCCAAGTAACACGTTACACAACGTATCTTTCCCTTTTACCTACCTGTCAAACCTCCCCACCCCTTCTCCACCCCTCACACTCAGTGTCAAACCTCCCCACCCCTTCTCCACCCCTCACACTCAGTGTTAAACCTCCCCACCCCTTCTCCACCCCTCACACTCAGTGTCAAACCTCCCCACCCCTTCTCCACCCCTCACACTCAGTGTCAAACCTCCCCACCCCTTCTCCAACCTTACACTCAGTGTCAAACCTCCACACCCCTTCTCCACCCCTCACACTCAGTGTCAAACCTCCCCACCCCTTCTCCACCCCTCACACTCAGTGTCAAACCTCCCCACCCCTTCTCCACCCCTCCCACTCAGTGTCTCATAGAATCTCTTGTCATTTGATGGATTTCTTTCCCTCTCACTCTGTATGTCACCACATTTCCTACTTCTCACACTATTTGACCTTCATTCTTTTCTGAGTAATAATTGCATACACAGTTCTCCTTTTTATGTTGTAGTTTCCACTGAAACAGTATATTTTCTTGCATCTTGTATGTGAAAGGCAGCTGGGTCATTCCACCAATTCGGTGCCTTTTGAGAAGTATAACTAGGTTAAAAAAAGGTTGATTTCATCTCATTTTAACATTCTGTCTTACATTTTTTTCCAACTGCTTACACACGTTTTCAAAACTGTCTCTCATTTTTTCAAAACTCTACACACAATTCCCAAAACTGCACACATAAAATGCAAAATGCCTCACATTCATCCATGTGAAATCACATCACATAAGGCAAAGTGAAAAAATATATTATTTATTTACATTAAAATATATATACAGTACCAGTCAAAAGTTTGGACACACCTACTCATTCAAGGGAAGTTTTTCAATGGATAACATTAGGTGTAAAGTTAATTGTAATTGCATACACATTCTTGCCTGTGTGTTGTTTGTCTTTGTGTGGTGTGTCTTTGTGTGGTGTGTGTCCCTGTTGGTTGGAAATGAGTGATGGTAATCGAGATTGTCTCCCGAGCATCTTCGGGACGTTTTGCAATTCGTAAGCTCGTCTTATAAATCATTAGCACGTTTTATATCAATTCATGCACACGTTTTACTAATTCATGAGCACATATTTGTGAGCCTGTTTAAAAAAAATCTCAGTCAATGTCACTTCCAGTGCGCCGTAGAGTCCTGTAGTGTCAACACTTTTGGTACTGTACAGTACAAGTCAAAAGTTTGGACACACCTACTCATTCAAGGGTTTTTCTTTATTTGACTATTTTCTACATTGTAGAATAATAGTGAAGAAATCAAAATGAGGAAAAAACACATATGAAATCATGTAGTAACCAAGAAAGTGTTAAACAAATCCAAATATATTTTATATTTGAGATTCTTCAAAATAGCCCCCATTTGCCTTGATGACAGCTTTGCACACGCTTGGCATTCTCTCAACCAGCTTCATGATGTAGTCACCTGGAATGCATTTCAATTAACAGGTGTGCCTTGTTAAAAGTTAATTTGTGGAAATACTATCCTTCTTAATGCGTTTGAAGCAATCAGTTGTGTTGTGATAAGGTAGGGGGTATACAGAAGATATCCCTATTTCGTAAAAGACCAAGTCCATATTATGGCAAGAACAGCCCAAATAAGCAAAGAGAAATGACAGTCCATCATTACTTTAAGACATGAAGATCAGTCAATCCTGAAAATTTCAAGAACTTTTAAAGTTTCTTCAAGTGCAGTCGCAAAAACCATCAAACGCTATTTTGAAACTGGCTCTCATGAGGACCGCCACAGGAAAGGAAGACCCAGAGTTATCTCTGCTGCAAAGGATAAGTTCATTAGAGTTACCAGCCTCAGAAATTAAAGCCCAAATAAATGCTTCGCAGAATTCAAGTAACAGACACACCTCAACATCAACTGTTCAGAGGAGACTGCGTGAATCAGGCCTTCATGGTCGAATTGCTGCGAAGAAACCACTACTAAAGGACACCAATAAGAAGAAGAGACTTGCTTGGGCCAAGAAACACGAGCAATGGACATTAGACCGGTGGAAATCTGTCCTTTGGCTTGATGGGTCCAATTTTTTGATTTTTGCTTCCGACCGCCGTGTCTTTGTGAGACGCAGAATAGGTGAACGGATGATCTCCGCATGTGTGGTTCCCACTGTGATGCATGGAGGAGGAGGTGTGATGGTGTGGGGGTGCTTTGCTGGTGACACTGTCAGCGATTTATTTAGAATTCAAGGCACACTTAACCATACGCCATCCCATCTGGTTTGCGCTTAGTGGGACTGTCATTTATTTTTCAACAGGACAATGACCCAACACACCTCCAGGCTGTGTATCGGCTATTTGATCAAGAAGGAGAATGATGAGTGCTGCATCAGATAACCTGGCCTCCACAATCACCCGACCTCAACCCAATTGAGGTCGTTTGGGATGAGTTGAACTGCAGAGTGAAGGAAAAGCAGCCAACAAGTGCTCAGCATATGTGGGAACTGTTGGAAAAGCATTCCAGGTTGAGAGAATTCCTGGAGTGTGCAAAGCTGTCGTCAAGGTAAAGTGTGGCTACTTTGAAAAATCTCAAATCTCAAATATATTTAAAATTGTTTTACTATTTTTTGGTTACTACATGATTACATGTAGTAAAAACAAATAGTAAAAATAAAGAAAAAACCTTGAAAGAGAAGGTGTGTGCAAAACTTTTGAATGGTACTGTGTGTATATATATATATATATATATATATATATATATATATATATATATATATATATATATATATATATATACAATTATTTTTCCTTTTTTCCCCCTAATGCTACCACCCCCTCTAATTGGAGTAAACTAATGTACAACAGCACTTAGGCTTCTACTTCCAGCTTATACATTTTACGGACACAGTATATTTTACATGACTTATTTTAAAAAAAAAATGTATTTCACCTTTATTTAACCAGATAGGCCAGTTGAGAACAAGTTCTCATTTACAACTGCGACCTGGCCAAGATAGAGCAAAGCAGTGTGGCACAAACAACACAGAGTTACACATGGGATAAACAAATGTACAGTCAATAACACAATATAAAAGTATATATACAGTGTGTGCAAATATAGTAAGATTAGGGAGGTAAGGCAATAAATAGGCCATAGTGGTGAAATAATTACAATTTAGCAATTAAACACTGGAGTGATAGATATGCAGAAGATGAATGTGCAAGTAGAGATACTGGGGTGCAATGGAGCAAAAAATAAATAACAATATTGGGATGAGGTAGTTGGGTGGCTATTTACAGATGGGCTGTGTACAGGTGCAATGATCGGTAAGCTGCTCTGACAGCTGATGCTTAAAGTTAGTGAGAGAGATATAAGCCTCCAGCTTTAGTGATTTTTGCAATTCGTTCCAGTCATTGGCAGCAGAGAACTGGAAGGAAAGGCGGCCAAAGGGGGAGTTGGCTTTGGGGGTGACCAGTGAAATATACCTGCTGGAGTGCGTGCTATGGGTGGGTGCTGCTATGGTGACCAGTGAGCTGAGATAAGGCGGGGCTTTACCTAGCAAAGACTTATAGATGACCTGGAGTCAGTGGGTTTGGCGACGAATATAAAGCGAGGGCCAGCCAACGAGAGCATACAGGTCGCAGTGGTGGGTAGTATATGGGGCTTTGGTGACAAAATGGATGGCACTGTGATAGACTACATCACATTTTGGAGGCTATTTTGTAAATGACATCACCAAAGTCAAGGATCGGTAGGATAGTCAGTTTTACGAGGGTATGTTTGGCAGCATGAGTAAAGGATGCTTTGTTGCGAAATAGGAAGCCGATTCTAGATTTAATTTGGGATTGGAGATGCTTAATGTGAGTCTGGAAAGGGAGTTTACAGTCTAACAAGACACCTAGGTATTTGTAGTTGTCCACATATTCTAAGTCAGAACCATCCAGAGTAGTGATGCTGGATGGGCGGACAGGTGCGGGCAGCAATCGGTTGAAGAGCATACATTTAGTTTTACTTGTATTTAAGAGCAGTTGGAGGCCACAGAAGGAGTGTTGTATGGCATTGAAGCTCATCTGGAGGTTTGTTAACACAGTGTCCAAAGAAAGGCCAGAAGTATACAGAATGGTGTCGTCACCGTAGAGGTGGATCAGAGAATCACCAACAGCAAGAGCGACATCATTGATGTATACAGAGAAAATAGTCGGCCCGAGAATTGAACCCTGTGGCACCCCGATAGAGACTGCCAGAGGTTTGGACAACAGGCCCTCCGATTTGACACGCTGAACTCTATCTGAGAAGTTGTTGGTGAACGTGGCGAGGCAGAGAAACCAAGGCTGTTGAGTCTTCCGATAAGAATGTGGTGATTGACAGAGTCGACAGCCTTGGCCAGGTCGATGAATACAGCTGCATAGTATTGTATTTTATCGATGGCGGTGATGATATCGTTTTGGACCTTGAGCGTGGCTGAGGTGCACCCATGACCAGCTCGGAAACCAGATTGCGTAGCGGAGAAGGTTCGGCGGGATTCGAAATGGTCGGTGATCTGTTTGTTAACTTGGCTTTCGAAAACTTTAGAAAGGCAGGGTAGGATAGATATAGGTCTGTAACAGTTTGGGTCTAAAGTGTCAAAGGGGGATGACCGCGGCAGCTTTCCAATCTTTAGGGATCTCAGACGATACGAAAGAGAGGTTGAACAGATTAGTAATAGGGGTTGCAACAATTGCGGAGGATAATTTTTGAAAGAGAGGGTCCAGATTGTCTAGCCCAGCAGATTTGTAGGGGTCCAGATATTGCATCTCTTTCAGGACATCAGCTATCTGGATTTGGGTGAAGGAGAAATGGTGATGCTTGGGCGAGTTGCTGTGGGGGGTGCAGAGCTGTTAACCCCCCAGGGGGTAGCCAGGTAGGGGTAGCCAGGTGGAAAGCATGGCTAGTCATAAAAAAATGCTAATTGAAATTCTCGATTATCATAGATTTATCAGTGGTGACAGAGTTTCCTAGCCTCTGTGCAGTGGGCAGCTGGGAGGAGGTGCTCTTATTCTCCATGGACTTTACAGTGTCCCAGAACTTTTTGGAGTTTGTGCTACAGGATGAAAATTTCTGTTTGAAAAAGCTAGCCTTTGTTTTCTTAACTGCCTGTGTATATTGGTTATATTTTGTTTGTTTTTAGTCACATCCTTCAGCTACCCATAACCCCTTCCATCTACCCCTGAAGACCATAGAGTTTTGATTTATATTTGCCATATATTTTTCAACTGTGCTGTGATGTTTCACAAAAGGTCTGAACCTTTCTATTCTCATAGCTTCTACAGATTTTAAATTAAAGATAAACATGTTTGCTAAGAGTATTCTTATATTATTGATCGATTGACTATGACTTTTCAGATCACCCAGCAGTGCTATTTTCAGAGTTAACTCCAGGTAAATGTTGCAATTCTTCAGCCATTCCTGAACCTGCGACCAAAAACGACCTACATATGGACAGTACCAAAACAAATGATGTAATGATTCTGTCTCTTCACAGCAAAATCTGCAGAGCTGGGATGGTTGTATCCCCCAAATATATGTCATCCTATTGGTTGCAAGAATTTTGTATAATGATCTAAAATGAAAAACTCAAAGTTTTGAATCCGCAGTTGTTTTGTGTATCAGCTCATAAACTGCCATGGAATCGATACATCAAAAATCTCTTCCTAACTATTTTGCAATATGTATGGCACAGCTGTACTATTTTTGGTGCTTAAATGAAACTGGTATACTTTTATCACAATTTTCTTTAACCAATTCTGGTCTTTAATGCAGGGCTGACAGACAAGTTCCTTACTTTCTCCCCCTTCCACATTCCATTTACATTTTTGCCGTAATGCTGTAATTCATTGGTTGTAGTTTTGGATAGAGCAGACATTTCCATATATTTTTGTTAGCTGCATGTGTGACATAACTCCGGCTGGCCTATATATGATATAATTTACAAAGATTACACAGTTTCTAAACATTTTTTCCAAAAACATTTTTTTAATCAATTAGTATATTTGAGTTTCGGCATATGAATACCGAGTATGTCCACTTCACCATCAGTCCATTTTATTGGTAAACTACACGGTAATGTAAAACTTGTATTTTTCAGTGATCCAATGCATAATATAGTATACTTATAATTTGGTTGTAATCCAGAGGGGTTAGAAAAATTATCTAGATCCTATATAAGAATCTGGAGGAATCCAAATTATGGATTTAAAAAAAACATGAATCAGCAGCGTACAATGATGCCTTTGTTTTCAAGCCCTGGATTTCTATCCCCTTGATATTATGGTTGGATCTTATTTTAATAGCTAACAGACAACCTTGTTTTACTCCTCTTGACAGTTTTTTTTATTAAATGTTTTCCTTTTTCTCCCCAATTCCAAGATATCCAATAGGTAGTTACAGTCTTGTCCCATCGCTGCAACTCCCGTACGGACTGAGAAGAGGCAAAGGTCGAGAGCCATGCGTCTGCCAAAACACGACCCTGCCAAGCCGCACTGCTTCTTGACACACTGCTCGCTTAACCCGGAAGCCAGCCGCACCAATGTGTCAGAGGAACACCGTACAGCTTCCTCTTGACAGTTGAATACTTTTCTGAGAAGTAGCCATTATTTACTATTTTACACCTAGGGTTACTATACATAACTTTAACACCTTGTATAAAATATTCTCCGAAATGTAAATAAATTCCAGTCATACTTTATCAAAAGCCTTTTCAAAGTCAACTATGAATACCAGGCCTGGTTTCCCAGATTTGTCATAGTGTTCTAATGTTTACAGTCTTATATTATCTCTTGTTTTTATGGTTGGCCTGGCTGCGTCGGGTCAGGCTGTGAAGTAGTGGTGATGGTCTCTGGGTGCTTGTCTAGGCAGAGAGGCATAGAGTGGAGGTGCCTGCAGTGGAGGAGTGGCTGTGTTAGGAGGAAGCCTCAGCAATAGCAATGGATCCAGGAACAGGTGAGGAATGAATGAGGGGGGACGACACACAGATATAGAGAGAGAGACATACACACACGGACGGGGTACCGTACTGTTGTCACGCCCTGACCTGAGAGAGACGTTTTTCTCTGTTTGGTTAGGTCAGGGTGTGACATGGGGTGGGCATTCTATGTGGTGTATGTCTATGTTGTTTTTTCTTTGATTGGCCGAGTATGGTTTCCAATCAGAGGCAGCTGTCATTCGTTGTCTCTGATTGGGAATCATACTTAGGCAGCCCTTTTTCCCACAGTCAGTTGTGGGATCTTGTCTTTGTGTTGCATGTCTGTGCACGCCTAGCTTTTCGTTCATTGTATTGTTTATTGTTTTTTGCTGGTTCACATTGAGAAATAAATATGATGAACCCAAATCACACTGCACCTTGGTCTACCGTTAATGACGGACGTCACAGAAGATCCCACCACAAGAGGACCAAGCAGCGTGATCAGGAGTGGACCTGGGAGGACATCCTGAACGGCAAGGGATCCTGGACGTGGGAGGAGATCCAGGCTGGATGGGATCGCCTCCCATGGGAACAGGTGGAGGCAGCGAGAGCAGAGCGGCAACGAGAAGAGGAACTAGCCCGGCAACGAGGCAAGCACAAGAGGCAGCCGCCAAATACATTTGGGCGGGGCACACGGGGAAATTGGCAGAGTCAGGGTGGAGACCTGAGCCAACTCCCCGTGCTTACCGTGGGGAGCAGGTGAACATAGCCCGGTGCGCTCTGTGCCTGCGCCCCGCATTTGCCGGGCTAAACTGAGCGTTCAGCCAGGAACGATTGTGCCGGCTCAGCGTTCCTGGTCTTCGGTGCATCTCTTCGGTCCAGGATATCCTGCGCCAGCTCTACGCACTGTGTCGTCAGTGCGCCTGCACAGCCCAGTTCGTCCTGTGCCCGCGCCCCGCACTTGCCGGGCTAAAGTAAGCATCCAGCCAGGACGGGTTGTGCCAGCCCTGAGTTCCAGACCTCCAGTGTGCCTCCAAGGCCCAGTATACCCTGTGACTGCTCTGTGCACCCAGCCTCCAGCGACGTTCCCCAGTCCGGTGAGACCTGTTCCGGCTCCACGTAAGAAGCCTCCAGTAATGATCCATGGTCCGAAGCCTCCAGTGATGATCCATGGCCCGAAGCCTCCAGTGATGATCCATGGCCCGGAGCCTGTAGTGATGATCCATGGCACGGAGCCTGCAGAGACGGTCCCCAGTCCGGAACCTCCTGAGACGGCCTGCAGTCCGGAGCCTCCTGAGACGGCCTGCAGTCCAGAGTCTTCAGCGGCGGTCCGCAGTCCAGAGTCTTCAGCGGCGGTCCAGAGTCTTCAGCGGCGGTCCGCAGTCCAGAGTCTTCAGCGGCGGTCCGCAGTCCAGAGTCTTCAGTGGCGATGGTCCACGGTCTGGTTCCTCCGGCGACACAAAAGCGGAGGGATCAGCGGTCGGAGTGGGGGCTACACCCCGAACCGGAGCCGCCACCATGAGTAGATGCCCACCCAGACCCTCCCCTATAGATTCAGGTTTGCTGCCGGGAGTCCGCACATTTGGGGGGGGGGGGGGGGGGGGGTACTGTCACGCCCTGACCTGAGAGAGCCGTTTTTCTCTGTTTGGTTAGGTCAGGGTGTAACATGGGGTGGGCATTCTATGTGGTGTATGTCTATGTTGTTTTTTCTTTGATTGGCCGAGTATGGTTTCCAATCAGAGGCAGCTGTCATTCATTGTCTCTGATTGGGAATCATACTTAGGCAACCCTTTTTCCCACAGTCAGTTGTGGGATCTTGTCTTTGTGTTGCATGTCTTTGCACGCCTAGCTTTTCGTTCGTTGTATTGTTTATTGTTTTTTGCTGGTTCACATTGAGAAATAAATATGATGAACCCAAACCACGTTGCACCTTGGTCTACCGTTAATGACGGACGTCACAACTGTATTACAACAAGCAGGCTTAACATCCTCGTCCCCAAAACACACATGCTATATGTATTCACGCAAGACTCCATGGAAAATGAAATGTGTAAGCCTATTTGATCTGACTCCCTTTTGAGAATTGTTTTGAAGTTGACTATCAGTCTGCAACTAATATAAGACGATCACATTTCTTTCTTCCCAACCTGTGATGTAAGATACCTGCAATTTAATCTTCTCTCCCACCTTCTCTATCACAGTATTCCTCAACTCCAGTCCTCGAGTACCCCCAACAGCACACATTTTTGTTGTAGCCCCCAGACAAGAACACCTGATTCAACTCATTGAGGATTTGATGATTAGTTGACAAGTTGAATCAGGTGTGCTTGTCCAGGCTACAACAAAAATGTGTTCTGTTAGGGAACTGGAGGACTGGAGTTGGGAAACACTGCTGTAACAAAATAGAGGTTATGTTAGTCAAACAAATCAGTGATGTGACTGAGGAGGGAGTAGCAATATTTCCCCTGAAGGGTAAGAAGGTATGGCAACACAGAGGAGGAGGAGAGATGTCTTCCACTGTTCTGTTCTCGCCACAACATGTTTTTCCGCACATTCAGACACACATTCCTCGCTGCTGCAGACCTCAGCCTGAGTCCCAGTCTGTTTGTGCCATCATGCTAAACTCCTTGTCACTCCTGGGTGATGACAAATGTTTGGCTTGACAATGACAGCAATAGAGTTGGCAAGAGCACAAGTCTGGGACCAGGTTTCAGACACCTAGGCCCTATTCCTGTAGCCAATTCACACTGCACCACAAACACACACACTAACTAGGAGCGTAACTGTGTGGGTCTCTCGGCCCCGCCCCTCTCAGAACCTCATCACACCGGAACCTGTCCGTCACTCCCAGATCCCTGAACTCCCATTGGACAGCAGCCTGCTGTTTGAGTTCCGGCTCTTTCTTTACCTGCTGGTGGCGCTGTTTGTTCAGTACATCGACATCTAAAGGAACACACACACACACACGGGTACAAACACACACAGTACATTTATATCTACAGGACCGTGTGCTGGTAACCCTATAGTCATCCAGCGGCCTCAACGGCCTCAATGTGTGTCTGTAGTATTACACACCCGCATGCAGTCACAAACACACACACAGACACTCACTCACTCTAATCTCTATAGAACTTCTATCTGATGGACTACCACATAACTAAACTCAGCAAAAAAAGAAATGTCCCTTTTTCAGGACCCTGATAATTCGTAAAAATCCAAATAACTTCACAGATCTTCATTGTAAAGGGTTTAAACACTGTTTCCCATGCTTGTGCAATGAACCATGAACAATTAATGAACATGCACCTGTGGAAGGGTCGTGAAGACACTAACAGCTTACAGATGGTAGGCAATTAAGGTCACAGTTATGAAAACTTAGGACACTAAAGAGGCCTTTCTACTGACTCTGAAAAACACCAAAAGAAAGATGCCCAGGGTCCCTGCTCATCTGAGTGAACGTGCCTTAGGCATGCTGCAAGGAGGCATGAGGACTGCATATGTGGCCAGGGCAATAAATTGCAATGTCCGTACTGTTAGACGCCTAAGACAGCGCTACAGGGAGACAGGATGGACAGCTGATCGTCCTCGCAGTGGCAGACCACATGTAACAACACCTGCACAGGATCGGTACATCCGAACATCACACCTGCGGGACAGGTACAGGATGGCAACAACAACTGCCCGAGTTACACCAGGAACGCACAATCCCTCCATCAGTGCTCAGACTGTCCGCAATAGGCTGAGAGAGGCTGGACTGAGGGCTTGTAGGCCTGTTGTAATGCAGGTCCTCACCAGTCATCACTGGCAACAACGTCGCCTATGGGCACAAACCCACCATCGCTGGACCAGACAGGACTGGCAAAAAGTGCTCTTCACTGACAAGTCGCGGTTTTGTCTAATCAGGGGTGATGGTCGGATTCGCGTTGATCATCGAAGGAATGAGCGTTACACCAAGGCCTGTACTCTGGAGCGGGATCGATTTGGAGGTGGAGGGTCCGTCATGGTCTGGAGTGGTGTGTCACAGCATCATCAGACTGAGCTTGTTGTCATTGCAGGCAATCTCAATGCTGTGTGTTACAGGGAATACATCCTCCTTCCTCATGTGGTACCCTTCCTGCAGGCTGATCCTGACATGACCCTCCAGCATGACAACGCCACCAGCCATACTGCTCATTCTGTGCGTGATTTCCTGCAAGACAGGAATGTCAGTGTTCTGCTATGGCCAGTGAGGAGCCTGGATCTCAATCCCATTGAGCACATCTGGGACCTGTTAGATCGGAGGGTGAGGGCTAGGGCCATTCCCTCCAGAAATGTCCGGGAACTTACAGGTGCCTTGGTGGAAGAGTGGGGTAACATCTCACAGAACTGGCAAATCTGGTGCAGTCCATGAGGAGGAGATGCACTGCCGTACTTAATGCAGCAAGTGGCCACACCAGATACTGACAGTTACTTTTGATTTTGCCCCCCCCCCCCCTCCTTTGTTCAGGGACACATTATTCCATTTCTGTTAGTCACATGTCTGTGGAACTTGTTCAGTTTATGTCTCGGTTGTTGAATCTTGTTATGCTCATACAAATATTTACACATGTTAAGTTTGCTGATAATAAACGCAGTTGACAGTGAGAGGACCTTTCTTTTCTTGCTGAGTTTATCTTCATCACTGTGATGCTGGCCAGGAAACTTGTGTGAACCTTAGTGTCAGTGGTCTATCTACAGTGCATTCGGAAAGTTTTCAGAACCCTTTACTTTTCTACATTTTGTTACGTTACAGCCTTATTCTAAAATTGATTAAATTAACCATTTTCCTCATCAATCTACACACAATACCACATAATGACATAGCAAAAACAGAAATACCTTATTTACATAAGTATTCAGACCCTTTGCTATGAGACTCGAAATTGAGCTCAGGTGCATCCTGTATCCATTGATCATCCTTGAGATGTTTCTACAACTTGATTGGAGTCCACCTGTGGTAAATTCAATTAATTGGACATGATTTGGAAAGGCACACACCTGTCTATATAAGGTCCCACAGTTGACAGTGCATATCAGAGCAAAAACCAAATCAAGAGGTCGAAGAATTTGTCTGTATAGCTCCGAGACAGGATTGTATCGAGGCACAGATCTGGGGAAGTGCATCTTTTCTGCAGAATTTAAGGTCCCCAAGAACACAGTGGCATCCATCATTCTTAAATGGAAGAAGTTTGGAACCACCAAGACTGGCCTAGAGCTAGCCACCCAGCCAAACTGAGCAATTGGGGGAGAAGGGCTTTGGTCTGGGAGGTGACCAAGAACCCGATGGTCACTCTGACAGAGCTCCAGAGTTCCTTTGTGGAGATGGGAGAACCTTCCAGAAGGACAACCATCTCTGCAGCACTCCACCAATCAGACCTTTATGGTAGAGTGGCCAGACAGAAGCCACTCCTCGGTAAAGGGCACATGACAGCCCGCTTGGAATTTGCCAAAAGGCATCTAAAGGACTCAGACCATGAGAAACAAGATTCTCTGGTCTGAAGAAAACAAGATTGAATTATTTGGCCTGATTGCCAAGCGTCACATATGGAGGAAAACTGGCACCATCCCTACGGTGAAGCATGGTGGTGGCAGCATCATGCTGTGGGAATGTTTTTCAGCGGCAGGTACTGGGAGACTAGTCAAAATCGAGGGAAAGGTGAACGGAGCAAAGTACAGAGAGATCCTTAATGAAACCTGCTCTAGAGCACTCAGGACCTCAGATTGGGGACAAAGGTTCACCTTCCAACAGGACAAAAAGCCTAAGCACGCAGCCAAGACAACGCAGGAGTGGCTTTGGGACAAGTCTTTGAATGTCCTTGAGTGGCCCAGCCAGAGCCCGGACTTGAACCTGATCTAACATCTCTGGAGAGACCTGAAAATACCTGTGTAGCAATGCTCCCCATTCAACCTGACAGAGCTTGAGAGGATATGCAGAGAAGAATGGGAGAAACTCCACAAATACAGGTGTGCCAAGCTTATAGCGTCATATGCAAGAAGACTTGAGGCTGTAATCGCTGCCAAAGGTGCTTCAACAAAGTACTGAGTAAAGGGTCTGAATACTTATATAAATGTAATAGTTCCGTTTTTTATTTTGAAGACATTTGCAAATATTTCTAAAAAACTGTTTTTTCTTTGTCATTATGGGGTATTGTGTGGATTGATGTGTTGTGGGGGTGTTGCATAACTTTGTTAATGAAATAAATAAAATAAGTATCCTTTTTTGGGTTATTTGTAAACTCAGGTTCTCTTTATCTAATATTAGGTTTTGGTTGAAGATCTAATAACATTCAGTAGCAAAAATATGCAAAAATAGAGAAAATCGGAAAGGGGGCAAAAACGTTTTCATGGCGTTGTATGCTAATCCAATTGTTTTTGGTAAATCATCCAGTTCAAGTATGGAACACATCAGAAGATTGTATACATCTCCTTTCAAATAACAAACTGCTGTTTTCCAACACTATGTAATGCTACAACATATTGGACTGGACTTGGGATAGTAACTCATTGTCCTCATGTCAAGGTTCTTATATCAAGTTGTGGGCATATCATGGTCATTGGCGAAAATCTGACATCAACTTTGGAGGGGACAATTACATGACATTTTCTCAAGAGCAATTCCTGAGGGGGACACCAAAAGTAGTGCTGTAACACATAGGCTACATTGTAATATGGTAAATGTATATTGAGGAACCAAAGAAATAAGGTGTTTGCTGTACTCCTAACTACCGGTACCCAAAACTACACAACTAATCACAACAGCAATACCATTGCCTTTAACAAATCTTAGTTCAGTCACCAGTTTAAGTTGAGAGTGGGGGTATCCATGGCATTTTCCAATTATGTTCCTATTTTACAAGTCAAAAAAATTGAGAACCTTTCATAATGTTGCCAAACAAAGACTCAACAAACTTACCTGAGACTCCCTGTCTCTGCCAGTCTGTCCCTGCATATCTGTCCCCAACTCTGCTGTCTGTGTGCCATCTGTTGCCTGCTCTGCCTAATGACATCATTGTGAAACATTTCCATTAGAATTTCATTTCTTTCTTATGAACATTATATCAACTAGTCTTTGAGATATTAGGCTACTAGGGTTCTTAATATGCGTTTTGGTGTATTGAAAAATACTCTGATGTCCGTCTTTTATTTTTCTGGCATTTTTCTACCTGGCTGGCTGGCTACACACACAGTGTGTAGGTTATTTACAGTAGGAGATGGGCTTCTATCATCTTCAATCATTCTATTTGGGCTTCGATCTAAAAGGTAGCTAGCAAATGTGAAACGGATTAAAATTACAAGAGTTGACAGCTGTATGAGTTCACCATTTACACAACATATGCTGCAACCTTTTGTAATTTTAATAGTTTGTTTCATATTGGCTGGCTTCCAACAATAGCTGAATTTGCAAAGCTAGCGAGCACCAATTCAGTTTCAGTGGTGTTTGCTATAATCTTTGCTACCCGGGTTAAATAAAGGTGAAATAAAATAAATTAATAAAAGTTCACTTGCGACAATTTAGCTTTTGCAACGAGACCATTAAATATATATAAGACAATGGTAGAAGAGAGTGTAGTTCTGTTCAGTTTGGATTTCAGTTTATTGCTAACCTTGTCACAGGGACTTTGAAGCACTAACTTACATCATCTGCATGTTGATTCCATCTTTGACGACGCCACATAAATAGAATAGGTACTAGCTAGCTTAATAGTTAATATTTGCGCGCTAGCTCTGCATATTCAGCTAGTGTGTGTGCGCGATTGACTGGATTAACCTCACGTCAGTTACGTTCATTGAGTGCCTTTCAGACAGTAGATACGACCTCTCTGTTACCTAGCAAGCTAAGGAACTGGCAGTGGATCAAACCATTGTGAGGCAAAGGGTGGGGGGGTTGCAATCTTTTGAAACTTAAAAACGCGCTATTAAGTGTCTATAATCAGCACAATTGCTTTCATTGCGTATTATTAATATTATTTAAATTACATAGTTATGTTTCAGTGATATATTGGGGGGGACAAATCATATTTTTCCCAGGATGGGGGGGTCGTGTCCCCCCCGTCCCCCCCGGGATTTCCGCCCCTGATCATGGCAGTGGCTCGTTCTGCTTCTGTCTGAAGAGGCACTGTCAGGTCCAGCTGTTTCTAGTACATACAGTACATTAACATGATGTAATGATGTGCGCTGAGAGTCAAGTGCAGTCACATTGGATTTTTTATTTTTTTTAACATGACAGAGGTGGGGGTGTTTCTTTAATTTGGAATAAGCTTTTATTTTAATATTTACCACTGTAGCAGTACAATTTGAATTTTAAACAAATAGGAGAATGGTTAAATTAGCATTATTTAGACCCCCCCCTTAAAGCCTCCAGGGCCCTGTAGGAATCATGGCCCCTTTTTGTGTTGATCAGCCATCACCTTGGTTACACCTGTAATTGGAAATATCATGATCATTTTACTTTTGATATTCATCCTCTATGTCCTCCTACATATTACCTGCCATGGGTTGTCTGGCTGTGATGTTGTCACACTAAATGCCTCATAGAAACCATATGACCCCACCCCTTCCCCACTCCTTCCACTCAGCGCCTCATAGAAACTTTTCCCACTGGGCACACCACGTCATTTCAACGTGGATATTTGGGTAATATTTGGTTGAGACATTGATCAATGACAATACAACCTATATTCACCCACTCAAAAACACAGCCACAAGTTAGTTGAATTTCCAATATGTTAACACTATGCCTTCAACCAACTAAAATCCTAACCAAATTCCAATGGAATAAAAATTTTGATTTTTGGTTTACTTGTCACACAACCACTTAAAAGCACAGGAAAGTTCAAATGGGAATACAATGTCAGATATTTTGTTTATTTATACAACAGATGAATGTGTTATCACTGTGCTTTATCTAATAGCAGAACCAAATGACCTGGATTGCAGTTGAGATTACATTAAAAGTACATGGGCAGATTATTACACAATTGTGAAAATCTCCACTGAACTGCGATGACCTATGCATGCTATCTTGAACTTTATGACACAAGAAGACATTTATACTTACAGTAACCTCAAAATGTGGCAATGGATGTGTTACTCATTTTAAGGTTGAATGTTACATTAGTTTGTAAAATGTACTTTATTTCAAAAGTAATATTGAATTGAGGGGGTGGCTGCCATTTTACAGGCTCCTAACCAATTGTGCTATTTGTTGTGTCTTTTTGCATTGATTGTAACTTATTTTGTACATAATGTTGATGCTACCGTCTCTTACGACCGAAAAGAGCTGCTGGATATCAGAACAGAGATTACTCATCTCGAACTGGAGGAAGATTTTTTCTTTAATGAGTCTGACGAGAAGGATATAATGTTGCACCCAGACAAGGCCCAAATCCCTGTCATTCACATGAAGAACAGAAGGAGATACTGGGGGCGCAGATCAGGGTGCCTTGTGAGAATTCGTCGGCGAGTGGGTAACCCGCCTCTTCCATCCGTTCTATTGGTCAACGTGTAATCAATTGAGAATAAACTGGATTAGCTCCATTCGAGACCATCCTACAAACAGAACATTAAAAACAGTAATATCTTATGTTTCACCGAGTCGTGGCTGAACGATGACACAAATAATATACAGTTGGCTGGGTTTTCCGTGCATCGGCAGGACAGAACAGCTACGTCTGGTATGATGAGGGGTGTGTGTCTATTTGTCAATAACAGCTGGTGTGCAATGTCAAATATTAAGGTAGTCTCAAGGTATTGCTCGGCTGAGGTAGAGTAATTCATGATAAGCTGTAGACTACACTATCTACCGAAAGAGTTTGTCTATATTTTTTGTAGTCTATTTACCACCATAAACCGACGCTGGCACTAAGACCGCACTCAACGAGCTGTATAAGGCCATAAGCAAGCACAATCTGACCATAATTGATTCCTGCTTACAAGCAAAAACCAAAGCACGAAGTACCAGTGACTCGCTCAATTCAGAAGTGGTCACCTGCCGCTTTCAAGGAGCGGGACACTAATCTGGGCGCTTATAAGAAATATGCCCTCAGACAAACAAACAGGCAAAGCGTCAATACAGGACTAAGGTTGAATCCTACTACACCGGCTCTGACGATCGTTGGATGTGGCAGGGCTTGCAAACTATTACGGACAACTAAGGGAAACCCAGCCGCAAACTGGCCAGTGACGCGAGCCCACCAGATGGGCTTAATGCATTTTATGCTCACTTCGAGTCAAGCAACACTGAAGCACACATGAGAGCACTAGCTGTTCTGGACGACTGTGTGATCACGCTCTCCGTAGCCGATGTGAGCAAAACCTTTAAATAGGTCAACATTCACAAGGCCGCGGGGCCAGATGGATTACCAGGACGTGTACTCAGAGCGGACCAACTGGCAAGTGTCTTCAATGACATTTTCAACCTCTCCCTGACCAGGTCTGTAATACCTACATGTTTCAAGCAGACCACCATAGTCCCTGTGCCCAAGAAAGCGAAGGTAACCATGAAGTGCTTCGAATGGCTGGTCATGACTCACATCAACACCATTATCCCAGAAACCGTAGACCCACTTGAATTCGCATACCGCCCCAACAGATCCACAGATGATGCAATCTCAATCGCACTCCACACTGCCCTTTCCCACCTGGACAAAAGGAACACCTATGTGAGAGTGCTATTCATTGACTACAGCTCAGCGTTCAACACCATAGTGCCCTCAAAGCTCATCACTAAGCTAAGGACCCTGGGACTAAACACCTCCCTCTGCAACTGATCCTTGACTTCCTGAAGGGCCTAAAGGGCTGCCCCCAGGTGGTAAGGGTAGGTAACAACACATCCGCCACACTAATCCTCAACACGGGGGCCCCTCAGAAGTGCGTGCTCAGTCCCCTACTGTACTCCCTGTTCACTCATGACTGCATGGCCAGGTACGACTCCAACACCATCATTAAGTTTGCTGATGACACAACAGTGGTAGGCCTAATCACAGACAACGATGAGACAGCCTATAGGGAGGAGAGAAGGTCTGAGCCATGGCAGTGTGGTGCCAGGATAACAACCTCTCCCTCAACATGATCAAGACAAAGGAGATTGTGGACTACAGGAAAAGGAGGACCGAGCACGCCCCCATTCTCATCGACGTGGCTGTAATGGAGCGAATGAGAGCTTCAGGTTCCTTGGTGTCCACATCACCAACAAACTATCATGGTCCAAACACACCAAGGCAGTTGTGAGAAGTAGACACGACAAAGCTGATTCCCCCTCAGGAGATTTGGCATGGGTCCTCAGATCCTCAAAAAGTTCTACAGTTGCACCATCGAGAGTATCCTGACTGGTTGCATCACTGCCTGGTATCGCAACTGCTCGGCCCCCGACCGCAAGGCACTGCAGAGGGTAGCGCATATGGCCCAGTACATCACTGGGGCCAACCTTACTGCCATCCAGGACTTCTATACCAGGCGGTGTCAAAGACTCCAGCCACCCTGGTCATAGACTGTTCTCTCTGCTACCGCACGGCAAGCGATACCGGAGCACCAAGTCTAGGTCCAAAAGCTTCTTAACAGCTTCTACCCCCAAGCCATAACTCCTGAACAGCTAGTCACTTTAACCCGTTCTGCCAGTCACATTCTGTTAAAGGTCCCAAAAGCACACACATCCCTGGATCACTCCTCTTTTCAGTTCGCTGCAGCTAGCGACTGGAACGAGCTGCAACAAACACTCAAACTGGACAGTTTTATCTCAATCTCTTCATTCAAAGACTCAATCATGGACACTCTTACTGACAGTTGTGGCTGCTTCGTGTGATGTATTGTTGTCTCTATCTTCTTGCCCTTTGTGCTGTTGTCTGTGTCCAATAATGTTTGTACCATGTTTTATGCTGCTACCATGTTGTGTTGCTACCATGTTGTTGTCATGTTGTGTTGCTACCATGCTGTGTTGTCATGTGTTGCGGGCATGCTATGTTGTTGTCTTAGGTCTCTCTTTATGTAGTGTTGTGTTGTGTTGTCTCTTGTTGTGATGTGTGTTTTGTCCTATATTTATATTGTATTTTTTTTATTTAATTTTATCCCATGCCCCCGTCCACGCAGGAGACCTTTTGCCTTTTGGTAGGCCGTCATTGTAAATAAGAATTTGTTCTTAACTGACTTGCCTAGTTAAATAAAGGTCAAATAAAATACTTTAAAAAAAGATTAATATGAAAAATGATTCATTCTGTGACACGTTTACATACTCAACTGTGGTTTTAAGCACCTGCCATTTTCCATTTTGCTAGTAAGGTACACTGCACTGTCGCCTGAGGTTATGTTTAACACAATCATGACAATTGAAACATCAGTGTATAAAATTACTCTAATAAGAAATGACCAACTTCAATTAGCCTGTAGCTGGGTTGTTCCACCAATTAGGTGCCTTTTGTGGGGGGGGCTTGGTGTGGGCTGGCCTGTGTTGGGCTTGGTGTGGGCTAGCCTGTGTTGGGTTGGTGTGGGTTGGGCTGGTGTGGGCTAGCCTGTGAGGGGGGGGGGGGGGGGGGGGGTTGTGTGCAAGAGAAAGTGCAAAATGTCTCACTCTCACATGACTAAATAAACCTGTTTGACTGGTAACATCACTCCCTCCGTAAGAGACCTAGCCCAGATTAGAACACACACACACACACACACACACACACACACACACACACACACACACACACACACACACACACACACACACACACACACACACACACACACACACACACACCATACACACACACAATAAAGGTTAAATAAAAAGATACAAGAAAAAATAACTCTACCTACATGTACATATTACCTCGACTAATCTGTGCCCTCGCACATTGACTCTGTACCGGTACCCCCTGTATATAGCCTCCATATTGACTCTGTACCGGTACCCCCTGTATATAGCCTCCACATTGACTCTGTACCGGTACCCCCTGTATATAGCCTCCACATTGACTCTGTACCGGTACCCCCTGTATATAGCCGCCACATTGACTCTGTACCAGTAACCCCTGTGTCACGACTTCTGCCGAAGTCGGTTCCACTCCTTGTTCGGGCGGTGTTCGGCGGTCGACGTCACCGGTCTTTTAGCCATTGCCGATCCATGTTTCATTTTCCATTTGTTTTGTCTTGTTTTCCCACACACCTGGTTTTCATTCCCTCATTACGTGTTGTGTATTTAACACTCTGTTCCCCCCCATGTCTTTGTGCGGAATTGTTTGTTGTAAGTGCTTGTGTACATTGTTGTCTGGTGCGCGATGGGTTTTGTACCCATACGTTGTTATTCTGGATGCCTGTGGTTTTGTATATTAAACTGCTCCGGTTATAACCCAGTTCTGCTTTACTGCGTCTGACTTCTCTGCCACCAGTTACGCACCCCTTACACCCTGTATATAGCCTCGCTACTGTTATTTTACTGCTGCTCTTTAATTATTTGTTATTTGTATTTATATTTTTTTTATTATCTATTTTTTACTTATCTATTCTTAAAACTGCATAGTTGGTTAAGGGCTCGTAAGTAAGCATTTCACTGTAAGGTGTTGTATTCGGCGCATGTAACAAATCAAATTTGATTTGATATGATATAATTGATTAACTTGTGGACAGGTTAATAGACTATTTATTATATTTCAAAAGGGAAATTGAATTGTGTTTGGTTGTCAAGGAAACCAAATATCAACATTAAAAACACATATAATTAATATTAAAATGATTAGTATTTGAAAGAGATTAATCTTCTGCTTGGAAAGTTCCATCTGTGCAATTGATTTTGTCTGGCTTTAATTCCAGTTTGTCTACAACTTAATAATTGATACATTAGGGCAGAATGAAGATTTCCGCCTAAAAATGCATACCAAAAAGTAATGATTTTTCATGAGATGGCCATAAACAATAACTAGTAATGTTGAATAGTTTTAGAAAGGTCTAGAACTCACCTTTCTGGTAAAAAAAAATAGTTATAAATGGCTGAGGTTGTAACGCCCTGGCCATAGAGGGGTTTTTTGTTCTTTATTTTGGTTAGGCCAGGGTGTTACATTGGGTGGGCGTTCTATGTTCATTTTTCTACGTTGGCTGGTTTCTTTGGTTTGGCCGTGTGTGGCTCCCAATCAGGCACAGCTGTAGTTCGTTGTTGCTGATTGGGAGTCACACATAAGTAGCCTGTTTTTCCTTTGGGTTTTTGTGGGTGATTGTTTTCTGTTTAGTGTGTAACCGGACAGAACTGTTGCTGGTCGTTTTGTTTATTTTGTAGTGTTCATGCGATTCATTAAATCCTTTATGATGAACACATCCTCCGCTGCACCTTGGTCTCATTTTAACGACGGCCGTTACAGAGGTGTACCCACTTTTGAGGACACAACGTGTCCAAAAGTATGTGGACATGTTGTCGAACATCTCATTCCAAAATCATGGGCATTAATATGTAGTTGGTTCCCCTTTGCTGCTATAACTCTTCTGGGAAGGCTTTCTACTAGATACTGGAACATTCATGCAGGGACTTGCTTCCATTCAGCCACAATAGCATTAGTGAGGTCGGGCATCGATGTTGGGCGATTAGGCCTGGCTCACAGTCGGCATTCCAATTCATCCCAACGGTGTTCGATGGGGTTGAGGTCAGGGCTCTGTGCAGGCCTGTCAAGTTCTTTCACACCGATCTCGTCAAACCATTTCTGTATGGACCTCGTGTTTGTGCACAGGGGCATTGTCATGCAGAAACAGGAAAGGGCCCTCCCCAAACTGTTGCCACGAGTTGGAAGCACAGAATCGTCTAGAATGTCATTGTATGCTGTAGCGTTAAGATTTCCCTTCACTGGAACTAAGGGTCCTAGCCCGAACCATGCAAAACAGCCCCAGACCATTATTCATACTCCACCAAACTTTACAGTTGGCACTATGTATTGGATGCCAGCAGAATGCTGGTGTGGATGGACAAAATCAACAAAAGCGTGATGGTGCACGAGGATGCACGCCCGTGCCCAGTGTAGTCGGCTTGTGACGCATATTTTTTGTTGTTGTTGAGAAACTACCCTACAGCATTACATGCTGACGAGCCGGCTCTGCGCGTGCACCATCGTGAGTGTTGGATTTTGTCTATCCTCAACATACAAGTTCATGACATGCAGGTTAAAATACCAAAACCAACTGTGAAGCAACTGTATTAAACACACATGAAACATTCATGGACATAATTTGTCCTGGAAAATAAACAATGGGTTGTTATTTTAACTGAAATGCATATGGTCCTGGATCTCTGTAGAATTTTGACCAATGTTGAGTCATACAAAATCGTCTGTTCTCAAAAAATTCAACATATTTTATCCAAGGTTTGCTTATGTTGACATTTGGTTATCATGAACAACAGTTTACGTTGATGACTTTAAAAAAAAATGTATTTCCCATGTCACAATGCATTGACAAATTGAGTTGAAACAACGTTGATTCAAAAAGTCTGATTGATTTCTTTCCATGTCACTCTGTCAGCCAAATTCCCACTTCTTACACTATTTCAGTTGTCACTAGTTACCACAGCCGCAAATGGCTAAACCCTGCCTATTTCTACAATTTATCTTAAATAAAATCAGATTTGAAACCTAACCTTAACCACACTGCTAACCTTATACCTAACCTAAACCTTAAATGAAGACCAAAAAGATAATTTTTGATTTCATGAATTTTGAAGACGTAGTCAATTTTAACTTTGTGGCTGTGGTAACTAGTGACAACCCGATTTCACCTTAACTCTCTTCTGAGTAATAACTGCATACACAGTTAGTTCTCCTTTTTATATCGTGGTTTCCAATGAAACAGTATATTTTCTTGTATCTTGTAGTTCCGTAAAAGGCAGCTTCCTTTTTCTCTCAAACCTTCAGTACAGTCATTCACATCAAAGAGAACTGGTCTGGACGAGAAAAGCCACAGCTGGATGTCACAGTGCAGGCAGGCATGAGGCAAGAAGTTGATTCATGTGTACTATGATTTCCTTTCATGTGTACTATGATTTCCTTTCATGTGTACTATGGCAACTAAAAGATGAATAACAGTAACACACACAGGAAACACATTTCAATAAGATGAGATACAACAAAATCAAAACGTCAGGGCGTTGAGGTGTAACCGATGTGAAATGGCTAGTTAGTTAGTGGTGGTGCGCGCTAATAGCATTTCAATCAGTGACGTCACTCGCTCTGAGACTTGAAGTAGGGTTTCCCCTTGCGTTGCAAAGGCCGTGGCTTTTGTGGCGCGATGGGTAACGATGCTTCGTGGGTGTCAGTTGTTGATGTGTGCAAGGGTCCCTGGTTCGAGCCCAGGTTGGGGCGAAGAGAGGGACGGAACCTACACTGTTACAGAGGCAAAATTGGAACCTCAGGGAGACGAGATCAGCTCAGGGCCAATGATATCTCAATGTCGAACAGATTCAGTCACAGTGGTCATTTTTCTCCGAGGAGGTGCTACTGCCACTGTAATATACCCCCACGATCACAAACCCCACTAACCAACCCTGAATCCTAGTCTATTTCTTGTTGTGACTGCATATATGAACTTTTAAGTTTCTCAGCAAAGTAGGACTCCATTGGCTCCACATGACTATTCGATGGGCATGGTGGGCAAGGGCTAGCCCACACCAAGCCCACACCAGTCCAAAATGTGCTAGCACGTCAAAAGCTGTCGCACAGTAGCCCAAGATGGGCCAGCCCATATCAAGCCCAACACGGGCTAGCCCACAACAAGCTTAGCATATGCTAGCCTACAGCAAGCCCACACCAGCCCAACACATGTTAGCCTACAGCAAGCACACACCAAGCCCAAGATGGACCGGCCCACACCAGCCCAGGAAGGACCAGCCCACACCAAGCCCAACAAATGCTAGCCTACACCAGCCCAACACAGGCTAGCCCACACCAAGCCCAACACAGGCTAGCCTACACCAGCCAAACACAGGCTAGCCCATACCAGCCCAACACAGGCCAGCCCACACCAAGCCCAACACAGGCTAGCTTACACCAGCCCAACACATGCCAGCCCACACCAAGCCGAACACAGGCTAGCCCACACCAGCAAAACACAGGCTAGCCCATACCAGCCCAACACAGGCCAGCCCACACCAAGCCCAACACAGGCTAGCCTACACCAGCCCAACACAGGCCAGCCCACACCAAGCCCAACACAGGCTAGCCTACACCAGCCCAACACAGGCTAGCCCATACCAGCCCAACACAGGCCAGCCCAAAACAGGCTAGCCCACACCAGCCCAACCCACACCAACCCAACACAGGCTAGCCCACACCAAGCCCAACACAGGCCAGCCCACACCAAGCCCAACACAGGCCAGCCCACACCAAGCCCAATGTAGGCTTACCCACAGCAAACCCAACACAGGCTAGCCCTCACCAGCCCAACAGAGGCCAGCCCACACAAAGCACAACACAGGCCAGCCCACACCAAGCCCAACACGGCCAGCCCACACCAAGCCCAATGTAGGCTTACCCACAGCAAGCCCAACACAGGCTAGCCCTCACCAGCCCAACACAGGCCAGCCCACACAAAGCACAACACAGGACAGCCCACACACCAAGCCCAACAAAGGCCAGCCCACACCACGCCCAACACAGGCTAGCCCACACCAGCCCAACACAGGCCGGCCCACACCAAGCCCAACACAGGCCAGCCCACACCTAGCCAAAGGTAGGCTTGCCCACACCAAGCCCAACACAGGCCAGCCCACACCAAGCCCAACACAGGCCAGCCAACACCTAGCCCAACACAGGCTAGCCCAAACCAGCCAAACACAGGCTAGCCCACATCAAGCCCAACACAGGCCAGCCCACACCAAGCCCAAGATGGACCAGCCCACAACAGCACAGGAAGGACCAACCCACACCAACCCAACACAGGCTAGCCCACACCAAGCCCAACACAGGCCAGCCCACACCAAGCCCAACACAGGCCAGCCCACACCAAGCCCAACACAGGCTAGCCGACACCAGCCAAACACAGGCTAGCCCATACCAGCCCAACACAGGCCAGCCCACACCAACCCCAAAACAGGCTAGCCCACAACAGCCCAACACAGGCTAGCCCACACCTAACCCAACACAGGCCAGCCCATACCTAGCCGAACGTAGGCTTGCCCACACCAAGCCCAACACAGGCCAGCCCACACCAAGCCCAACACAGGCCAGCCAACACCTAGCCCAACACAGGCTAGCCCAAACCAGCCCAACACAGGCTAGCCCACACAAAACCCAACACAGGCCAGCCCACACCTAGCCCAACACAGTCTAGCCCACACCAGCCAAACACAGGCCAGCCCACACCAAACCCAACACAGGCCAGCCCACACCTAGCTCAACATAGGCTTTCCCACACCAAGCCCAACACAGGCTAGCCCTCATCAGCCAAACACAGGCTAGTCACACCAAGCCCAAGATGGACCAGCCCACAACAGCACAGGAAGGACCAGCCCACACCAAGCCAAATGCGGGCTAGCCCACAACAAGCTTAACATATGCTAGCCAACAGCAAGCCCACACCAGCCCAACACATGAAAGCCTACAACAAGCCCGCACCAGCCCAACACGTTAGCCTACCGCAAGCACACACCAAGCCCAAGATGGACCAGCCCACAGCAGCACAGGAAGGACCAGCCCACACCAAGCCCAACAAATGCTAGCCTACACCAGCCAAACACAGGCCAGCCCATACCAAGCCCAACACAGGCTAGCCCACACCAGCCAGACACAGGCTAGCCCATACCAGCCTAACACAGGCCAGCCCACACCAAGCCCAACACAGGCTAGCCTACACCAGCCCAACACAGGCCAGCCCACACCAAGCCCAACACAGGCTAGCCCACACCAGCAAAACACAGGCTAGCCCATACCAGCCCAACACAGGCCAGCCCACACCAAGCCCAACACAGGCTAGCCTACACCAGCCCAACACAGGCCAGCCCACACCAAGCCCAACACAGGCTAGCCCACACCAGCAAAACACAGGCTAGCCCATACCAGCCCAACACAGGCCAGCCCACACCAAGCCCAACACAGGCCAGCCAACACCTAGCCCAACACAGGCTAGCCCAAACCAGCCCAACACAGGCTAGCCCACACAAAACCCAACACAGGCCAGCCCACACCTAGCCCAACACAGTCTAGCCCACACCAGCCAAACACAGGCCAGCCCACACCAAACCCAACACAGGCCAGCCCACACCTAGCCCAACATAGGCTTTCCCACACCAAGCCCAACACAGGCTAGCCCACACCAGCAAAACACAGGCTAGCCCATACCAGCCCAACACAGGCCAGCCCACACCAAGCCCAACACAGGCTAGCCTACACCAGCCCAACACAGGCCAGCCCACACCAAGCCCAACACAGGCTAGCCCACACCAGCAAAACACAGGCTAGCCCATACCAGCCCAACACAGGCCAGCCCACACCAAGCCCAACACAGGCTAGCCTACACCAGCCCAACACAGGCCAGCCCACACCAAGCCCAACACAGGCTAGCCCACACCAGCAAAACACAGGCTAGCCCATACCAGCCCAACACAGGCCAGCCCACACCAAGCCCAACACAGGCCAGCCAACACCTAGCCCAACACAGGCTAGCCCAAACCAGCCCAACACAGGCTAGCCCACACAAAACCCAACACAGGCCAGCCCACACCTAGCCCAACACAGTCTAGCCCACACCAGCCAAACACAGGCCAGCCCACACCAAACCCAACACAGGCCAGCCCACACCTAGCCCAACATAGGCTTTCCCACACCAAGCCCAACACAGGCTAGCCCACACCAGCAAAACACAGGCTAGCCCATACCAGCCCAACACAGGCCAGCCCACACCAAGCCCAACACAGGCTAGCCTACACCAGCCCAACACAGGCCAGCCCACACCAAGCCCAACACAGGCTAGCCCACACCAGCAAAACACAGGCTAGCCCATACCAGCCCAACACAGGCCAGCCCATACCTAGCCCAACATAGGCTTTCCCACACCAAGCCCAACACAGGCTAGCCCTCATCAGCCAAACACAGGCTTGTCACACCAAGCCCAAGATGGACCAGCCCACAACAGCACAGGAAGGACCAGTCCACACCAAGCCAAACGCGGGCTAGCCCACAACAAGCTTCACATATGCTAGCCTACAGCAAGCCCACACCAGCCCAACACATGCTAGCCTACAACAAGCCTGCACCAGCCCAACACGTTAGCCTACCGCAAGCACACACCAAGCCCAAGATGGACCGGCCCACAGCAGCACAGGAAGGACCAGCCCACACCAAGCCCAACAAATGCTAGCCTACACCAGCCAAACACAGGCCAGCCCATACCAAGCCCAACACAGGCTAGCCCACACCAGCCAGACACAGGCTAGCCCATACCAGCCTAACACAGGCCAGCCCACACCAAGCCCAACACAGGCTAGCCTACACCAGCCCAACACAGGCCAGCCCACACCAAGCCCAACACAGGCTAGCCCACACCAGCAAAACACAGGCTAGCCCATACCAGCCCAACACAGGCCAGCCCACACCAAGCCCAACACAGGCTAGCCTACACCAGCCCAACACAGGCCAGCCCACACCAAGCCCAACACAGGCTAGCCCACACCAGCAAAACACAGGCTAGCCCATACCAGCCCAACACAGGCCAGCCCACACCAAGCCCAACACAGGCCAGCCAACACCTAGCCCAACACAGGCTAGCCCAAACCAGCCCAACACAGGCTAGCCCACACAAAACCCAACACAGGCCAGCCCACACCTAGCCCAACACAGTCTAGCCCACACCAGCCAAACACAGGCCAGCCCACACCAAACCCAACACAGGCCAACCCACACCTAGCCCAACATAGGCTTTCCCACACCAAGCCCAACACAGGCTAGCCCACACCAGCAAAACACAGGCTAGCCCATACCAGCCCAACACAGGCCAGCCCACACCAAGCCCAACACAGGCTAGCCTACACCAGCCCAACACAGGCCAGCCCACACCAAGCCCAACACAGGCTAGCCCACACCAGCAAAACACAGGCTAGCCCATACCAGCCCAACACAGGCCAGCCCATACCTAGCCCAACATAGGCTTTCCCACACCAAGCCCAACACAGGCTAGCCCTCATCAGCCAAACACAGGCTTGTCACACCAAGCCCAAGATGGACCAGCCCACAACAGCACAGGAAGGACCAGTCCACACCAAGCCAAACGCGGGCTAGCCCACAACAAGCTTCACATATGCTAGCCTACAGCAAGCCCACACCAGCCCAACACATGCTAGCCTACAACAAGCCTGCACCAGCCCAACACGTTAGCCTACCGCAAGCACACACCAAGCCCAAGATGGACCGGCCCACAGCAGCACAGGAAGGACCAGCCCACACCAAGCCCAACAAATGCTAGCCTACACCAGCCAAACACATGCCAGCCCACACCAAGCCCAACACAGGCTAGCCCACACCAGCCAAACACAGGCTAGCCCATACCAGCCCAACACAGGCCAGCCCACACCAAGCCCAACACAGGCTAGCCTACACCAGCCCAACACAGGCCAGCCCACACCAAGCCCAACACAGGCTAGCCCACACCAGCAAAACACAGGCTAGCCCATACCAGCCCAACACAGGCCAGCCCACACCAAGCCCAACACAGGCTAGCCTACACCAGCCCAACACAGGCCAGCCCACACCAAGCCCAACACAGGCTAGCCCACACCAGCAAAACACAGGCTAGCCCATACCAGCCCAACACAGGCCAGCCCACACCAAGCCCAACACAGGCCAGCCAACACCTAGCCCAACACAGGCTAGCCCAAACCAGCCCAACACAGGCTAGCCCACACAAAACCCAACACAGGCCAGCCCACACCTAGCCCAACACAGTCTAGCCCACACCAGCCAAACACAGGCCAGCCCACACCAAACCCAACACAGGCCAGCCCACACCTAGCCCAACATAGGCTTTCCCACACCAAGCCCAACACAGGCTAGCCCTCATCAGCCAAACACAGGCTTGTCACACCAAGCCCAAGATGGACCAGCCCACAACAGCACAGGAAGGACCAGTCCACACCAAGCCCAACACAGGCTAGCCCACACCAGCAAAACACAGGCTAGCCCATACCAGCCCAACACAGGCCAGCCTATACCTAGCCCAACGTAGGCTTGCCCACACCAAGCCCAACACAGGCCAGCCCACACCAAGCCCAACACAGGCCAGCCAACACCTAGCCCAACACAGGCTAGCCGACACCAGCCCAACACAGGCTAGCCCACACCAAACCCAACACAGGCCAGCCCACACCTAGCCCAACACAGTCTAGCCCACACCAAGCCCAACACAGGCCAGCCAACACCTAGCCCAACACAGGCTAGCCGACACCAGCCCAACACAGGCTAGCCCACACCAAACCCAACACAGGCCAGCCCACACCTAGCCCAACACAGTCTAGCCCACACCAGCCAAACACAGGCCAGCACACACCAAACCCAACACAGGCCAGCCCACACCTAGCCCAACATAGGCTTTCCCACACCAAGCCCAACACAGGCTAGCCCTCATCAGCCAAACACAGGCTTGTCACACCAAGCCCAAGATGGACCAGCCCACAACAGCACAGGAAGGACCAGTCCACACCAAGCCAAACGCGGGCTAGCCCACAACAAGCTTCACATATGCTAGCCTACAGCAAGCCCACACCAGCCCAACACATGCTAGCCTACAACAAGCCTGCACCAGCCCAACACGTTAGCCTACCGCAAGCACACACCAAGCCCAAGATGGACCGGCCCACAGCAGCACAAGAAGGACCAGCCCACACCAAGCCCAACAAATGCTAGCCTACACCAGCCAAACACATGCCAGCCCACACCAAGCCCAACACAGGCTAGCCCACACCAGCCAAACACAGGCTAGCCCATACCAGCCCAACACAGGCCAGCCCACACCAAGCCCAACACAGGCTAGCCCACACCAGCCAAACACAGGCTAGCCCATACCAGCCCAACACAGGCCAGCCCACACCAAGCCCAACACAGGCTAGCCTACACCAGCCCAACAAAGGCCAGCCCAAAACAGGCTAGCCCACACCAGCCCAACCCACACCAACCCAACACAGGCTAGCCCACACCAAGCCCAACACAGGCCAGCCCACACCAAGCCCAATGTAGGGTTACCCACAGCAAGCCCAACACAGGCTAGCCCTCACCAACCCAACACAGGCTAGCCCACACCAGCCCAACACAGGCCAGCCCACACCAAGCCCAACACAGGCCAGCCCACACCTAGCCAAAGGTAGGCTTGTCCACACCAAGCCCAACACAGGCCAGCCCACACCAAGCCCAACACAGGCCAGCCCACACCAAGCCCAATGTAGGGTTACCCACAGCAAGCCCAACACAGGCTAGCCCTCACCAGCCCAACACAGGCCAGCCCACACAAAGCACAACACAGGACAGCCCACACCAAGCCCAACACAGGCCAGCCCACACCAAACCCAAGATGACCAGCCCACAGCAGCATAGGAAGGACCAGCCCACAACAAGCCCAACATGGGCTTGCCCACACCAGCACAACAAAGGCTAGCTAACCCACACCAAGCAAAACACAGGTTAGCCCACACCAAGCCCAACACAGACTAGCCCACACCAAGACCAAGATGGACCAGCCAACAGCAGCACAGGAAGGACCACCCCACACCATCCCCAACACAGGCTAGCCCACACCAGCCCAACACAGGCAAGCCCACACCAAGCCCAACACAGTCTAGCCCACACCAGCCCAACACAGGCTATTCCACACCAGCCCAACACAGGCTAGTCCACACCAAACCCAAGATAGACCAGCCCACACCAGCACAGGAAGGACCAGCCCACACCAAGCCCAACACTTGCTAGCCCACACCAACCCAACACAGGCATGCCCACACCAGCGCAACACAGGCCAGCCCACACCAAGCCCAACACAGGCCAGCCCACACCAAGCCCAACGTAGGCTTTACCACACTAAGCCAAACACAGGCTAGCCCACACCTGCAAAACACAGGCTAGTCCACACTAAACCCAAGATGGACCAGCCCACAGCAGCACAGGAACGACCGGCCCACAACAAGCCCAACACAGGCTAGCCCACACCAGCCCAACACAGGCTAGCCCACACCAACCCAACACAGGCTAGCCCACACCAGCCCAACACAGGCCAGCCCACACCAAGCCCAACACAGGCCAGCCCACACCAAACCCAAGATGGACCAGCCCACAGCAGCATAGGAAGGACCAGCCCACAACAAGCCCAACATGGGCTTGCCCACACCAGCACAACAAAGGCTAGCTAACCCACACCAAGCAAAACACAGGTTAGCCCACACCAAGCCCAACACAGACTAGCCCACACCAAGACCAAGATGGACCAGCCAACAGCAGCACAGGAAGGACCACCCCACACCATCCCCAACACAGACTAGCCCACACCAGCCCAACACAGGCAAGCCCACACCAAGCCCAACACAGTCTAGCCCACACCAGCCCAACACAGGCTATTCCACACCAGCCCAACACAGGCTAGTCCACACCAAACCCAAGATAGACCAGCCCACACCAGCACAGGAAGGACCAGCCCACACCAAGCCCAACACTTGCTAGCCCACACCAACCCAACACAGGCATGCCCACACCAGCGCAACACAGGCCAGCCCACACCAAGCCCAACACAGGCCAGCCCACACCAAGCCCAACGTAGGCTTTACCACACTAAGCCAAACACAGGCTAGCCCACACCTGCAAAACACAGGCTAGTCCACACTAAACCCAAGATGGACCAGCCCACAGCAGCACAGGAAGGACCGGCCCACAACAAGCCCAACACAGGCTAGCCCACACCAGCCCAACACAGGCTAGCCCACACCAACCCAACACAGGCTAGCCCACACCAGCCCAACACAGGCCAGCCCACACCAAGCCCAACACAGGCCAGCCCACACCTAGCCAAAGGTAGGCTTGTCCACACCAAGCCCAACACAGGCCAGCCCACACCAATCCCAACACAGGCCAGCCAACACCTAGCCCAACACAGGCTAGCTCAAACCAGCCAAACACAGGCTAGCCCACACCAAACCCAACACAGGCCAGCCCACACCTAGCCCAATGTAGGCTTTCCCACACCAACCCCAACACAGGCTAGCCCACACCAGCCCAACACAGGCCAGCCCACACCAAGCCCAAGATGGACCAGCCCACAACAGCACAGGAAGGACCAGCCCACACCAAGCCCAACACTGGCTAGCTCACACCAGCCCAACACAGGCTAGCCCATACCAGCCCAACACAGGCCAGCCCACACCAAAACCCAACACAGGCTAGCCCAAACCAGCCAAACACAGGCTAGCCCACACCAAACCCAACACAGGCCAGCCCACACCTAGCCCAACATAGGCTTTCCCGCACCAAGCCCACCACAGGCTAGTCACACCAAACCCAAGATGGACCAGCCCACAACAGCACAGGAAGGACCAGCCCACACCAGCCAAACGCGGGCTAGCCCACAACAAGCTTAACATATGCTAGCCTACAGCAAGCCCACAACAGCCAAACACATGCTAGCCTACAACAAGCCCGCACCAGCCCAACACATGTTATCCTACCGCAAGCACACACCAAGCCCAAGATGGACTGGCCCACAGCAGCACAGGAAGGACCAGCCCACACCAAGCCCAACAAATGCTAGCCTACACCAGCCAAACACAGGCCAGCCCACACCAAGCCGAACACAGGCTAGCCCACACAAGCCAAACACAGGCTAGCCCATACCAGCCCAACACAGGCCAGCCCACACCAAGCCCAACACAGGCTAGCCCACACCAGCCAAACACAGGCTAGCCCATACCAGCACAACACAGGCTAGCCCACACAAGCCAAACACAGGCTAGCCCATACCAGCCCAACACAGGCCAGCCCACACCAAACCCAACACAGGCTAGCCTACACCAGCCCAACACAGGCCAGCCCACACCAAGCCCAACACAGGCTAGCCTACACCAGCCCAACACAGGCCAGCCCACACCAAGCCCAACACAGGCTAGCCTACACCAGCCAAACACAGGCTAGCCCATACCAGCCTAACACAGGCCAGCCCACACCAAGCCCAACACAGGCTAGCCCACACCAGCCCAACACAGGCTAGCCCACACCAGCCCAACACAGGCTAGCCTATACCAGCACAACACAGGCTACTCCACAGCAAACCCAAGATGGACAAGCCCACACCAGCACAGGAAGGACCACCCCACACCAAGCCCAACACAGGCTAGCCCACACCAGCCCAACACAGGATAGCCCACACCGGCCCAACACAGGCCAGCCCACACCAAGCCCAACACAGGCTAGCCCACACCAAGCCCAACACAGGCCAGCCCACACCAATCCCAACACAGGCCAGCCAACACCTAGCCCAACACAGGCTAGCTCAAACCAGCCAAACACAGGCTAGCCCACACCAAACCCAACACAGGCCAGCCCACACCTAGCCCAATGTAGGCTTTCCCACACCAACCCCAACACAGGCTAGCCCACACCAGCCCAACACAGGCCAGCCCACACCAAGCCCAAGATGGACCAGCCCACAACAGCACAGGAAGGACCAGCCCACACCAAGCCCAACACTGGCTAGCTCACACCAGCCCAACACAGGCTAGCCCATACCAGCCCAACACAGGCCAGCCCACACCAAAACCCAACACAGGCTAGCCCAAACCAGCCAAACACAGGCTAGCCCACACCAAACCCAACACAGGCCAGCCCACACCTAGCCCAACATAGGCTTTCCCGCACCAAGCCCAACACAGGCTAGTCACACCAAACCCAAGATGGACCAGCCCACAACAGCACAGGAAGGACCAGCCCACACCAGCCAAACGCGGGCTAGCCCACAACAAGCTTAACATATGCTAGCCTACAGCAAGCCCACAACAGCCAAACACATGCTAGCCTACAACAAGCCCGGACCAGCCCAACACATGTTATCCTACCGCAAGCACACACCAAGCCCAAGATGGACTGGCCCACAGCAGCACAGGAAGGACCAGCCCATACCAAGCCCAACAAATGCTAGCCTACACCAGCCAAACACAGGCCAGCCCACACCAAGCCCAACACAGGCTAGCCCACACAAGCCAAACACAGGCTAGCCCATACCAGCCCAACACAGGCCAGCCCACACCAAGCCCAACACAGGCTAGCCCACACCAGCCAAACACAGGCTAGCCCATACCAGCCCAACACAGGCTAGCCCACACAAGCCAAACACAGGCTAGCCCATACCAGCCCAACACAGGCCAGCCCACACCAAACCCAACACAGGCTAGCCTACACCAGCCCAACACAGGCCAGCCCACACCAAGCCCAACACAGGCTAGCCTACACCAGCCCAACACAGGCCAGCCCACACCAAGCCCAACACAGGCTAGCCTACACCAGCCAAACACAGGCTAGCCCATACCAGCCTAACACAGGCCAGCCCACACCAAGCCCAACACAGGCTAGCCCACACCAGCCCAACACAGGCTAGCCCACACCAGCCCAACACAGGCTAGCCTATACCAGCACAACACAGGCTACTCCACAGCAAACCCAAGATGGACAAGCCCACACCAGCACAGGAAGGACCACCCCACACCAAGCCCAACACAGGCTAGCCCACACCAGCCCAACACAGGATAGCCCACACCGGCCCAACACAGGCCAGCCCACACCAAGCCCAACACAGGCTAGCCCACAACAAGCCCAACACAGGCTTGCCCACACCAGCCCAACACGGGCTAGCCCACACCAAGCACAACACAGGCTAGCTAGCCCACACCAAGCCCAACACAGCCTAGCCCAAACCAAGCCCAAGCCCAACACAGGCTAGCCCACACCAAGCCCAACACCTAACCCACACCAGCCCAACACAGCCTAGTCCACACCAAGCCCAACACAGGCTAGCCCACACCAAGCCCAACACAAGCTAGCCCACACCAACCCCAACACAGCCTAGCCCACTCCAAGCCCATCACTGGCTAGCCCACACCAAGCCCAACACAGGATAGCTAGCCCACACCAAACCCAACACAGCCTAGCCCACACCAAGCCCAACACAGGCTAGCTCACACCAAGCCCAACACAGGATAGCTAGCCCACACCAAGCCCAACACAGGCTAGCCCACACCAAGCCCAACACAGGCTAGCCCAAACCAAGCCAACACAGGCTAGCCTACACCAAGCCCAACACAGCCTAGCCCACACCAAGCCCAACACAAGCTAGCCCACACCAAACCCAACACAGCCTAGCCCACACCAAGCCCAACACAGGCTAGCTCACACCAAGCCCAACACAGGATAGCTAACCCACACCAAGCCCAACACAGGCTAGCCCACACCAAGCCCAACACAGGCTGGCTAGCCCACACCAAGCCCAACACAGGCTAGCCCACACCAAGCCCAACACAGCCTAGCCCACACCTATGCCAGTGCCTAACCCACACCAAGCCCAAACCCTAACCCACACCAAGCCCAACACAGGCTAGCCCACACCAAGCCCAACACAGGCTAGCCCACACCAAGGCCAGTGCCTAACCCACACCAAGCCCAACACTGGCTAGCCCACACCAAACCCAAGATGGACCAGCCCACAGCAGCATAGGAAGGACCAGCCCACAACAAGCCCAACATGGGCTTGCCCACACCAGCACAACAAAGGCTAGCTAACCCACACCAAGCAAAACACAGGTTAGCCCACACCAAGCCCAACACAGACTAGCCCACACCAAGACCAAGATGGACCAGCCAACAGCAGCACAGGAAGGACCACCCCACACCATCCCCAACACAGGCTAGCCCACACCAGCCCAACACAGGCAAGCCCACACCAAGCCCAACACAGTCTAGCCCACACCAGCCCAACACAGGCTATTCCACACCAGCCCAACACAGGCTAGTCCACACCAAACCCAAGATAGACCAGCCCACACCAGCACAGGAAGGACCAGCCCACACCAAGCCCAACACTTGCTAGCCCACACCAACCCAACACAGGCATGCCCACACCAGCGCAACACAGGCCAGCCCACACCAAGCCCAACACAGGCCAGCCCACACCAAGCCCAACGTAGGCTTTACCACACCAAGCCCAACACAGGATAGCTAACCCACACCAAGCCCAACACAGGCTAGCCCACACCAAGCCCAACACAGGCTGGCTAGCCCACACCAAGCCCAACACAGGCTAGCCCACACCAAGCCCAACACAGCCTAGCCCACACCTATGCCAGTGCCTAACCCACACCAAGCCCAAACCCTAACCCACACCAAGCCCAACACAGGCTAGCCCACACCAAGCCCAACACAGGCTAGCCCACACCAAGGCCAGTGCCTAACCCACACCAAGCCCAACACTGGCTAGCCCACACCAAACCCAAGATGGACCAGCCCACAGCAGCATAGGAAGGACCAGCCCACAACAAGCCCAACATGGGCTTGCCCACACCAGCACAACAAAGGCTAGCTAACCCACACCAAGCAAAACACAGGTTAGCCCACACCAAGCCCAACACAGACTAGCCCACACCAAGACCAAGATGGACCAGCCAACAGCAGCACAGGAAGGACCACCCCACACCATCCCCAACACAGGCTAGCCCACACCAGCCCAACACAGGCAAGCCCACACCAAGCCCAACACAGTCTAGCCCACACCAGCCCAACACAGGCTATTCCACACCAGCCCAACACAGGCTAGTCCACACCAAACCCAAGATAGACCAGCCCACACCAGCACAGGAAGGACCAGCCCACACCAAGCCCAACACTTGCTAGCCCACACCAACCCAACACAGGCATGCCCACACCAGCGCAACACAGGCCAGCCCACACCAAGCCCAACACAGGCCAGCCCACACCAAGCCCAACGTAGGCTTTACCACACTAAGCCAAACACAGGCTAGCCCACACCAGCCCAACACAGGCTATTCCACACCAGCCCAACACAGGCTAGTCCACACCAAACCCAAGATAGACCAGCCCACACCAGCACAGGAAGGACCAGCCCACACCAAGCCCAACACTTGCTAGCCCACACCAGCCCAACACAGGCTAGCCCACACCAACCCAACACAGGCTAGCCCACACCAGCCCAACACAGGCCAGCCCACACCAAGCCCAACACAGGCCAGCCCACACCAATCCCAACACAGGCCAGCCAACACCTAGCCCAACACAGGCTAGCTCAAACCAGCCAAACACAGGCTAGCCCACACCAAACCCAACACAGGCCAGCCCACACCTAGCCCAATGTAGGCTTTCCCACACCAACCCCAACACAGGCTAGCCCACACCAGCCCAACACAGGCCAGCCCACACCAAGCCCAAGATGGACCAGCCCACAACAGCCTAGGAAGGACCAGCCCACACCAAGCCCAACACTGGCTAGCTCACACCAGCCCAACACAGGCTAGCCCATACCAGCCCAACACAGGCCAGCCCACACCAAAACCCAACACAGGCTAGCCCAAACCAGCCAAACACAGGCTAGCCCACACCAAACCCAACACAGGCCAGCCCACACCTAGCCCAACATAGGCTTTCCCGCACCAAGCCCAACACAGGCTAGTCACACCAAACCCAAGATGGACCAGCCCACAACAGCACAGGAAGGACCAGCCCACACCAGCCAAACGCGGGCTAGCCCACAACAAGCTTAACATATGCTAGCCTACAGCAAGCCCACAACAGCCAAACACATGCTAGCCTACAACAAGCCCGCACCAGCCCAACACATGTTATCCTACCGCAAGCACACACCAAGCCCAAGATGGACTGGCCCACAGCAGCACAGGAAGGACCAGCCCACACCAAGCCCAACAAATGCTAGCCTACACCAGCCAAACACAGGCCAGCCCACACCAAGCCCAACACAGGCTAGCCCACACAAGCCAAACACAGGCTAGCCCATACCAGCCCAACACAGGCCAGCCCACACCAAGCCCAACACAGGCTAGCCCACACCAGCCAAACACAGGCTAGCCCATACCAGCCCAACACAGGCTAGCCCACACAAGCCAAACACAGGCTAGCCCATACCAGCCCAACACAGGCCAGCCCACACCAAACCCAACACAGGCTAGCCTACACCAGCCCAACACAGGCCAGCCCACACCAAGCCCAACACAGGCTAGCCTACACCAGCCCAACACAGGCCAGCCCACACCAAGCCCAACACAGGCTAGCCTACACCAGCCAAACACAGGCTAGCCCATACCAGCCTAACACAGGCCAGCCCACACCAAGCCCAACACAGGCTAGCCCACACCAGCCCAACACAGGCTAGCCCACACCAGCCCAACACAGGCTAGCCTATACCAGCACAACACAGGCTACTCCACAGCAAACCCAAGATGGACAAGCCCACACCAGCACAGGAAGGACCACCCCACACCAAGCCCAACACAGGCTAGCCCACACCAGCCCAACACAGGATAGCCCACACCGGCCCAACACAGGCCAGCCCACACCAAGCCCAACACAGGCTAGCCCACAACAAGCCCAACACAGGCTTGCCCACACCAGCCCAACACGGGCTAGCCCACACCAAGCACAACACAGGCTAGGCTAGCCCACACCAAGCCCAACACAGCCTAGCCCAAACCAAGCCCAAGCCCAACACAGGCTAGCCCACACCAAGCCCAACACCTAACCCACACCAGCCCAACACAGCCTAGTCCACACCAAGCCCAGCACAGGCTAGCCCACACCAAGCCCAACACAAGCTAGCCCACACCAACCCCAACACAGCCTAGCCCACTCCAAGCCAATCACTGGCTAGCCCACACCAAGCCCAACACAGGATAGCTAGCCCACACCAAACCCAACACAGCCTAGCCCACACCAAGCCCAACACAGGCTAGCTCACACCAAGCCCAACACAGGATAGCTAGCCCACACCAAGCCCAACACAGGCTAGCCCACACCAAGCCCAACACAGGCTAGCCCAAACCAAGCCCAACACAGGCTAGCCTACACCAAGCCCAACACAGCCTAGCCCACACCAAGCCCAACACAAGCTAGCCCACACCAAACCCAACACAGCCTAGCCCACACCAAGTCCAACACAGGCTAGCTCACACCAAGCCCAACACAGGATAGCTAACCCACACCAAGCCCAACACAGGCTAGCCCACACCAAGCCCAACACAGGCTGGCTAGCCCACACCAAGCCCAACACAGGCTAGCCCACACCAAGCCCAACACAGCCTAGCCCACACCTAGGCCAGTGCCTAACCCACACCAAGCCCAAACCCTAACCCACACCAAGCCCAACACAGGCTAGCCCACACCAAGCCCAACACAGGCTAGCCCACACCAAGGCCAGTGCCTAACCCACACCAAGCCCAACACTGGCTAGCCCACACCAAGCCCAACACAGCCTAGCCCACACCAAGCCCAACCCCTAACCCACACCAAACCCAACACAGGCTAGCCCACACCAAGCCCAACACAGCCTAGCCCACACCAAGCCCAACCCCAAACCCACACCAAACCCAACACAGGCTAGCCCACTCCAAGCCCAACACAGGATAGCTAGCCCGCTCCAAGCCCAAAACAGAATAGCTAGCCCACACCAAGCCCAACACAGCCTAGCCCACACCAAGCCCAGCACAGGCTAGCCCACACCAAACCCAACACAGGCTAGCCCACACCAAGCCCAACACAGGGTAGCCCACACCAAGCCCAACACAGGCTAGCCCACACCAAGCCCACGCCTTGTCCACACCAAGCCCAACACATCCTAGTCCACACCAAGCCCAACACAGGCTATCCCACACCAAGCCAACACAGGCTAGCCCACACCAATCCCAACACAGCCTAGCCCACACCAAGCCCAACACAGAATAGCTAGCCCACACCAAGCCCAACACAGGATAGCTAGCCCACACAAAGCCCAACACAGGCTAGCCCACACCAAGCCCAACACAGCTTTACCCACACTAAGCCCAGCACAGCCTAGCCCACACCAAGCCCAACACAGCCTAGCCTACACCAAGCCCAACACAGGCTAGCTAGCCCACACCAAGCCCAACACAGCCTAGCCCACACCAAGCCCAACACAGCCTAGCCCACACCAAGCCCAACACAGGGTAGCCCACACCAAGCCCAACACAGGCTAGCTAGCCCACACCAAGCCCACGCCTAGTCCACACCAAGCCCAACACAGCCTAGTCCACACCAAGCCCAACATAGTCTAGCCTACACCAAGCCCAACACAGGCTATCCCACACCAAGCCTAACACAGCTTAGCCCACACCAAGCCCAACACAGCCTAGCCCACACCAAGCCCAACACAAGCTAGCCCACACCAAACCCAACACAGCCTAGCCCACACCAAGCCCAACACAGGCTAGCTCACACCAAGCCCAACACAGGCTGGCTAGCCCACACCAAGCCCAACACAGGCTAGCCCACACCAAGCCCAACACAGCCTAGCCCACACCTAGGCCAACACAGGCTAGCCCACGCCAAGGCCAGTGCCTAACCCACACCAAGCCCAACACTGGCTAGCCCACACCAAGCCCAACACAGCCTAGCCCACACCAAGCCCACCCCTAACCCACACCAAACCCAACACAGGCTAGCCCACACCAAGCCCAACACGGCCTAGCCCACACCAAGCCCAACCCCTAACCCACACCAAACCCAACACAGGCTAGCCCACTCCAAGCCCAACACAGGATAGCTAGCCCGCTCCAAGCCCAACACAGGATAGCTAGCCCACACCAAGCTCAACACAGCCTAGCCCACACCAAGCCCAGCACAGGCTAGCCCACACCAAACCCAACACAGGCTAGCCCACACCAAGCCCAACACAGGGTAGCCCACACCAAGCCCAACACAGGCTAGCCCACACCAAGCCCACGCCTAGTCCACACCAAGCCCAACACATCCTAGTCCACACCAAGCCCAACATAGTCTAGCCTACACCAAGCCCAACACAGGCTATCCCACACCAAGCCAACACAGGCTAGCCCACACCAATCCCAACACAGCCTAGCCCACACCAAGCCCAACACAGAATAGCTAGCCCACACCAAGCCCAACACAGGATAGCTATCCCACACCAAGCCAACACAGGCTAGCCCACACCAATCCCAACACAGCCTAGCCCACACCAAGCCCAACACAGAATAGCTAGCCCACACCAAGCCCAACACAGGATAGCTAGCCCACACAAAGCCCAACACAGGCTAGCCCACACCAAGCCCAACACAGCTTTACCCACACTAAGCCCAGCACAGCCTAGCCCACACCAAGCCCAACACAGCCTAGCCTACACCAAGCCCAACACAGGCTAGCTAGCCCACACCAAGCACAACACAGCCTAGCCCACACCAAGCCCAACACAGCCTAGCCCTCACCAAGCCCAACACAGGGTAGCCCACACCAAGCCCAACACAGGCTAGCTAGCCCACACCAAGCCTAACACAGGCTAGCCCACACCAAGCCCACGCCTAGTCCACACCAAGCCCAACACAGCCTAGTCCACACCAAGCCCAACATAGTCTAGCCTACACCAAGCCCAACACAGGCTATCCCACACCAAGCCAACACAAGCTAGCCCACACCAAGCCCAACACAGCCTGGCCCACATCAAGCCCAACACAATCTAGCCCACACCAAGCCAAACACAGCCTTACCCACACCAAGCCCAACACAGCCTAGCCCACACCAAGCCCAACACAGCCTAGCCCACACCAAGCCCAACACAGGCTAGCCCACACCAAGCCCAACACAGGCTAGCCCACACCAAGCCCAACACAGCCTAGCTCACATCAAGCCCAACACAGCCTAGCCCACACCAAGCCCAACACAGCCTAGCCCACACCAAGCCCAACACAGCCTAGCCCACACCAAGCCCAGCTAGAGGCGTGGGCTCATTCTAATATTTGTGGGACACAGATTGTTTTTGTGCAACCATTATTGAGAGTGTCGTTCCAGTTTAAGTGTTTGGGGAATGTCCTTCTTGTACACTGCCAATGATGAAGCCTTTCAATATACTTAAATAAGTGAATGTGACTTATTGTTGTCTTTCTGAGACAATGTATCACATTCCCTAAATATCCATAAGGCTTGAAAATGATACAATTTATGCATTGAGTTCATTCAATTGTAAAACCACATTATGATGAGAAATGTCCCACAGACCAGTCATCCCATAGGGGCTGATAAACAGAGAGAATCACTGAAGAAATGCACATTAATTTCGCAGCAGAATTGTATGTCAATAATGAGTGGCTATGGTTTTAATATATTAAAGTATATGTCTGTCATAGCAAGCATGTTTTAGTCTGGATGCCTCACTCTGTTGCCATGGTTTACCAACAGTGAGCACTAGACTAGAGGGTGTGTTTGCGAGATGGTACTGTAATCTAATCTACATGTACATGTCTCCTTTATGGTCCCTAGGAGGCGAGTGTGAGAGAAAACCCTGGCACCATGTGCATGCCTTAAAGATGGCAGCGCTTCTCTCTGTCCTCAGTCAACGCTAATCCCAGATTAAAGGAGAATGCCACTGGACTGGGATTATGCTGTGGGCGCTTCCATTTTATCATTGATTCTTTACCAGTCTCTTTCTGTCAAATTTGTAGACATCCTATACGGTTTTGTTATTTTCTATTCATGTGTGTTTACTCATCACTATAATGTCTGTTTGTTTTGTTTAGATTTTTCTCTGTGTAATATGGTTTAATTCTGCTTACATTCCAATGATTCAACCTTGTATCCATCCATTCCGAGTTATCATACCATGAATATTACCAGCAGTTATCCAAACCCCTTAGCATACATTCTGGTTGTTAAAAGCCAACATTTAACTGACCTGACAATCATGGTTGGCCTACATTAGTCAATGTACACCTTGAAAAGGAAATTGTTATTTTAAATGACTGGAAAATATGCACAGCCTGGTTTAAACTGTAGACATTACACAGCCCAATGCCTAATAATAGAAAAGCAGCTGTGAGACCACAATTTTAGTGCAACCTTAAAATCAATACAACCAATACCACAAAATGAAGAAGACATGCTCATTTTTGTTCCTTTCATGGATATATTCTATGAATGATGACGATTGTAGAAGAGCAACGTTACTGTTACTAGTACTATTCCTGTAATAATCCACCAATTCAGAGGTGTCTGTTCCTCTCTTAATATCCTGCTTATCATCTCAACTCTAATTGCTCTACCTCACCTCATTGTGTCACACAGATGCTCAACTAATCTAGTGGCATTAAACATTTGATGGTTGTCATTTGGCTATCCATCTCCATAGCTCCAGATTAGCTGGATGTTGACTGTTGATGCTTTGCAGATGTTAAGAGGAGGATTTATGAGGATGAAGTGATATGATAAAAAGATCTGTGGGTAACAGAGTGCATGACTGTGAGGTTTAGATGAATGACTGGCATATGGCAGACACTGGCATTCAACTGTATGCAACAGTAGGTTTACAGAGGTACAGTATAGTACCAAAGGTATAGTATTGTTGTGCTGACAGGAAAGCAATAACTGGACATACTGGCATTGACAGATAGTATAAACTTCTTTTATTGTCAATGGTTTAAATAAATCCATGGTAGCTATCCAAAATGCACAGATGCTTTTCTAAAAATCTGAATAAGCAAGTGGAACAGATATGTTGAAATCTGTTCCCGCTGACATCACAATCACAAAGCAATTCTAGGGAAAACCCTGGATCCATACTGTGAATGTGGGCTACATGCTTTTTCTTTTTATCTGGGGAGAATCGTGATTAGAAACTGTTGGTTGTGTTATCCCCACCCCACCCTCCCCTGGTTCCAGTTTGTAGGTTACTGAAAGATTTCAGCAACCACACATAAGAAGATTAGAGAGGAATTAACGTCATTCCTTTGTCATTATAGGAATAAATTGATATTTGGTTTTAATCAGAGGGAGGGGAGAGAGGAGAGCAGGGAGAACAGGATGTGCCCTGAGTAGCATAGAAGCACGAGCCAGAGGGACTGGCACTAAGACACGGGCATGCGAAAACACAAGCTGGAGGAACATTTTGTGGCACTGGAGCTGACAGTTGGATGCCTGGATCAACGTGCAGCATGTAACAGAGGACGAGAGGGTTGTATAACACAGATCTCTCAGAGCTCTGCGTGTCCGCTGTGAGGTGGAATGGGTGCTGCTGGGATATGGATGGGCCACCGGACAGGGACAGTCGGGGCGTCCCACTGACCTCCTGGAAGATCTCTGAGAGATAGACTCAGACGCATTGGAAAGACTTCCTGGTTGCTCCAGCTCTTCCAGCCCCAGGCATGAACCTGGTGCTCCTGGCCTTCAGGCTGATGTGCCTGGCCTGGCTGTGGCCTGTCACACTGCTCAACGACAGCCACCGACCCAACAAGAGGAGGCACAAGGACGTGTACCTTGGGGAGAACACCAAGAACCAACATGGAGGGTGAGCCAGAGTCTAGGGGTGTGGTCCCACTGGAGTTGTGTTATGTTCTTGTCAAGGGTTGTGTTTGCTTATCTTTTCTGTTTGGTTTGAAGCTGGTTGGTGTATAGTTCTGGAAGCAACGTTTCATTTAGTACACACACCACAGGATGTTACTGTTCTGTTGATCTGTTGTCTGATTGATATGGTTCAAAGGTTATTTTGGGGAGGAGTTGTATTGTTTAACATGGAATGCTATTCATAGATTCAATGCATCAATCCAATCTCTATGAATTTTCAAAAACACTGATGGGGAATTTACCATGGTCGTGTGAATGATCCCCAATGTGTGCTGGGACAGACGTCATTACTGCAGTGCATTGTGGATAAAGGCCAGGGCAGGTGAGGTAACCACAGGGACTTAGAGGTAATGTCAGGGGACCCGTGTTTGGGTGGGGACACCTCGTAAGAGAGAAGCAGTAATTTGTGGGTAATGATGGAGAGGGGTGTCGATAAGGGGTTTGAGTGTACGCCAAAATCATTTGTAAAAATAGAGTTGTTTGTGTTTGTGTAGTATGGGTATGATTTGTTTGATTCTAAAATGAGAATATCAATTGACTGAAGTTTTGTATGATGCTATTTAGAGGCTTTGCGAGTGATGATGCTGGGTGTGTTGTCACCCAAATTGGAGGGATTCATCAATCATGTAATTTGACCCTCTACTAACTGTAATGTGATTTTAATAAGACATATAAAGTGAAATTAATCATTCTTAACAGCTAACACCCCAGAGAAGATGTTGCTGCCTTAATAAGAGAGTGTTTGTCTCTCTCTGTGTGTGTGTGTGTGTGTTGTGTGTGTGTGTGTGTGTGTGTGTGTGTGTGTGTGTGTGTGTGTGTGTGTGTGTGTGTGTGTGTATTTCTAAGGAAAAATTACATCTGATATGCTGATCTGTGTCCGCTTTGCTCCTCAGACGAATAGACTTCAAGATGAAAAAGTCTGACAGCACCAAGTCCCTGCTAATTAAATCTGAACAGCTTCTCCGTATTGAGGACCATGACTTTGCAATGCGGCCTGGCTTTGGAGGTAAGACCACCCCCCAGTCTCCTTTGGCTTGGTGGGCATACAACATATTTGCATGTGGTTGAACTATGACAACGTGTAGTTTGGATGTGACTGTGTGTGCTTTTACCAGCACCTGTTAGGTTTGACTCATTAATTAAGAGTGAATGGGGAAGTCAAGGGTCATTCAAGGGAGGGAGGGAGGGAGGGAGGGAGGGAGGGAGGGAGGGAGGGAGGAGGGAGGGAGGAAAAGAGAAAAAGAAAAAAACAGAGGACAATGGAGCTTTACCTACAGTAATTTGTTTTTATAGATAGTCCATAACGTGCCACACAGCAGATGTGACAGATTAGGTATAATTCAGGTTTTGGAAGAGGCAGCATTAACGCTAGTACTGTGGCTTGTATGCTCTCTCCTGGAGCAGAAAGTAGGTTACAGTGTCATCTTTTGTAACACCCCATCCTGAAAAAAAATCACTGACCCAGATTGTCTGCAGAGCCTAGCAGACATAGACAGCCTGCGGCCGAGAACACAGATGTTAGAACTATAGTAATCTGGATTACGGTCCATGCTTTCTGAAACAATACCAAATGCTAAATCTTACTGGGCAGTCCAGAGCAGCAAAGAGTCCCATGTATACATACTACCGCAGTATGGTCATTTGGTGACACCTGAAACCCCACCTCTTTAAGGAATACCTAGGATAGGATAAAGTAATCCTTCTAACCCCCCCCCCCCCCCCCCCCCCCCCTAAAAGATTTAGATGCACTATTGTAAAGTGGTTGTTCCACTGGATATCATAAGGTGAATGCACCAATTTGTAAGTCGCTCTGGATAAGAGCGTCTGCTAAATGACTTAAATGTAAATGTAAATGTAAATGTGTTCAGAAAGTGTTAGATTGAACTACAGATCACGTGTGTCAGTGTTTGGGATCCCACTGTAAACTCTCGCTGCAACATGTATTTACATAGCAGTCATACTGAAGGCTATAATGACAGTTTAGCTACATATTTCTAAATGTGGTGTGATGGCACGTTATGGATTTATGTACATTTAGGTTTCCATCTGGCTGTTTTCCTATCTATTCCAAACTATCCCTGTGTTTTGTCTGTGTTTGTTTCTGTGTTGTCTAGGCGAGGTGGGGTGGGGTAGATGGAGGAAGTTAATCCCTGTAACGTTGAAATGAGATTGGGCAGGTCACAGAGAAGGGTACATTTGGTGGAATTTAAATTAGGAAACAATTTTTCCCTGAAATTGCTTATCTTTCAAAGAACTCATTTTGATACTGCCATGAGCACTTTAATCCTACCAAGGCAGATATGTAACTCAGTCTGTTAGCTCTACTGACACGTGTGAGACAGGGGCAGTCCAACTCAAACCCCTGTCATGTATTTTGAGTGAATATGGAATTGCTCCTCCTTCATAGGGTATGTCAGAACGGTAGATGGATGTATCTTGATTCTAGATGGATGTACACTACCTTTCAAAAGTTTGGGGTCACTTAGAAATGTCCTTGTTTTTGAAAGAAAATTAAAAAGTCTGTCCTTTAAAATAACAAATTGATCAGAAATACAGTGCATACATTGTTAATGTTATAAATTAATATTGTAGCTGGAAACGGCTGATTTTTAATGGAATATCTACATAGGCGTAGAGAGGCCCATTATCACCAACCATCACTCCGGTGTTCCAATGGCACGTTGTGTTAGCTAATCCAAGTTCATAATTTTAAAAGGCTAATTAATCATTAGAAAAACCTTTTGCAATTATATTAGCAGAACTGAAAACTGTTGTCCTGATTAAAGAAGCAATAAAACTGGTCTTCTTTAGACTAGTTGAGTATCTGGAGCATCAGCATTTGTGGGGTCGATTACAGGCTCAAAATGTCCAGAAACAAAGAACTTTCTTCTGAAACTCGTCAGTCTATTCTTGTTCTGAGAAATTAAGACTATTCCATGTGAGAAATTGCCAAGAAACTGAAGATCTCGTACAACGCTGTGTACTACTCTATTCACAGAACAGCGCAAACTGGCTCTAACTAGAATAGAAAGAGGAGTGGGAGGCCCCGGTGCACATCTGAGCAAGAGGACAAGTACATTAGAGTGTCTAGTTTGAGAAACAGACACCTCACAAGTCCTCAACTGGCAGCTTCATTAAATAGTACCCGCAAAACACCAGTCTCAACATCAACAGTGAAGAGGCGACTCCGGGATGCTGGCCTTCTAGGAAGAGTTCCTCTGTCCAGTTTCTGTGTTCTTTTGCCCATCTTAATCTTTTCTTTTTATTGGCCTGTCTGAGATATGGCTTTTTCTTTGCTACTCTGCATAGAAGGCCAACATCCCAGAGTCGCCTCTTCACTGTTGACGTTGAGACTGGTGTTTTGTGTGTTTTCTAATGATCAATAAACTTGGATTAGCTAACACAATGTACCATTGGAACACAGGAGTGATGATTGCTGATAATGGGCCTCTGTACGCCTATGTAGATATTCTGTTATTGCTGCCGTTTCCAGCTACAATATTCATTTACAACATTAACAATGTCTACACTCTATTTCTGATCAATTTGATGTTATTTTAATGGACAAAAAAATGTGCTTTTCCTTCAGAAACAAGGACATTTCTAAGTGACCCCAAACTTTTGAGCAGTAGTGTATATTGATTATAGATGGATGTATATTGATTATAGACAGAGGTATATTGATTATAGATGGAGGTGTATTGATTATAGACAGAGGTATATTGATTATTGACAGAGGTATATTGATTATAGATGGAGGTATATTGATTATAGACAGAGGTATATTATTATAGATGGAGGTATATTGATTATAGATGGATGTATATTGATTATAGATGGATGTATCTTGATTATAGATGAAGGTATGTTGATTATAGACGGATGTACATTGATTATAGATGGATGTATCTTGATTGTAGGTGGAGGTATGTTGATTATAGATGGAGGTATATTGATTATAGACAGAGGTATATTGATTATAGACAGAGGTATATTGATTATAGATGGATGTATCTTGATTATAGGTGGAGGTATGTTGATTATAGACGGATGTACATTGATTATAGATGGATGTATATTGATTATAGATGAAGGTATATTCATTTGAGACAGATTTATATTGATTATAGATGGAGTTCTATTGATTATAGATGGATGTATCTTGATTATAGATTAAGGTATATTCATTTGAGACAGATTTATATTGATTATAGATGGAGTTCTATTGATTATAGATGGATTTATCTTGATTATAGATGGATATATGTTGATTATACTGCAGATGGAAGTACAGTACCAGTCAAAAGTTTGGACACACCTACTCATTCAAGGTTTTTTTTTTATTTGTACTATTTTCTACATTGAAGAATAATAGTGAAGACATCAAAGCTATGAAATAACACATATGGAATCAAGTAGTAACCAAAAAAGTGTTAAACAAATCAAAATATATTATATTTGAGATTCTTCAAAGTAGCCACCCTTTGCCTTGATGACAGCTTTGCACACTCTTGGTATTCTCTCAACCAGCTTCATGAGGTAGTCACCTGGAATGCATTTCAATTAACAGGTGTGCGTTGTTAAATGTTAATATGTGGAATTTCTTTCCTTCTTAATGGATAGCCCTATTTGGTAAAAGACCAAGTCCATATTATGGCAAGAACAGCTCAAATAAGCAAAGAGAAACGATAGTCCATCATTACTTTAAGACATGAAGGTCAGTCAATCCTGAAAATTTGAAGAACTTTTAAAGTTTCTTCAAGTGCAGTCGCAAAAACCATCAAGCGCTATGATGAAACTGGCTCTCATGAGGACCGCCACAGGAAAAGAAGACCCAGAGTTACCGCTGCAGAGGATACGTTCATTAGAGTTACCAGCCTCAGAAATTGCAGCCCAATTAGAAACATATCAACATCAACTGTTCAGAGGAGACTATGTGAATCCGGCCTTCATGGTAAAATTGCTGCAAAGAAACCACTACTAAAGGACACCAATAATAAGAAGAGACTTGCTTGGGCCAAGAAACGCGAGCAATGGACATTAGACCGGTGGAAATCTGTCCTTGGTCGGATGAGTCCAAATTTGAGATTATTGTTTCCAACCGCTGTGTCTTTGTGAGACGTAGAGTAGGTGAACGGATGATCTCTGCATGTGTGGTTCCCACCATGAAGCATGGAGGAGGAGGTGTGATGGTGTGGGGGTGCTTTGCTGGTGACACTGTCTGTGATTTATTTAGAATTCAAGGCACATTCAACCAGCATGGCTACCACCGCATTCTGCAGCAATACGCCGTCTCATCTAGTTTGCACTTAGTGGGACTAGCATTTGTATTTCAACAGGACAATGACCCAACACACCTCCAGGCTGTGTAAGGGCTATTTGATCAAGAAGGACAGTGACGGAGTGCTGATTCAGAAGACCTGACCTCCACAATCACCTGACCTCAACCCAATTGAGATGGTTTGGGATGAGTTGGACCGCAGAGTGAAGGAAAAGCAGCCAACAAGTGCAACAGTCTTGAAGGGAACTCCTTCAAGACTGTTGGAAAAGCATTCCAGATGAAGCTGGTTGAGAGAATGCCAAGAGTGTACAAGCTGTCATCAAGGCAAAGGGTGGCTACTTTGAAGAATCTAAAATCTAAAATATATTTGTTTGTTTTTTTACACTTTTTGGGTTCCTAAATTTTTTACATTTTATTTTACCTTTATTTAACTTGTCAAGTCAGTTAAGAACAAATTCTTATTTTCAATGATGGCCTAGGAACAGTGGTTTAACTGCCTTGTTCAGGGGCAGAACATGATTGGACTGGTACTGTATATTGATTATAAATGGATGTATCTTGATTATACTTTAGATGGATATATATTGATTATAGATGGATATACTTTGATTATAGACGGATGTAGTAGGTTGATATGATAAGGACTTATAGAATGAAAGGAGATATGGAGAGAAGCCATTTATTAGTTTGGTGACACAGCGTCTCTTGGATCCCTGAGTTATGAGGATGCTGTGTCTTTGGGGTTATGTGGGGCCCTCTAGCCTGCATCTGTGTTCAGCGGGGAGAGTGATGGACAGGATAATCACAAAATAGGGCTTAGCTGACGAATGTTCAGCGTGACCACAGTGTCACAGTATCTCTGTTGAGACCAAGCATAGCCCCAAGTTGCTCTTTGACCCCCTTGTTAGTGTTTCTCTCTTATTCACAATTTGTTTACCCTAAATTGCATTTCAAGTATAGTGTTTGGGTTGATTTACAAATATTTTGGTCTTAAAGAGAACATTTCTCATGAACTGTATAACTAAGGCTACATGTGCAGACAGATGTGATAGGTCTTGTGAAACCCAGTGAGACTAGGTCATAAAATAGCTTTCAGGTTGAGTCTGACATGCTAAAGCCTTGAGTCATGAATCCATATGACAGCACACCGCCAAAAGCCTGACTAAACTTGCTCTCCCTGTCAAGATAGACATGTGAAATCTCAAGCTGTTTGTTTTCTCATGTAGGGGCAGCTATTCCTGTGGGCATAGACGTGCAGGTGGAGAGCATTGACAGTATATCTGAAGTCAACATGGTAAGTCTATAAACCTCTGTGTGTATGTGTGTGTTTTTGTGTTTTTGTGTGTGACCAACACACTGAAACTCACTTTCACAAAATGAGACAACCAATATATTCTGTCCCTCATCCTTAAAGGGATAGTTCAGCCAAATTACAAAATGACACATTAGTTTCCTTACCCTGTAAGCAGTTTATGGACAAGTAAAAAAATGCTAATATCAGTACCATGACTTAAATGGGATTTGTGCTATTAACGCTAAAACGTTAGCATTTGGAAACCGTGCCAGACAAACGGAAACAGTGACAGACAAACGGAAACAGTGCCAGACAAACGGAAACAGTGTCAGACAAACGGAAACAGTGCCAGACAAACCAAAGCATGGATTGCTGTCATATCTTGTCCATAGACTACTTACAGGGTAAGGAAACCAATGTGTAAATTCGAAATTTGGCTGAACTATACCTCTAAGTGTTGCAACACTATTCTACTCTATTCTGCCCAATTTAATGTTGAGGCATAACAGTCAACTCAAATATTGATTTTAAACGCTTTGAACCTGCATTACCCTGTCTCTCGACCTACTGTACATACAAATAATTTTTGTGCACCATTATTGACATACAATTAATCTCTAATGTGCTAGTTAATGTGCTGGATAATGTGCTAGTTAATGTGCTAGTTAATGTGCTAGTTAATGTGCTGGATAATGTGCTAGTTAATGTGCTAGTTAATGTGCTGGATAATGTGCTAGTTAATGTGCTAGTTAATGTGCTGGATAATGTGCTAGTTAATGTGCTAGTTAATGTGCTAGTTAATGTGCTGGATAATATGCTAGTTAATGTGCTAGTTAATGTGCTAGTTAATGTGCTAGTTAATGTGCTGGATAATGTGCTAGTTTGTCTATTGGGCCTAAGCGTTGGTGTGTGTTGGTGTGTTTGTATAGGACTTCACCATGACTCTGTACCTGAGACACTACTGGCAGGACGACCGGCTGGCCTTCCCTTCCAGCAGCAACAGAAGCCGGACATTTGACGCTCGGCTGGTGAAGAAGATCTGGGTGCCGGACGTGTTCTTTGTCCACTCCAAACGTTCCTTCATCCATGACACGACCATGGAGAACATCATGCTGAGGGTGTACCCTGACGGCAACATTCTCTACAGTGTCAGGTACACGGAGAATGGGCCTCCTTTACCACAGGAAGCATAAGGCCTTTAGGATAGTGCACCATCCTATACTATTGCTGCTTTATACACATAGGAGTCATGGGGAGTTGTTTTCTGCTGCTGTTGTATTGTGGAGCATATTATTGATTGTGCCGTTCGTTTTAGGATCACTGTGACTGCTCTTTGCGCCATGGACTTCAGTAGTTTTCCGTTGGACACACAGAATTGCTCTCTGGAACTGGAGAGCTGTGAGTATAAAACAATAAGGGTTTATGGGTGTAATGAGATATATTGTATATTAGCTCACGTGTATTCAGAGAACAGAATTAAAACATAATATGGAACAGTTGGCCCTCCTCTTTTCATATAGATAAAATCAAATTGGTAATCCTACGGTCAGGTCAGTTTGTGTCCATAATACATGTCTTTTTGAAGCAGGATTTACCAGGGATCAAAAGTCCTGTTCATCTTTATAGGAACAGCAGCTGGGTCGTTCCAAGAAATGAGTGCCATTTCCACCCCTTTGATATTCTAAGTAGAAATTGTGCAAAGATATTTAATTTTAAAAGCTTGTTTTATTAAATGAAGTGTCCTTTAACATAGCACACAGGGACAATTAAATACATCCGTTTTTTATATGGATAAAGACTTGCTAAAGTACAAATATTCAGTATTTTGACATGTCCCTCTGTGCACCCTCTGTGTCTGCTAGGAAGATTTTAACCCACTTAACCCCCACAAGTTCACTATTATCGTAAAGCCATAGTTATTTTGTTGCTTTGACAAAGTAATTTACGAAAATGTTTATTTATTTAATGTTATTAGTGATTCATTTTAACGTAAAAAAGAACACTTTTTCTTCCCACCAAGGTACACTACTCAAAAGGCACCTAATTGGTGGAATGACCCAGCTACAGGCTAATTGAAGTTGGTCATTTCTTATCAGAGTCATTTTATACACTGATGTTTCAATTGTCATGATTGTGTTAAACCTAACCTCAGGCGACAGTGCAGTGTACCTTACCCAGATTATAACACACACACACACACACACACACACACACACACACACACACACACACACACACACACACACACACACACACACACACACACACACACACACACACACACACACACACACACACACACACACACACACACACACACACACACACACACAGAAAGCATGGCCCTGGTCTCAGAGAAGAGGTGGTACTACTGAAGCTCAGTGTCTCCTCTCCTCTGAGGGACATAGCCCATGATTCTTCTAAGAGAGGCTACATGAAGGAGTCACCTTCTACCCTGTTCTCTCCTCTCTTGAAGACGCATACAATGAAAATGACCTCATGCTCTACTGGAAGAACGGGAACGATTCATTAAGGACTGACGAGATCGTGCTCTCGCAGTTTTTTATTGAAGAATTTCACCCTTCCTTCGGGCTTGCCTTCTACAGCAGCACGGGTATGTGTGGTCGTGTTGCACCCTGATGCATTGGGACATACAGTGCTGTTCCTCTGTCCTACTCTGCTGCTCAGCGTATTCTTACGTCATTTAACTGCTCTGTAAGAGCCAAAGCCAACATCCCAAACCCTCCTGCTTCTGATTCCACTCTGCCAGTCTGACAGCGAGAGTTTAGGAGATTTTCCTCCACAGAGTGTCAGTGTGGAATCCTGCCCAAACCTCAGTAATAACTTGTCCATTGCATCATAGCCATGTGATGTCCCATGTGACTATAATTTTGACTAGATTCCTTCCTGTGTCACAATGAGCTCTGATTACCCAGAGGAATGGTGCATGAACTGTTCCACCAAGAGTGATTATCTTTCTCTTTTCTCTCTCTCCCCACCTCTCCCCCCCACCTCTCTCTCCCCCACCACTCTCTCTCCCAACCCTCTTCCCCCTCCCACCCCTCTCTCTCTCCCACCACCCCTCTCTCTCTCCCCCACCCCTCTCTCTTCCCCCACCCCTCTCCCTTTCTCTCTCTCCCCACACCTCTCTCTCTCTCCCCTTCTCTCTCTCTCCCCCAACTCTCTTTCTCTGTCCCCCACCTCTCTAACTCCCCCCACCCCTCTCTCTCTCGCTCTCCACCACCTCCCTCTCTCTCTCTCTCTCTCTCTCGCCTCCCCCACTCCTATCTCTCTCACCCCACCACTCTCTGTCCCCCAACCCTCTCTCCCCCACCTCTCTCTCTCTTCCCCCACATCTCTCTTTCTCCCCATCCCCTCTCTATCCCTCTCTCCCAACCTCTCTCTCTCCCCCACCTCTCTCTTTCTTCCCCCACCCCTCTCTCTCTCTCTCTCTCTCCCTAACCTCTCTCTCTCTCCCCCAACCTCTCCCTCTCCCACCCCTCTCTCTGTACCCCACCTCTCTCAACCCAACCCCTCTCTCTCTCCCCACCTCTCTCTCTCTCCCCCATTTTCTCTTTCTCCCACATCCCCGATCTCTCTCTCATCTCTCTCTCCCATCCCCTCTCTCTCTCCCCCATCTCTCTCTTCCCACACACGTATCTTTCTCCCCCACCCTCCTCTCTCGCTCTCCACCACTCCTCTTTCTCTTTCCCCCACCCCTCTCTTTCTCTCTTCCCCCACACCTCTCTTTCTCCCCATCCCCTCTCTCTCTCTCCCCACCCCTCTCTCTCCCTCCCACCCCTCTCTCTCTCGCTCTCCACCCGCCTCTTTCTCTCTCTCCCCCACCTCTCTCTCCCCCCGCCCCTCTATTTCCCCCAACTCTCTCAACCCAACCTCTCTCTATCTCCCCCACCTCTCTCTCCCCCCACATCTCTCTTTCTCCCCATCCCCTCTCTCTCTCTCCCCAACCTCTCTCTCTCTCCCCCCACCTCTCCCTCTCCCACCCATCTCTCTGACCCCCACCTCTCTCTACCCAACCTCTCTCTCCCCACCTCTCTCTCTCTTCCCACATTTTCTCTTTCTCCCACATCCCCCTCTCTCAACCCAACCTCTCTCTATCTCCCCCACCCCTCTGTCTCTATCCCACCACCTCTCTCTCTCCCCCACCCCTCTCTCTCTCCCCCACCCCTCTCTCTCTCTCTCGCTCTCCACCACCCCTCTTTCTCTGTCTCCCCCCACCTCTGTCTCCCCCACTGCTCTCTTTCTCCCCACACTCCCCTCTCTCTCTCCCCACCTCCTCTCTCTCTCTCTCTCCCCCACCCATCTCTCTCTGTACCCACCTATCTCTCTCTCCCCCCCACCTCTCTCTCCCCCACCTCTCTCTTCCCCCACCCCTCTCTCTCCCCAAACCCCTCTCTCTCTCCCCACCTCTCTCTCCCGTCCCTCTCTCTCTCTCTGTCCCCCACCTCCCTCTCCCCCACCCACCCCTCTCTCCCCCACCTCTGTCTCCCCCACCCCCCTCTCTCCCCCACCTCTCTCTCTCTTCCCCCACATCTCTCTTTCTCCCCATCCCCTCTCTATCCCTCTCTCCCAACCTCTCTCTCTCCCCCACCTCTCTCTTTCTTCCCCCACCCCTCTCTCTCTCTCTCTCTCTCTCCCTAACCTCTCTCTCTCTCCCCCAACCTCTCCCTCTCCCACCCCTCTCTCTGTACCCCACCCTCTCTCAACCCAACCCCTCTCTCTCTCCCCACCTCTCTCTCTCTTCCCCCATTTTCTCTTTCTCCCACATCCCCGATCTCTCTCTCATCTCTCTCTCCCATCCCCTCTCTCTCTCCCCCATCTCTCTCTTCCCACACACGTATCTTTCTCCCCCACCCCTCCTCTCTCGCTCTCCACCACTCCTCTTTCTCTTTCCCCCACCCCTCTCTTTCTCTCTTCCCCCACAACCTCTCTCTTCTCCCCATCCCCTCTCTCTCTCCCACCCCTCTCTCTCCCTCCCACCCCTCTCTCTCTCGCTCTCCACCTCGCCTCTTTCTCTCCTCTCCCCCCACCTCTCTCTCCCCCCGCCCCTCTATTTCCCCCAACTCTCTCAACCCAACCTCTCTCTATCTCCCCCCACCTCTCTCCCCCCCCACATCTCTCTTTCTCCCCATCCCCTCTCTCTCTCTCCCCAACCTCTCTCTCTCTCCCCCCACCCTCTCCCTCTCCCACCCATCTCTCTGACCCCCACCTCTCTCTACCCCAACCTCTCTCTCCCCACCTCTCTCTCTCTTCCCACATTTTCTCTTTCTCCCACATCCCCCCTCTCTCAACCCAACCTCTCTCTATCTCCCCCACCCCTCTGTCTCTATCCCCACCACCTCTCTCTCTCCCCCACCCCTCCTCTCTCTCCCCCACCCCTCTCTCTCTCTCCTCGCTCTCCACCACCCCTCTTTCTCTGTCTCCCCCCACCTCTGTCTCCCCCACTGCTCTCTTTCTCCCCACACTCCCCCTCTCTCTCTCCCCACCTCCTCTCTCTCTCTCTCTCCCCCACCCATCTCTCTCTCTGTACCCACCTATCTCTCTCTCCCCCCCACCTCTCTCTCCCCCCCCACCTCTCTCTTCCCCCACCCCTCTCTCTCACCCAAACCCCTCTCTCTCTCCCCACCTCTCTCTCCCCGTCCCTCTCTCTCTCTCTCTCTCCCCACCTCTCTCTCTGTCCCCCCAACTCTCTCTCCCCCACCTCTCTCTCTCCCCCCATCTCTCCCACCCCTCTCTCTATCCCCCTCACCCCCCTCTCTCTCTCTATCCCCACCTCTCACTTTCTCTTCCCCCCACCTCTCTCTCTCTGTCCCCCAACTCTCTCTCCCCCACCTCTCTCTCTCCCCCCACCTCTCCCACCCCTCTCTGTCCCCCCACCTCTCTCAACCCAACCTCTCTCTCTCCCCCCACCCCCCTCTCACTCACTCTGTCCCCATCTATCGCTCTCTCTCCCCCACCTCTATCTCTGCCCCCACCCCTCTCTCTCTCCCCCCCACCTCTCTCTCCCACCCTCTCTCCCCCACCCCTCTCTCTCTCCCACCCCCTCTCTCTATCCCCCCTCACCCCTCTCTCTCTCCCCCACCTCTCCCTCTCCCACCTCCCTCCTCTCCCACCCCCTCTCTCTGTCCCCCTACCTCTCTCAACCCAACCTCTCTCTCTCCCCACCTCTCGCTCTCTTCCCCCCACACAACTCTTTCTCCCACATCCATCTCTGTCTCTCTCTCCCCATCTCTCTTTCTCCCACATCCTCCTCTCTCTCCCCCTCCTCTCTCTCTCCCCACCTGTCTCTCCACAACCTCTCTCTCTCCCCCCACCCCTCTCCCTCTCCCCCACCCCCTCCCCTCTCCCCACCACCTCTCTCTCCCCCACCTCTCTCTCCCACCCTCTCTCCCCCACCCCCTCTCTCTCTCCCCCCTCTCTCTCTATCCCCACCTCTCTCTTTCTCTCCCTCCACCGCTCTCTCTCTGTCCCCCACCTCTCTCTCCCCACCTCTCTCTGTCCCCCCCCACCTCTCCCCACCCCTCTCTCTGTCCCCCACCTCTCTCAACCCAACCTGTCTCTCTCTTCCCCAACACCACTCTTTCTCCCCCATCCCTTATCTCTCTCTCCCCCACCTCTCTCTCCCCAACCTTCTCTCTCCCCACCTGTCTCTCCCCAACCTCTCTTCCCCACCTCTCTTTCTAAATCCCCCACCTCTCTCTCTTCCCCCCACCCCTCTCTCTCTCCCCCATCCCTCTCTCTCTCTCTCCCCCACCTCTCTCCTCCTCCCCCACCCCCCTCTCTCTCCCCCCCACCTCTCTCTCCCCCACCTCGCTCTCTCCCCACCACCCCTCTCTCTCTCCCCCATCCCTCTCTCTCTCTCTCCCCACCTCTCTCTCTCCCCCACCCCCCTCTCTCTCCCCCCCCACCTCTCTCTCCCCCACCTCGCTCTCTCCCCACACCCCTCTCTCTCCCCCCACCTCTCTCTCCCAACCTCTCTCTCTCCCCCACCACTCTCTCTCTCCCCCCTCTCTCTACCCCCACCCTTCTCTCTATCCCCACCTCTCTCTTTCTCTCCCCTACCTCTCTCTTTCTGTCCCCAACCCCTCTCTCCCCCCACCCCCCCTCTCTCTACCCCCACCACTCTCTCTATCCCCCTCACCTCTCTCTCCCCCACCCCTCTCTCTCTCTCTCTCTCTCCGCCACCCCTCTTTCTCTCTCTCCCCTCACCGTTCTCCTCACCTCTCTCATCCCCCCACCCCTCTCTCTCTTTCTCTCTCTCACACACCTCTCTCTCCCCCACACCTGTCTCTCCCCACACCCCTCCCCCCCACCCCCCCCTCCCCCTCACCTCTCTCTCTCTCTCCCCCACCCCTCTCTCTCTCTCTCTCTCTCCGCCACCCCTCTTTCTCTCTCTCCCCTCACCGCTCTCCCTCTCCCCCACCTCTCTCTCTCTCTCTCTCTTCCCCCCACCCCTCTCTCTCTTTCTCTCTCTCCCCCACCTCTCTCTCACTCCCCCACCTCTCTCTCTCCCCACACCTTTCCGTCTCCCACCCCTCTTTCTCTCTTCCCCACCCCTCTCTCTCCCCCCCTCTCTCTCTCTCCCCACCTCTCTCCCTCTGTCCCCATCTCTCCCCCTTTCTTTCTTTCTTTCTTTCTTTCTTTCTTTCTTTCTTTCTCTTCTTTCTTTCTTTCTTTCTTTCTTTCTCTCTCTCTCTCCCCAAGCTCTCTCTCTCTCTCTCTCTCTCTCTCTCTCTCTCTCTCTCTCTCCACCACTCCACTTTCTCTCTCTCCCCCACTTCTCTCTCTCTCTCCCCACCTATCTTTCCCCCACCCCTCTCTCCCCCACCCCCCTCTCTCTACCCCCACCCCTCTCTCTATCCCCCTCACCTCTCTCTCCCCCACCCCTCTCTCTCTCTCTCTCCGCCACCCCTCTTTCTCTCTCTCCCCTCACCGTTCTCCCTCACCTCTCTCTCTCTTCCCCCCACCCATCTCTCTCTGTCTCTCTCCCCACCCACCTCTCTCTCCCCCACCTCTCCGTCTCTGTCCCCCATCTCTCCCCCTTTCTTTCTTTCTTTCTTTCTTTCTTTCTTTCTTTCTTTCTTTCTTTTCTTTCTTTCTTTCTTCTTTCTTTCTTTCTTTCTTTCTTTCTTCTTCTTCTCTCTCCCCCCAACCCCGCTCTCTCTCTCACTCTCTCTCTTGCTCTCCACCGCAACACTTTCTCTCTCCCCCACGTCTCGCTCTCCCCCCACGTCTCTCTCTCTCTCTCTCTCAACCCACCTCTCCCACCCCACTCTCTCCCCCACCCCCTCTCTCTCTCACCACCCCCTCTCTCTCTCCCCACCTCTCTCTCACCCACACCCCTCTTTCTCCCCTCCAACCTCTCTCTCTTCCCCCCACCTCTCTCTCTCTCGCTCTCCACTACACCACTTTCTCTCTCTCCCCCACCTCTCTCTCTCTCCCCCACCTCTCTCTCTCTCCCCCCACCTCTCTCTCTCCCCCCACCTCTCTCTCTCTCAACCCACCTCTCCCACCCCACTCTCTCTCCCCTACCCCCCTCTCTCTCTCCCCACCTCTCTCTCTCTCTCGCTCTCCACCTTTCTCTCTCTCTTTCCCCCCACCTCTCTCTCTCAACCCACCTCTCCCACCCCACCCCACTCTCTCTCCCCCACCCCCCCTCTCTCTCTCCCACCCCTCTCTCTCTCCCCACCTCTCTCTCTTCCCCACCCCTCTTTCTCCCTTCCAACCTCTCTCTCTCTTTCCCCCCACCTCTCTCTCTCACTCTGAACCACCCCCTCTCTCCCCCCACCTCTCTCTCTCTCTCTCTCTCTCTCTCTCTCCCCCATCCCAATCTTTCTCTCTTCCCCATCTATCTCTCTCTCTCCCCTCACCCCTCTCTTTCTCTCTCTACCCCACTTCACTCTTTCCCCCCCACCCCTCTCTCTCTCTCCCCACCACCCCTCTCTCTCCACCCCAGGTTGGTATAACAGGCTCTACATAAACTTCATCCTCAGGAGGCACATCTTCTTCTTCATGCTGCAGACCTATTTCCCCACCATGCTGATGGTGATGCTCTCCTGGGTGTCCTTCTGGATTGACAGGAGGGCTGTACCCGCCCGGGTCTCACTGGGTACAGTACTGATACTCTCACTGCTAGCAGGAGGGGTTTTGAAGGAATCTCCAGAAAATAACCTAAGCTCACAAACTGAGCAGAGAAACCTCACAAGGCCATCAGTATTTTCTGTACAGTATTCTTGATGCATCTCCATAAATTAAAGTGGGTGGGTGCTTTACCTTTCTCTTCCTTGTCACACCCCTGTTATTACCGTAAGGGGGACGGTTGTGCACCAATCTCCTATTGTGTTCCTGCTGTGAATGGACAGGTGAATATGAACCTGCTGCTTTTGACAGTTTCCAGAGCATAACTAATTACCCCAGAGAGAGAGAGAGAGAGGAGAGAGAGAGAGAGAGGAGAGAGAGAGAGAGAGAGAGAGAGAGAGAGAGAGAGAGAGAGAGAGAGAGAGAGAGAGAGAGAGAGAGGCAGAGACAGAAACAGAGACAGAGAGACACAGAGACAGAGTCAGAAACAGAGACAGAGAGAGACAGAGACAGAGAGAGAGACAGAGAGAGAGAGACAGAGACAGAGACAGAGACAGAGACAGAGAGAGAGAGAGAGAGTAGCAGTTGGGGTGGACACATCATCTCCCTCTCATCAGAGGACAACTGAAACTGAACACAGTGACAAAGAATGTTTAGTTCTGCACATGACTACAATCACCTGCACCAGGCGAGATCCCTTCAGGCAGTGTGGTGTATGTCTGTGAAAGTTTGTTTGTGTTGGAAAGAAAGCGAAAGGGAGGGAGAGGGAAGAGCAAGAGAGAGAGCAAGAGAAAAGGAGAAAGATGTTGACTTTGCACTTGATTTGTGAATAATGTTTTTTGCTAATGCAGCAGTGTGCGGAGTTTGCTTCACCCTGTGAGCAGTGCAGGTCTTTAGAGGCTCATACCGTAACAAAAGCTGGCCTAATTTCACTCTTCAGCTTAATAAAAATAAAAAAATTCCCCATTCACAGAGAGTTTGAATTGTTTACACACTGATATCTATTGTTATAAATGAAACCCATCTTCCCACTTCAGAGGAAAAAGAGGAAATGTACATGTACAGCTAGCTGCTCAAGGAAGTAGAGCTCAAAGTACAGACTCCTACACCATTTCTTCTTTTACTTTCCATCCACCTATGCTAAACCTCCACACAGTAATACACCTCACTATTTTTCCATACGTTTGCCTCTCTCTTTTTATCATCGAAGGCTGTCATGGTACAAAGAGATTTTAGGGGTGAAAAAAGGCTTAAAAAACTAATTGATCGAGAATGATATCTTAACTCAATAATCTCTCTTTCTCTCCCTTTCCCTCTCCCTCTCCAGGCATCACCACAGTTCTGACCATGTCCACCATCATCACAGGCGTGTCAGCCTCCATGCCCCAGGTCTCTTATGTGAAAGCGGTAGACATCTACCTGTGGGCCAGCTTCCTGTTTGTCTTCCTGTCCGTCATCGAGTACGCCACTGTCAACTACTTCACCACTGTGGAGGAGATGAAGAAGCTCAAGGGGGGAAAGGTCACTGACACTTATGGAGTCTATAGGGTCAAAGTTCATGGGTTAGATAAGTCATAGAGTGAGGGATCATGTGCATGGGTGTATTATGAAATATGGAATATGCTACCACTGTCAGAGCCACAACATGAGCGCCAAAGTAGGTTATAACAACAACTATGACTGCGTTTCCCCCTATTGGTCATGAATCGGAAGATCATTGAATTTAAACATTTAAATTCCCTCCCCTCTCTCTCCTCAGATCCCTGCCAATTTCAATGCCACTCAAACTATGGCCTTTGACGGATGTTACCATGACAATGACATTGACCTGATGCCATTCCCAGAGCTGCCCAGCACCCCCAACACAGAGCGGAGTCGGACGGCCACGTTGAGGAACTCGAGGAACTCCGCTGCAGAGCCCCCGCCCACGGAGGGCACCAGGCTACGACGTAAAAAATCCATCAAACACAACCTCAGCTTCATCATGAGTAACAGCTACATGATCGACTCATACTCCAGAGTCATCTTCCCCATGACCTACCTGCTGTTCAACATCATCTACTGGAGCTTGTACTCCAGTAGGTGAATAGACCGTCAACAGTCTACTAACAGTTCATCATGCAGTGGAGTATGGGAGTATGTACACCTAAAGCAGGATTGTCTAATGACTACTGAACTATATTACTACTGTATATTATCTATTAGGTTATTCACACTGACAACAGCATCATCGTCAAGGCGTTGTATTCTGCCACCCACTGGATTATGACGTAACCATTGGTGTCTACCAGAGTGCATTGTGGGAGTTTTGGACAGTCAAGCCCTACTGAAGAAGAGATACTATTGAGTAAATCTGTTTTTTATTGGAACCCTGTTGGAATCCGGGTTCAGGTGTGAAGTTGCTGGTGCTGTTCATGGAACTGCTTCTGCTGGAATACACAGATGCTTTTCCCCCCCACTGGTTTAAACATTTATTACTGTATATAGTATGAATTTAAATGTGCATGAAAATGAAGGCGTGTGTCTTTTATATCAGTGAATATCAGGGAAATACAATATCAGATTAGCTTAAAATAAAACATTTCATTTTATTTATACAATTGTTATTGGTGAAATAACATTAAATTATACATCCATTGTTATGTTGCCTCTTTAAAATATAAATACATATATATCTGATGGAAATATCTTGATTCTGAGTATAGTATAAAAGAGCTTAAATGAAATCAAACCAGGCAGCGACAGAGTGTTAGTATGTGTCAGCGTATGCCTCTGAAGAATGCTGACGAAAACGATAGAACATGTAGTATGCAGTCATATGATACAGCTGGTGATGATCTACAGTATGAGTTGGGGTTTTCCTCCGTGCTACTGTAGATACCTTTTCAGTACAGTACATGCATTGATATTCACAATCATAGGTGCCAGCCCAGACGAGTTCATGATAGTATTGGTAGGTCAACTGGACGAAATCCACGAGCATGCTGGATCTTCAGTGATGTCCCATCTCTTTAGTGTGGTCTGTCACACACTTCCATTAAACTTCCATTAAACTTCTAAACTTTTAATGCATTTGCAGCATTAACATTCAAATATTTCATATAAACGTAGAAAATACTATGAAACACACTGTCTCACGTAAGTCCACTCCCCTACCAGCCTACACTAGGTCTAGTATTTCACAGGACTCAGGACTCAGGCTGACTCAGGCCGCTCTCTGGCTCTGAGTCCTGAATTGGCTGTTCACCTCATTGAGGACCACGTCTGAGTTGAGCTCCTCAAGGGCTGTTATGGTTCTGTCGTTAAACAGACTTCCTGAAATGGTACACATCAGAGTTACAGCTTATCCTGCACACAAGTTACTGCATTTAAATCCTTAGAGTGGTATTTCTGAGATGAACTCTACATTAAAGGACCACGTATAAGAAAAGTAGATTACGGTGGATAGCCTTACAGCAAAACAACTTGATTTCACGTGTAGTTGTGTAAATTCGTGTATCTTATTTTCAAGGGCCAAATTATTCTGGTGATTCACTGTTTATAACTAAACGTATGAAATTCTTTCCGACCGTCTGGCAGCAGAATGGATGAAAGGCTTTTTCATGACCAAGAGCAGATAAACTAGCAGCAGGAGAGCAGAGACACACGTGACTGTTGGAATCCATCTGGCAGCCAGCAGCTGAGCCATCTGGCAGCCAGCAGCTGAGCCAGGCACATGGGCGGGGGTACAGTTAGATACAGTCACTATTTGATTGGATGGGTTAAGCTGACTAAATCCTGCTGTAGAGTGTCATACATAGACACACATTCTCACACACTGTTGCATACAAACACACACCAGTTACTGTGCACCATCAGTAAGAGGCTGAAAGAGGCGCTATAGACGTGGCCGGAGCTCAAACCGTACAGCTAGCTCCAATTCCGGGTAAAATTATGTTAAAGGGAAAAGGTCATCTCAGAGCCCGTCACAGAGATTTCATAAGTTACATAGGTCATCAGTGACATGGATATGAAGGCTTGCTAAGCCATCCCCTGCTCTGATAACAGAGGTTTAATATTATGACATGCTTCCACTTTTATCAGGGGCAGAAAGTAGATCAGCATATACAAAAACTATTTCTCTATTGGTTGTTAGTAATCCCTGATCCCCCCCCCCCCCCCCAATCCCCATGCCTACCTGTTGCTCCACTGGGCCGTTCTGGGGAGTCACCGGAGTTGCCGGAGCGGAAGGACGTGGCTCTGGTCACTGACAATGACTTCTTCTCTGTCTTCTGTGTAGCCGTGCGGCTCCAGTCTGTGATGAAACAAAAGTTCATTAAAACTGTGTACATTAAATTACATAAAATATCTCAATTCAGGGAAGCAAAAGTCATTACCTCCCAAGAATAGTAAAGCCCCTCTACTGGCTCAAATAGCCCACCAATCAGCCTGTTACCAATCCTAAGTAAACCTTTGGAAAAAATGGTGTTTGACCAGATACAATGCTATTTTACAGTAAACAAATTGAAAACAGACTTTCAACACACTTATAGGGAAGGACATTCAACAAACACGGCACTTACACAAATGACTTATGATTGATTGGCTAAGAGAAATCGACGATAAAAAGATTATAGGAGCTGTTTTGTTAGACTTCAGTGCAGCTTTTGACATTACCGATCATAGTCCGCTGCTGGAAAAACACGGTGTTATGGTTTACACCACCTGCTATATTATGGATAAAGATTTAGCTGTCTAAGAGAACACAGAGGGTGTTCTTTAATGGAAGCCTCTCCAACACAATCCAGGTAGAATTGTTTTAATCATTACTAATGACATGCCACTGGCTTTGAGTAAAGCAAGTGTGTCTATGTAGGCAGATGACTCAACACTACAGCAACTGAAATCACTGCAACACTTAAAGAGCTGCAGTCAGTTTCAGAATGGGTGGCAAGGAATAAGTTAGTCCTAAATATTTCAAAAACTAAAATTATTGTATTTGAGACAAATCATTCACTAAACCCTAAACCTCAACTAAATCTTGTAATGAACGTGGAAATTGAGCAAGTTGAGGTGACTAAACTGCTTGGAGTAACCTGGATTGTAAACTGTCATAGTCGAAACATGTTGCAACAGTAGCTAAGATGGGGAGAATTCTGTCTATAATAAAGTGCTGATCTGCCTTAACAACACTATCAACAAGGCAGGTCCTACAGGCCCTAGTTTTGTTGCACCTGGACTACTGTTCAATCGTGTAGTCAGGTGACACAGAGGTAAAATAACAACAGACTATGGGAGGCACACAGTACTACATAGAGCCATGACTATATGGAACTCTATTCCAAATCAGGTAACTAATGCAAGCAGTGGAATCAGATTTAAAAAAACAGATAGAAATACACCTTATAGAACAGTGGGGACTGTGAAGAGACACACACAGATACAGACACACGCGCTATCACACCAACTCTACACACACGTACATTGTAATATTGTTGTATGGTGGTGTTATACATGTTGTAATATAGATATATAGTGGTATAATAATGTTATATGTTGTAGTGTTTTATATTTTGTTTAATGTGTGATATAAGTGCCTTAATATGTTCAGACTCCAGGAAGAGTTGCTGCTGCCCTGGCAGGAACTAATGGGGATCCCTAATAAATACAAATACAAATAAATGGAAGGTTCTTCTCTTCTTCAAACTACACATATGTTGTAAGATGCAGGTCAACAAGTCTTACCTGAGTTCTCTGCCAGTCTCAGTCTACCACAGCAGAGGTAAGTCCTCCACTGCCTCCTCACGTTCTCCTTCACAGCGCAGTGGAACAAAAAGATAAAGAACCCTGCAAAAGAACACAAGCGTCAGGTAACTACACTTTTGTTACACACTTGGCAACAGATTTCCCAAGAAACTCCTCAGGCTTTGTGTCGGTGTCTTCTCTGAGAACATTAATAGTGAAATCATTTTCAAATCACAAAACAAATCTGGAGGAGTCCTAAATCTCACCTTGAAAGGAGTTGAAGATGGCGAAGAGGTACATGAAGGCCAGGTTGACGGGCCCCCAGGCGAAGAAGGCAAAGCCCCAGGTGAGGCCCAGGAGTAGGGTGATCCCAACCACACTGCGCAGGTCCTGCAGCCCGTTACGGTGCCTCATGTTGTGGGGGTTCTGACTCTTTATCCGACACAGCTGAACCATCACCATCACAAACATGCTGAGGTTCAACAGGAAGATGACACAGAAGTAGGCCACCACAGATACGTAGAAGGCGATGTTGTTCTTCAGCCAGCAGCTGTGTGAGAGGAAAGGAGTAAAATACAGGAGACCATATTTGAATTGATCAGCTATCCTATTACGTAAATGTGAGTACTGGTATAAATGTCATGATGCAAAAACAAGCACTAAATACCAATGCTCCAACGGTAAATTGGCATGTTAAATATTGAACAAAATGCAAGGGACTTACAAGTCATCTGTAGGGGAGTTATCTGAGTACTTTCCGTAGCTAACAAGGCCGTAATTGTTCTTATCAACAGCAATAACGACGATGACCACAAGGAGTGGGACGCCTATGATGAGAGACAACAGACTACATTGAACTGTAAGTAACTGTTACCTTTATAAGCACATGGTGGCTGTTTTTCACTCTGATGACAGTCCCAGAATCATTTTTTCACTTACCCCAGCCGACGAGAGAGAACTTGAGCATATAGCGTTTTATGTATGTGTTGAAGACCTTGACAAGGGCCAAGTACATGTGGACGGCCTCCAGGCCCATCCAGGTGAAGGAAGCCAGCAGGAAGTAGTGCAGGAACCAGGCGGTGGAGATGCACAGGCCCACAGCGTCAGGGTAGAGGGCCAGCCAGGCATCCACCAGAAACACCAGGTTTAAAAACAACAGAGCCACACACAGCTGGATCAGGATCTTAGATGGGATGTCCTTACGCAGTTTCCTAAAGGAATTAGGATTGGAATCAGGACTGGTATTACATTGATTACAGCTTGTTTATATGTCTTTGTATTTAGATCAGTTCTCCAGGTGAGTGTCATCAGAATCAAATCCAATTGTCTTTGTCACGTGCTGAATACAGCAGGTGTAGACCTTACCGTGAAATGCTTACTTACAAGCCCTTAACCAACAATGCAGTTTTAAGAAAACAGAGTTAAGAAAATATTTACTAAATAAACTAAAGTAAAAAAATTATTAAAAGTAACACAATAAAATAACAATAACAAGGCTATATACAGTGGGTACCGGTACCGAGTCAGTGTGTGGGGGTACAGGTTAGTCGAGGTAATTTGTACATGTAGGGGTAAAGTGACCATGGATACCCTGCGCTGATCACAAGGGGCTCAGACTCACCCAAAGGCCAGGTAGGTGAGCAGAGTGACAGAGAGGAAGATGGCGGAGATACCACAGCCGATGTAGGTGATGTAGGTGAGGATTGTGGCCTGGAGATGATTGGTTATGCCCGTTCTGGAGATGTCCTGGGAGAAAAAAATACCAAAAACATGTTTTACACGTTGAATAATTCTAAAAATAAGTCCTTGATTGTTGACAAAGACTGAATGGGAGAGATCACATTGCACCCCTGTCTCAGGAAGTACTCACCAGTAGCACACCGAAGCTGGTGAGATGGTTGCAGGCACAGACAGTCTCATTATCTGTGCTGTTCCTGACAGAGCAGCCATCTCGGTTCCAGCCTCCTGAGCCATCTACGAGAAGAAAAAAACATTTTTATTCTTTAATGCCTGTCAATTGTCAGAGATAGTCTTCCTTTCATTTTGGGAGACACAAGAGGAATACTTACCATTCAAGCCAAAGTCCCAGAAAACACATGAAACCACAACATTTGCCTGTGTAGACAAATGATGAAGAGAAGACAGGGTGTTAAATACTTCTCAAGATGTCCCATCCTTGACATAGGGAAAAGGTCTTGACTAGATAAATGCAGTGTGTGTTTGTTTGACTCACTGGGACGGCCTCAGTGTTTCTCAGGGTGATCACCACGTCCTCCTGCAGAGATTTGATTGACAGGTTGGCCACACTGGCTCCCAGGATCCCACTGTACAGCCTGCTGTCTCCCAGGGCTCGGTCCTGAGGAACGGCATGGAAAGAATATGGCATTGTCTATACATTATTTTACTAGGGTTTCACAGTTCTTCATTTCTGACCGATTTATGTGACTTTTATTCATAGTCATCATATCTACATAAATAGCAAGGGCTGCTTAAGTAGCAATGAAGGTTTAGGCTTGGCAATGGGTTGGGACAGTACTGAATACAGAGGAGCAGGTAAGCACCTGGAACACAGTGGCCTTCTGGTAGAAGTTGAACTGTAGTCTGGAGGCTTGTAGCTGCTGCTCATGGGAGAGGTTCTCTGTGAGGGAGGAGGGGAACGTGATGGAGCCCTGGGGAAGAGAGGACGCCTCTGTTCTCAAACTTCTCCTGGCTCTGCCATCTCCACGGATCTGAAGGGGACACATTTCTCTATGGTTAACACTTAGCAATAAACAGGAGTTTTGTGTCTATCTACATAACAGACCCTACCAGACATACGGCAGAGTGCAAACATCATTCATGCAGAGTGAAGGATGTTCTACATTACTTCTGCATGTATTTTGACGGCAACCGAGGCTACAGTATTTACTACTCAGTGTTTCCTTACTGGAAGGTTACCTGCACATTGTTGGGGTCCGGGATGGAGAAAGATGTTTGCTGGAAATTAGTGCCGTCCACTGTTTTGACAGCGATAGCAACCGACTTGGTTAAAATCGTAGCCTCTTGCTGAACGACCAGCTTCAGGCCCACCATATCAACAATCCCAATGATCCTGGTAGAAAAATCAACCGTTATTCTGATGTGCAGGCTGGTCAAGGCCATTGCTAAGATTTCTTCCGGTTTTAAGAAAATGTTGTCACAGTCTCTTTACAGGCTTTATATAAGTAATCATTTCTGGTACAGCACAGCAAGCAGCATAACAGTAGATTGTTTATCTCCAGGTAGCTCACTTGGTGGAGGAGGAGGCCAGGGTGTCAGAGGAGGCACCCAGCAGGTTGCTAACGATTTTGACAGAGGTTTTCCCCAGAGCCAGGCTGACATTGTGCCCGGCTAGCAGGGCCTCTAGCTGCGACACCAGCTGGTCCACCTGGGAGGAGTTGAGCTTGGACACGTCACTAGTCAGATCCAGCAGCTGATTGGCCTGCTCTTCACTACTGGCTGCTGTGGTGTTGGGCGCTGTGGGGAAAAGGATCCATAATAAAAACGAGGATGTTATCAGAGGGGAACTTTGACATTGGGTCTACATTTTAAATGTAGATTAATGTGGCAGTACCAGCTATGGCCCAGGTAGGTCAGAGATCAGCTTGGGTTAGTATCCTGAGGGTTACCTGCGGTGGTTGTTACAACAGCTGTCGTGGTGTAGTTTGGGGAAGCTGTTGTGGGATTCACTGGTGGAATGATGGGTGTTGATGAGTTTGTAGTGGTATTACCCCGGGTTGTCGTGGCGATGGTTGTATTTGGAGCTGATGGTGTAGTATTTGGAGCTGTAGAAGTGGTGTTTAGTGGCGCTAATGTTGTGTTCAATGGGACGTAGGGGGTGTTTAGGTGTATAGTGACATTGGATGGAGGAGGCAGTATTGTTGTTGCAGGCAAAGTGGTGTTGGCCATTGGGCTGGGTGAAGTAGAAGGAGGCATGGGGTCGCACATTTCATTCAGGAGCACACACACATTTTCCCCTTGTTTGCTAAACAGAGAAAGGGACAGATAAATGTAGCTCTTCAGTGCATATAGTCGATGATATATTTACGGAATAAGGCCCGAGGGGGTGTGGTATATGGGCAATATAGCACGGCTAAGGGCTGTTCTTATGCACAATGCAACAGGGAGTGCCTGGACACAGCTCTTAGCCGTGGTATATTGGCCATGTACCCCAAACCCCCGAGGTGCCTTATTGCTATTATAAACTGGTTACCAATGTAATTAGAACAGTAAAAATAAGTGTTTTGTCATACCTGTGGTATACGGTCTGATATACTACGGCTTTCAGCCAATTAGCATTCAGGGCTTGATTTATAAATAGCTATATAACTTAAATGTACAAATAACAATGTGCATTTTGTTTACTCTCCATCATTTACAGTGTTTTACACAATTACAAAATGTCTAACAAGGTTTTGATGTCTTTGAAGCACACAAAGAGAGACTGGACTGACCAGCTGACGATGTCAGGGGTCTTTTCAGCCTCACAGAACAAAGTGGAGTTGAGGTTGATACTCTCCCACGTGAAGGTCGAATTCAATAGACCTCCACTGGATCCTGGGCAGCCACAAATGGCTGTGTGAAATGAATGAACACAAACAGTCAGAAACACATACTGTATAATGTATATGAATAAATACACCGATGCTGTCAGTTTCCACCATCCATGGTATGGCCACTCACCTGCTCGGGTCACCGTTCCATTAATGCCAATACTCTGCTTATCATCTAACACAGTCATCAATGCAGTACTGACAGCACATATAGGCACCGAATGGTTGAGGCGCACGATAACCCTGCAGCTTTGGAGACTGGTAAGGAAACATTAATGGTATAGTTATTAATTAGTCACACCACCATCATCACTCCACATAAAGGGCCGTCTTGAATGTACTGTAAAGGTGTTAGGCCTGCAAGGAGTACAGGAACTCACTTGGTATTTGCACCATCGCATTTCACATGAGCATCCTGTGTGAAAACAACACAGAATGGCTCATAAGGTTTCAAATGATGTCTTTACAGAGCAACATAAAACAATGAAAGCTCATTGTGGGGTTGGGGTATCATCTCAACATAAAATCACCTGGTAGATAGTTGATATGATGGGCAGGGGACAGGGAGGACTGTAACAGAGAATTACGTCAGAAAAAATATCAAACCTGCTGTAGCAAGGTATGGCACTATATGTACTATTGGGGTTCATTTACACTGTAAGGATCTAATTGGAAGGTATGGCACTATATGTACTATTGGGGTTCATTTACGCTGTAAGGATCTACTTGGAAGGTATGGCACTATATGTACTATTGGGGTTCATTTACACTGTAAGGATCTAATTGGAAGGTATGGCACTATATGTACTATTGGGGTTCATTTACGCTGTAAGGATCTAATTGGAAGGTATGGCACTATATGTACTATTGGGGTTCATTTACGCTGTAAGGATCTAATTGGAAGGTATGGCACTATATGTACTATTGGGGTTCATTTACACTGTAAGGATCTAATTGGAAGGTATGGCACTATATGTACTATTGGGGTTCATTTACGCTGTAAGGATCTAATTGGAAGGTATGGTACTATATGTACTATTAGGGTTCATTTACACTGTAAGGATCTAATTGGAAGGTATGGCACTATATGTACTATTGGGGTTCATTTACGCTGTAAGGATCTAATTGGAAGGTATGGCACTATATGTACTATTGGGGTTCATTTACACTGTAAGGATCTAATTGGAAGGTATGGCACTATATGTACTATTGGGGTTCATTTACGCTGTAAGGATCTAATTGGAAGGTATGGCACTATATGTACTATTGGGGTTCATTTACACTGTAAGGATCTAATTGGAAGGTATGGCACTATATGTACTATTGGGGTTCATTTACACTGTAAGGATCTAATTGGAAGGTATGGCACTATATGTACTATTGGGGTTCATTTACACTGTAAGGATCTAATTGGAAGGTATGGCACTATATGTACTATTGGGGTTAATTTACGCTGTAAGGATCTAATTGGAAGGTATGGCACTATATGTACTATTGGGGTTCATTTACACTGTAAGGATCTAATTGGAAGGTATGGCACTATATGTACTATTGGGGTTCATTTACACTGTAAGGATCTAATTGGAAGGTATGGCACTATATGTACTATTGGGGTTCATTTACGCTGTAAGGATCTAATTGGAAGGTATGGCACTATATGTACTATTGGGGTTCATTTACACTGTAAGGATCTAATTGGAAGGTATGGCACTATATGTACTATTGGGGTTCATTTACACTGTAAGGATCTAATTGGAAGGTATGGCACTATATGTACTATTGGGGTTCATTTACGCTGTAAGGATCTAATTGGAAGGTATGGCACTATATGTACTATTAGGGTTCATTTACACTGTAAGGATCTAATTGGAAGGTATGGCACTATATGTACTATTGGGGTTCATTTACGCTGTAAGGATCTAATTGGAAGGTATGGCACTATATGTACTATTGGGGTTCATTTACACTGTAAGGATCTAATTGGAAGGTATGGCACTATATGTACTATTGGGGTTCATTTACGCTGTAAGGATCTAATTGGAAGGTATGGCACTATATGTACTATTGGGGTTCATTTACACTGTAAGGATCTAATTGGAAGGTATGGCACTATATGTACTATTGGGGTTCATTTACACTGTAAGGATCTAATTGGAAGGTATGGCACTATATGTACTATTGGGGTTCATTTACGCTGTAAGGATCAAATTGGAAGGTATGGCACTATATGTACTATTGGGGTTCATTTACACTGTAAGGATCTAATTGGAAGGTATGGCACTATATGTACTATTGGGGTTCATTTATGCTGTAAGGATCTAATTGGAAAGTGTGAGCATATTGATGCTAAGCAGAGAGAGAACTGTTTTATAACAGATGAAGAAATTAGGACATACTGTGTCTTTGAGGTGTTGTCGCAGGGTGGAGGAGTTTTTAGCTTATCAATCTGGGGAACACAGCGCACGCACACACACACACACACACACACACACGAACACACACACACACACACACACACACACACACACACACACACACACACACACACACACACACACACACACACACACACACACACACACACATACACATACACACATACACACACACACAAATAAATATGCATACAATTACAAACACACACACATATATATGCACACAAACAGGTGACACAACAGAAACAACTCACCATGTTGAAGATCTTTGAAATATTCATAGCAGGATCTTTGATCTGTATGCCCAAGGTATAGTATGCAGCTAAAAAGAGAGAGAAGGAGAGAGAGTTATCACATGGCAGGAAATGAAAAAGTGTAGCGCGACCATCGCAGTATCAGTGAAATGATATATTGCATTTACCTGTACCATAGCTGTAAGCAGAGCAGTTGGAGACAATCTCCGCATCTGAAAAACAGGAATACGGTACTTATCAAGATAGAGGGGTTTACCATCGTTACAGTGTTAATATGCACAGTACCAGTCAAAAGTTTGGACACACCTACTCATTGAAGGGTTTTTCTTTATTTTTACTATTTTCTACATTGTAGAATAATAGTGAAGACATCAACACTAGGAATTAACACATATGGAATCATGTAGTAAGCAAAAAAGTGTTAAACAAATCAAAATAGACTTTAGATTTTAGATTCTTCAAAGTAGCCACCCTTTGCCTTGATGACAGCTTTGTACACTATATACACTTTATTTCTATTTATTTCTATTCTTTATTATTACTTTTATTGTTTTTATTTCACTTTGACCTGCATTGTTGGTCCTCGGAGCTTAAGATATTCATTGTACCCTGTAATTACACCTGCCACCCTGTACATCTGACTGTTTAAAACCCCCACTGAAGATTGAAATGGCAAATGAATGTGTCTGTCTGTTAAATGTGGATAATGAGTACTACACTATCACATGGGTAAATGAGCAAGGGTGAAAAAAATGTCCGAGTTTTTACCGATGGGAGGTTCAGGGGGCATACCACAGTCCATTTGGGTTTGATTCCCAAGAGGCATGTAAACAGTCCCTGCATGTCCACTGTAAGATACAACATGTTCGTATCAGAGGATGGATACCCTATTGATACTAAAGAAAAGCTACAAACACAGAAACAGCAGCATAGTATTAACTTTTCCAGAGTGACCTCCAACTGACCATGAGATATTGACAGGCCCTGGAGTGTGACACGTGTTTGGAAGAGGGAGAGTGCCATTCAGGAAGCCGGTGCACTTTGCAAAACCATTACTTGGAGGCAATTGGCCTGCACACAGACCCTTAGCTACAAGTAACAAGCAACAAACGTTAGGCTCAGATAAATGTACATTCCTATGAGAGATTTCATATTCACATTAGGGTCAGTGCGACTCACCCACTCTTTCCACTCTATTTCCCACTATATGGGTTTGTATGGAGCTGTTCTCCTGACCCTTCCACAGCGCTCGCTGGAAACAACAGGGAAACGTTGGCTTCCTCGTCTTCAGCAGCACAGTGCAGTTAGTCCTCCTGGAGGGTTTTGGGCAGTATTACACCGTGGAGCGGGACAGAGGATGCTGAACTGTAGTATTGAAATTAGTGGAGGTATTTCCACCACAGGAGGCTGGTGAGGGGAGAATGGCTCATAATAATGACCGGAATGAACTGATGTGTCGATACCATTCCATTGCAGCCATTACTATGAGCACGTCCTCCCCAATTCAGGGGCCACCAGCCGCCTGTGAGTTCAACTAACCTGATCCCTGTTTTATTGACACACGTCACCTCAATGTCCTGTAAAGATAAGAGTTTTGATTCAACTCACATACTTTTACAGACTGAGAAAAAGTGCCCTGTAATGTTGACATGCACATTAAGGCAGGTTTGTCTGGAGAGAGATGTAGTCTTACTTGAAACAGGCTGGCAGCAGTCATATTTCCACCTTCATGCTCTTCACTACAGAACAGACAGTGAATAAACAGAGATAGCTTCAGAAGAGATTTTTCTTTTGATATTCAAACATCCTTTTCTGTACATCTACGGTATAAATCATAACAGGCAATAATGACGTGTGACTGAATACTTTACCTTGTGGTGCTATGGGGCCAGCTGGGAGAAAGAGTTGTCATGCTATGGTTGTAGGGTGGGGTGGACATGCTATGGTTGTAGGGTGGGGTGGACATGCTATGGTTGTAGGGTGGGGTGGACATGCTATGGTTGTGTGAGGGAGTACTAATACTATTGTAAAGCATAGTTGTCATGTTAGTTGTCATGTTGAAGTTGGTGAAGTTCTGGGATAGTGTTGTCGTGGTGAAGTTGGGGAAGTTCTGGGATAGTGTTGTCGTGGTGAAGTTGGGGAAGTTCTGGGATAGTGTTGTCGTGGTGAAGTTGTATAACCATGTTGTCATGTTGTAGGGGGTGGGATATGTTGGACTGACAGAGATGGTTTGCAGTGTGTCAGTCAAATTTGTGCCATTTGCTTGTTCAGGGTTGTAGGGCTCACAGGAGTCCAAGAGAGAATGAAATAGAGTCCTGAACTGAAACAGGAAAACAATGCTGTCACATTTCATGTATAACTAAACAAATGTACAGTTTCAACAGGATTCACCACACATCAGTCAATCAAGTTTCATTCACTGTCTTCTGGCCTACCCAGCCACTGATGTCTGATTCATTCTTCAGATCTCCAGTCACATTCACCGCAAGGACCATCCAGTAGTACACAGCTGTTAAACATACACATTACATCTCACATTTCAAATCAATCAATCAGACTTTATTTATATAGCACATTTCTTACCCCCCTCCAAAAAAGTTAAGTAATTAACATAAATAAGTAAAATAACAGCGGGCATGAAAGACTAATGCCTCAATATCATATTAAAAGCATGATTCATTAAACATACACTGATTGGCACAGAGCTGTGAGAAGTTACAAAGCACCTCTGCTGACTCTGAAACAGAGGGGAGAGGAGATATGTGAGGATCAGTGCAAACCAACGCAACAGGCAATGCAAAATTGTAGTGTATTCGAGGTTTGAAAAGGCTTCATAATAATTCATATTTCCTGTTGCTGCAGGACTATTTTTCCTACTGTAGCAAACTGGCTCAAATGAAGATCCCACATCTGTAGCTCCACACAAACTCCTTTATTATACAGAGACATTATCACACATACAGTCAATAGTATGATTACTCCCTGTGTTAAACCCCTCCACTATAAATCAGACAGTTGACTTACCTGTAGTGGCATTAGAGGTGACTGTTATTGGCAAAGGAGTGGAGTGTCTTGGAGTTGTGGCATTTTTAGAGGTCACTGAAATGGAGAGACAGGAGTCTATTAGCTTGCTGAGTCTGACTGTACAATGAGTGTAATTGAATGATGAGATTTGAACATACTGAATAAGGATGACCTAATTTACTGTTGGTAGTGGACGTTATGATGGGCGAAGTCGACTGCAGAATAGTGGATGGAGACGGCATGGTGGATGTCATTGGTTCCTTAGTCATGTTGGATAAGGCAGTGTGCAGTGGTGATGGGTGAGGGGTTGTGAGGGATGTGGGGGGTGGGGTTGTGAGGGATGTGGGGGGTCGGGTCGAGGATGCATTAGACATGGGCACTGAGACTGTTGACGTGTTTGGAGTGTTAGATGAAGAAATGTCTGTAATGGGTAACGTGGCTGTGGACAGGATGGCTGATGGAGCTGCAGGTGTTGTGGCTATAGCTGATGGAGCTGCAGGTGTTGTGGCTATAGCTGGTGGAGCTGCAGGTGTTGTGGCTTTAGCTGATGGAGCTGCAGGTGTTGTGTCTATAGCTGATGGAGCTGCAGGTTTTGTGGCTATAGCTGATGGAGTTGCAGGTGTTGTGGCTATATCTGATGGAGCTGCAGGTGTTGTGGCTATATCTGATGGAGCTGCAGGTGTTGTGGCTATAGCTGATGGAGCTGCAGGTGTTGTGGCTATATCTGATGGAGCTGCAGGTGTTGTGGCTATAGCTGATGGAGCTGCAGGTGTTGTGGCTATAACTGATGGAGCTGCAGGTGTTGTGGTTATAGCTGATGGAGCTGCAGGTGTTGTGGCTATAGCTGATGGAGTTGCAGGTGTTGTGGCTATAGCTGAAGGAGCTGCAGGTGTTGTGGCTATAGCTGATGGAGCTGCAGGTGTTGTGGCTATAGCTGATGGAGCTGCAGGTGTTGTGCCTATAGCTAATGGAGCTGCAGGTGTTGTGGCTATAGCTGATGGAGCTGCAGGTTTTGTGGCTATAGCTGATGGAGTTGCAGGTGTTGTGGCTATATCTGATGGAGCTGCAGGTGTTGTGGCTATAGCTGATGGAGCTGCAGGTGTTGTGGCTATAGCTGATGGAGCTGCAGGTGTTGTGGCTATAGCTGATGGAGCTGCAGGTGTTGTGGCTATAGCTGATGGAGCTGCAGGTGTTGTGGCTATAACTGATGGAGCTGCAGGTGTTGTGGTTATAGCTGATGGAGCTGCAGGTGTTGTGGCTATAGCTGATGGAGCTGCAGGTGTTGTGGCTATAGCTGATGGAGCTGCAGGTGCTGTGGCTATAGCAGATGGAGCTGCAGGTGCTGTGGCTATAGCTGATGGAGCTGCAGGTGTTGTGGCTATAGCTGATGGAGCTGCAGGTGTTGTGGCTATAGCTGAAGGAGCTGCAGGTGTTGTGGCTATAGCTGATGGAGCTGCAGGTGTTGTGGCTATAGCTGATGGAGCTGCAGGTGTTGTGCCTATAGCTGATGGAGCTGCAGGTGTTGTGGCTATAGCTGATGGAGCTGCAGGCGCTGTGGCTATAGCTGATGGAGCTGCAGGCGCTGTGGCTATAGCTGATGGAGCTGCAGGCGTTGTGGCTATAGCTGATGGAGCTGCAGGCGCTGTGGCTATAGCTGGTGGAGCTGCAGGCGTTGTGGCTGTAGCTGATGGAGCTGCAGGCGTTGTGGCTGTAGCTGATGGAGCTGCAGGCGTTGTGGCTGTAGCTGATGGAGCTGCAGGCGTTGTGGCTGTAGCTGATGGAGCTGCAGGCGCTGTGGCTATAGCTGATGGAGCTGCAGGCGCTGTGGCTATAGCTGATGGAGCTGCAGGCGTTGTGGCTATAGCTGATGGAGCTGCAGGCGTTGTGGCTATAGCTGATGGAGCTGCAGGCGTTGTGGCTATAGCTGGTGGAGCTGCAGGTGTTGTGGCTATAGCAGATGGAGCTGCAGTTGTTTTGGCTATAGCTGATGGAGCTGCAGGTGTTGTGGCTATATCTGATGGAGCTGCAGGTGTTGTGGCTATAGCTGATGGAGCTGCAGGTGTTGTGGCTATAGCTGGTGGAGCTGCAGGTGTTGTGGCTATAGCTGGTGGAGCTGCAGGTGTTGTGGCTATAGCTGATGGAGCTGCAGGTGTTGTGGCTATAGCTGATGGAGCTGCAGATGTTGTGGCTATAGCTGATGGAGCTGCAGGTATTGTGGCTATAGCTGGTGGAGCTGCAGGTGTTGTGGCAATAGCTGGTGGAGCTGCAGGTGTTGTGGCTATAGCTGATGGAGCTGCAGGTGTTGTGGCTATAGCTGATGGAGCTGCAGGTGTTGTGGCTATAGCTGATGGAGCTGCAGGTGTTGGGGCTATAGCTGGTGGAGCTGCAGATGTTGTGGCTATAGCTGATGGAGCTGCAGGCGTTGTGGCTATAGCTGATGGAGCTGCAGGCGTTGTGGCTATAGCTGATGGAGCTGCAGGCGCTGTGGCTATAGCTGGTGGAGCTGCAGGCGTTGTGGCTATAGCTGATGGAGCTGCAGGCGCTGTGGCTATAGCTGGTGGAGCTGCAGGTGTTGTGGCTATAGCTGATGGAGCTGCAGGCGTTGTGGCTATAGCTGGTGGAGCTGCAGGCGTTGTGGCTATAGCTGATGGAGCTGCAGGCGTTGTGGCTATAGCTGGTGGAGCTGCAGGCATTGTGGCTATAGCTGATGGAGCTGCAGGCGTTGTGGCTATAGCTGGTGGAGCTGCAGGTGTTGTGTCTATAGCTGATGGAGCTGCAGGTGCTGTGGCTACAGCTGATGGAGCTGCAGGTGCTGTGGCTATAGCTGATGGAGCTGCAGGTGTTGTGGCTATAGCTAGTGGAGCTGCAGGTGTTGTGGCTATAGCTGGTGGAGCTGCAGGTGTTGTGGCTATAGCTGGTGGAGCTGCAGGTGTTGTGGCTATAGCTGATGGAGCTGCAGGTGTTGTGGCTATAGCTGATGGAGCTGCAGGTGTTGTGGCTATAGCTGATGGAGCTGCAGGTGTTGTGGCTATAGCTGGTGGAGCTGCAGGTGTTGTGGCTATAGCTGGTGGAGCTGCAGGTGTTGTGCCTATAGCTGATGGAGCTGCAGGTGTTGTGGCTATAGCTGAAGGAGCTGCAGGTGTTGTGGCTATAGCTGATGGAGCTGCAGGCGTTGTGGCTATAGCTGGTGGAGCTGCAGGAGTTGTGGCTATAGCTGATGGAGCTGCAGGCGTTGTGGCTATAGCTGGTGGAGCTGCAGGCGTTGTGGCTATAGCTGGTGGAGCTGCAGGCGTTGTGGCTATAGCTGATGGAGCTGCAGGCGTTGTGGCTATAGCTGGTGGAGCTGCAGGCGTTGTGGCTATAGCTGATGGAGCTGCAGGCGTTGTGGCTATAGCTGGTGGAGCTGCAGGCGTTGTGGCTATAGCTGATGGAGCTGCAGGCGTTGTGGCTATAGCTGGTGGAGCTGCAGGCGTTGTGTCTATAGCTGATGGAGCTGCAGGCGTTGTGGCTATAGCTGATGGAGCTGCAGGCGTTGTGGCTATAGCTGATAGAGCTGCAGGCGTTGTGGCTATAGCTGGTGGAGCTGCAGGCGTTTTGGCTATAGCTGGTGGAGCTGCAGGCGTTGTGGCTATAGCTGATGGAGCTGCAGGCGTTGTGGCTATAGCTGGTGGAGCTGCAGGCGTTGTGGCTATAGCTGATGGAGCTGCAGGCGTTGTGGCTATAGCTGGTGGAGCTGCAGGTGTTGTGGCTATAGCTGATGGAGCTGCAGGCGTTGTGGCTATAGCTGATGGAGCTGCAGGTGTTGTGGCTATAGCTGATGGAGCTGCAGGCGTTGTGGCTATAGCTGGTGGAGCTGCAGGTGTTGTGTCTATAGCTGATGGAGCTGCAGGTGCTGTGGCTACAGCTGATGGAGCTGCAGGTGCTGTGGCTATAGCTGATGGAGCTGCAGGTGTTGTGGCTATAGCTAGTGGAGCTGCAGGTGTTGTGGCTATAGCTGGTGGAGCTGCAGGTGTTGTGGCTATAGCTGATGGAGCTGCAGGTGTTGTGGCTATAGCTGATGGAGCTGCAGGTGTTGTGGCTATAGCTGGTGGAGCTGCAGGTGTTGTGGCTATAGCTGATGGAGCTGCAGGTGTTGTGGCTATAGCTGATGGAGCTGCAGGCGTTGTGGCTATAGCTGGTGGAGCTGCAGGAGTTGTGGCTATAGCTGATGGAGCTGCAGGCGTTGTGGCTATAGCTGGTGGAGCTGCAGGCGTTGTGGCTATAGCTGGTGGAGCTGCAGGCGTTGTGGCTATAGCTGATGGAGCTGCAGGCGCTGTGGCTATAGCTGGTGGAGCTGCAGGCGTTGTGGCTATAGCTGGTGGAGCTGCAGGCGTTGTGGCTATAGCTGGTGGAGCTGCAGGCGTTGTGGCTATAGCTGATGGAGCTGCAGGCGTTGTGGCTATAGCTGGTGGAGCTGCAGGCGTTGTGGCTATAGCTGGTGGAGCTGCAGGCGTTGTGGCTATAGCTGATGGAGCTGCAGGCGTTGTGGCTATAGCTGGTGGAGCTGCAGGCGTTGTGGCTATAGCTGATGGAGCTGCAGGCCTTGTGGCTATAGATGATGGAGCTGCAGGCGCTGTGGCTATAGCTGGTGGAGCTGCAGGCGTTGTGGCTATAGCTGGTGGAGCTGCAGGCGTTGTGGCTATAGCTGATGGAGCTGCAGGCGTTGTGGCTATAGCTGATGGAGCTGCAGGTGTTGTGGCTATAGCTGATGGAGCTGCAGGCGTTGTGGCTATAGCTGGTGGAGCTACAGGTGTTGTGGCTATAGCTGGTGGAGCTGCAGGTGTTGTGGCTATAGCTGGTGGAGCTGCAGGTGTTGTGGCTATAGCTGGTGGGGCTGCAGGTGTTGTGTCTATAGCTGATGGAGCTGCAGGTGTTGTGGCTATAGCTGATAGAGCTGCAGGTGTTGTGGCTATAGCTGGTGTCGATGTTGTGCTACTATGTGATATGGTTGATGCTACAGTATTTTGGGTGGTAGACACTGATGTGGTTGTAGTCTGTGTAGTTGATATAGTGTTTGTTATAAGTGGTGCACTTGGTGGAGTTGTGTACGAAGGAGGCGGGGCAGCGGGTTGTAATGATGAATTTACTGAGAACAGAAACAGAGAAGTCAACATGGTCAGTGTAACGATAACTTTAGACACTCGGCCACTTCCCCAGATCAGGGAGCCCGACAGACAGTCTAGGTTAACAACATAAGTGAACAATACCTAAGACATTCTACAGATTAACGCACCAGCCAGAATGGCCAGTAAAAGCCTGCTGTTAAGAAGTCGAATGGCTGTTGATAACAGGCCTTTTTCCATCCACTATAACAAAAACCTACCCAATCCTTCCCCTTTTTTCAACTGTTCCTGTTTCCTCCCTTCCTCCCTACCTCTCGGCCTTAGTGTGACTGTTTCCATCTCCACTATGTGTTGACTAACAACATCTTTGTCACATTTCTGGGTGTTTAGTTGCAGGTGAGACTCGAACCAGACCAGCAGGTTTTTCTATACTTAGGAGGTATGAGGCATTGCGTGTGTGTTGATGACAGGTAATGCTGAGTGACCAGCATGTCAGACTTCTCCAGCCTTACAGTAGGATGGGGTTTCTCAGATTCCCTCTGTAAACAGCTAAACAGACTAATGAGACATTCCTCAATGGTTTCTCAGTACAACCTTTGGATTGTGTTCTGAAAAGGTGTGTTTCTGATGTATTGTGTTGTTTACTGGTTACAACACCTCACCTCTGGCTACATGAAGAAGAAGGACCAGCAGGGATATCCAGAGCAGGGTTGGATGTCTCCGAGTTCCCATGTGTTGGAGATCAGAGGCTCTGGTCATCGTTCTGTAAAACAACAGTTCACAGCATCAACGTTAACAACTCCGAAATCAATCCCAACACATTTCATTGTTAAAGCAACTCTGTATCAAGTCTGATGAGAATCCTTTACCACAAATGAAATAAAAAACTTTGACTGCACTACTGAGATAGTGAAGGTGTGGTGAGACCAAACGAACCCGTGTCTAAAAAATAGATGATACTGTCTAGATTTAGCCCGGTCTAATTGCATGACCAAGAGATAAGATTTGACTGATGAGACAAGTACAAGGAACACAGAGACACCATACATCCTCTCTACAGTATAAGGAACACACAGACACCATACATCCTCTCTACAGTATAAGGACCACAGAGACACCATACATCCTCTCTACAGTATAAGGAACACAGAGACACCATACATCCTCTCTACAGTATAAGGACCACAGAGACACCATACATCCTCTCTACAGTATAAGGACCACAGAGACACCATACATCTCTCTACAGTATAAGGAACACAGAGACACCATACATCCTCTCTACAGTATAAGGAATACAGAGACACCATACATTCTCTCTACAGTATAAGGACCACAGAGACACCATACATCCTCTCTACAGTATAAGGACCACAGAGACACCATACATCCTCTCTACAGTATAAGAAACACACAGACACCATACACCCTCTCTACAGTATAAGGAACACAGAGACACCATACATCCTCTCTACAGTATAAGGAACACAAAGACACCATACATCCTCTCTACAGTATAAGGAACACAGAGACACCATACATCCTCTCTACAGTATAAGGAACACAGAGACACCATACATCCTCTCTACAGTATAAAGAACACACAGACACCATACATCCTCTCTACAGTATAAGGAACACAGAGACACCATACATCCTCTCTTCAGTATAAGGACCACAGAGACACCATACATCTCTCTACAGTATAAGGAACACAGAGACACCATACATCCTCTCTACAGTATAAGGACCACAGAGACACCATACATCCTCTCTACAGTATAAGGAACACAGAGACACCATACATCCTCTCTACAGTATAAGGAACACACAGACACCATACATCCTCTCTACAGTATAAGGAACACAGAGACACCATACATCCTCTCTACAGTATAAGGAACACAAAGACACCATACATCCTCTCTACAGTATAAGGAACACACAGACACCATACATCCTCTCTACAGTATAAGGAACACACAGACACCATACATCCTCTCTACAGTATAAGGACCACAGAGACACCATACATCCTCTCTACAGTATAAGGAACACAGAGACACCATACATCCTCTCTACAGTACAAGGAACACAGAGACACCATACATCCTCTCTACAGTATAAGGAACACAGAGACACCATACATCCTCTCTACAGTATAAGGAACACACAGACACCATACATCCTCTCTACAGTACAAGGAACACAGAGACACCATACATCCTCTCTACAGTATAAGGAACACAGAGACACCATACATCCTCTCTACAGTATAAGGAACACAGAGACACCATACATCCTCTCTACAGTATAAGGAACACAAAGACACCATACATCCTCTCTACAGTATAAGGAACACACTGACACCATACATCCTCTCTACAGTATAAGGACCACAGAGACACCATACATCCTCTCTACAGTATAAGAAACACACAGACACCATACATCTCTCTACAGTATAAGGAACACAGAGACACCATACATCCTCTCTACAGTATAAGGAACACAGAGACACCATACATCCTCTCTACAGTATAAGGAACACAGAGACACCATACATCCTCTCTACAGTATAAGGAACACACTGACACCATACATCCTCTCTACAGTATAAGGACCACAGAGACACCATACATCCTCTCTACAGTATAAGGAACACAGAGACACCATACATCCTCTGTACAGTATAAGGAACACACTGACACCATACATCCTCTCTACAGTATAAGGAACACAGAGACACCATACATCCTCTCTACAGTATAAGGAACACAGAGACACCATACATCCTCTCTACAGTATAAGGAACACACAGACACCATACATCCTCTCTACAGTATAAGGAACACAGAGACACCATACATCCTCTCTACAGTATAAGGAACACAGAGACACCATACATCCTCTCTACAGTATAAGGAACACAAAGACACCATACATCCTCTCTACAGTATAAGGAACACAGAGACACCATACATCCTCTCTACAGTATAAGGAACACACAGACACCATACATCCTCTCTACAGTATAAGGAACACACAGACACCATACATCCTCTCTACAGTATAAGGACCACAGAGACACCATACATCCTCTCTACAGTATAAGGAACACACAGACACCATAATCCTCTCTACAGTATAAGGAACACAGAGACACCATACATCCTCTCTACAGTATAAGGATCACACAGACACCATACATCCTCTCTACAGTATATGGAACACACAGACACCATACATCCTCTCTACAGTATAAGGAACACACATACACCATACATCCTCTCTACAGTATAAGGAACACAGAGACACCATACATACTCTCTACAGTATAAGGAACACAGAGACACCATACATCCTATCTACAGTATAAGGAACACAGAGACACCATACATCCTCTCTACAGTATAAGGAACACAGAGACACCATACATCCTCTCTACAGTATAAGGAACACAAAGACACCATACATCCTCTCTACAGTATAAGGAACACAGAGACACCATACATCCTCTCTACAGTATAAGGAACACACAGACACCATACATCCTCTCTACAGTATAAGGAACACACAGACACCATACATCCTCTCAACAGTATAAGGAACACAGAGACACCATACATCCTCTCTACAGTATAAGGAACACAGAGACACCATACATCCTCTCTACAGTATAAGGAACACACAGACACCATACATCCTCTCTACAGTATAAGGAACACACAGACACCATACATCCTCTCTACTAGAACAGTCTAGATCTCTGATTTATACATCAATATTAAAATCCACATTTTTTTCTCTGAATAAAATATTTTGGGTGCGTCTTCTGATCTCGCAGAAACAAATGTGGTTTTAAATACCTGTGTTGATATCTCTGATGTTATTTCTGTGTGTCAGTTACAGATGGATATTTGATACAGTAGGGAAGCATCCATGTGTTAATGCTATTGTCTTACATAACACTAATATGGTGTACATGACTCTAAAGTAAACACAATACTGAGTGCCTGTTACGACACACTTTAATTTACACTATCAGCTGTGTCCTGAAACGATATTACAATTACTCTGGTCCATTCACCTGGAGAGCTGCAGAATAAGTCTACCTGTTGAATTGTTAAAACATCAATTGGAAACCACACACACACACACACACACACACACACACACACACACACACACACACACACACACACACACACACACACACACACACACACACAGTTTGATCATTCCTATGTGGGATAATATTGACAGTCTGGCAGAGATGTATGTTCAAATCAACAATGCTACTATAGTTTGTTATTTAGATTATTTAGATTAGATTGTATAAATGTGTTTAGTTCATGTTAATTGTCTTCCTATTTTCTGTGGTATTGCAAATGTGAAATCAGAACATGAACACCATATAGACCTAGCTACAAGAACATATATTGACCAATAACAACACTGTAAAATAATCTATATTGACCAATAACAACACTGTTAAATAATCTATATTGACCAATATATTGACCAATAACAACACTGTAAAATAATCTATATTGACCAATAACAACACTGTAAAATAATCTATATTGACCAATAACACTGTTGCATCATCTATCTCAACCTTCTATTATTTTTGATCTACACATTTAATAATAGAACTTGCTACCATAACGGACAACAGAAAAACTATTCACCCTCAATGTCAATGGTAACGGTCAATCTCAAATCATTGACCGCCTGGACCTATAGCCTATACGTAGGTAGGCTACTGTAGGTCTATGCCCTGAACAGCAGAGGAAGATTGTCTGAGGAATATATTTTACCTGGTGAAGCACCGCATACGGACACAGCGCACTCCACCACACCACATAGCTGGCGCCTTCTCGGGGTTGTCCTCGTCTTCATAAAACATGTATTTCTCTTCCGCGATGCAACAATCCAGATTTAGGCTATTTTCAGCACTGACCCCCTGATAGATCAATTTAATAAATCAAGTTTATGATTGTTCTTCCCCTCTCAGACCGACGTAATAACAACAACGGTCCTTAAATAAGCAAATATACGGCACAAATAAAAGCGCAAATGTTTCCTTACTGTAAAAATAGTCCAGGCTACTAAACCAACGTGAAGACACTAGCTGTGACTTTCCCACCATCATTAGGTGACATGTGGGACACACCCCTAAGGCGTCAAAGCCAGTTCTGAAAAATGTACTATTCTCGTCATTGACTGTACCTGACCAAGAGACAAAACTTTTATGAAAGAAAATTAAACAAGGCTTAAATACCTATTTTATAAACACATTCGACTTGTCACTCTCCTTACCTTTTTCAACTTTTTATCATTTTGGTTTTTGTATGATTATTTTCTGGAATATAACAGGAGCAAGTTTGCAGGTGTTAACTGCTCAGTGAATCCGATCTTTAGGCTACAGTTTATCCAGTTACATTATTTTTTTTTGTACTGGCCCCCGTGAGAATCAAACACACAACCCTGGCGTTGCAAACACCATGCTCTACCAACTGAGCCACAGGGAAGTTCTCACATAATACTAGCTAGCCTGTTCATCTTGAATATTATATGATATTTAATTATATTTCTATATTAATGGAGTTGAAAATAAGTGGATTAAGTAATGAAGAGTTAGACCCAAGGGAGTGGCCAGATGCTTTCAGCAGTGTCTGTTTTTTTAAGGTCAATCGACCTTAAGGGTAATGTGTTTGGAGGTCAGATGTTTGGCCCAGATGGTTTCAGGGTCAGAAGGTAGAGCATAGCTGTGTCTGTTGTTCTAAGGATAGTACTGTACTTGTCTAGTCTGGTGCCCGGGGATTGAGGTGTGCCCCATGGCTCAGTGTGTTGCCATTGTGTGGAGCTAACTCAAAACCAGTCAGGTGTGTTTTTTTTCTTTTCAGGGGGTTGATCAGCTTCTAAATTGCAAAAAGATTGTGGCTTCTATCAATGTAATTGTCTGCATCATTTCCAATCCCCCATATATATATATTTTATAAATATACAGTATATATTATTTTAAATATATATATATATATTTTAAATATATTTTCCTTTATTATTTTCCCCTAACCCTACCACCCCTCCCCTAATTGGAGTAAACTAATGGACAACAATACTTAGGCTTCTACTTGCAGTTTATACATACTATATACAGTTGAAGTCAGAAGTTTACATACACCTTAGCCAAATACATTTAAACTCAGTTTTTCACAATTCCTGACATTTAATCAGAGTAAAAAGTCCCTGTCTTAGGTCAGTTAGGATCACCACTTTATTTTAAGAATGTGAAATGTCAGAATAATAGTAGAGAGAATGATTTATTTCAGCTTTTATTTCTTTCATCACATTCCCAGTGGGTCAGAAGTTTACATACACTCAATTAGTATTTGGTAGCATTGCCTTTAAATTGTTGAACTTGGGTCAAACGTTTCGTTTCCCACAATAAATTGGGTGAATTTTGGCACATTCCTCCTGACAGAGCTGGTATAAATGAATCAGGTTTGTAGGCCTCCTTACCCGCACACGCTTTTTCAGTTCTGCCCACAAATTGTCTATAGGATTGAGGTCAGGGATTTGTGATGGCCACTCCAATACCTTGACTTTGTTGTCCTTAAGCCATTTTGCCACAACTTTGGAAGACCCATTTGCGACAAAGCTTTAACTTCCTGACTGATGTCTTGAGCTGTTGCTTCAATATATCCACATCATTTTCCTACCTCATGAAGCCATCTATTTTGTGAAGTGCACCAGTCCCTCCTGCAGCAAAGCACCCCCACAACATGATGCTGCCACCCCCGTGCTTCACGGTTGGGATGGTGTTCTTCGGCTTGCAAGCATCCCCCTTTTTCCTCCAAACATAATGATGGTCATTATGGCCAAAGAGTTCTATTTTTGTTTCATCAGACCAGAGGACATTTCTCCAAAAAGTACTATCTTTGTTCCCATGTGCAGTTGCAAACCATAGTCTAGGGTTTTTTATCCTGTTGGGGTATAGGGGGCAGTATTTTCACTTTTGGATGAAAAGCGTGCCCAGAGTAAACTTCCTAATACTCGGGCCCAAAGTCAAATATTTGCATATTATTAGTAGATTTGGATAGAAAACACTCTGAAGTTTCTAAAACTGTTTGAATGATGTCTGTGAGTATAACAGAACTCATATGGCAGGCAAAAACCTGAGAAAAATACAACCAGGAAGTGGAAAATCTGATGGTTGTAGTCCTTTCAAGTCCTTGCCTATCTAACACACAGTGACTTAGGGTTAATTTTGCACTTCCTAAGGCTTCCACTAGATGTCAACAGTCTTTAGAAAGTTGTTTGAGGCTTTTATGGTGAACAGAGAGCCAACAAAAGGAGTTGGAAGTTGTTGACTCAGGAAAGCACATGAGTTCATTGCCGCGCGTTCACGTGAGGGGTAGCTGTGTTCCAAAACGTTTTTTCAAGACATTGGAATCGTCCGGTTAGAATATTATTGAAGTTCTAAGTTAAAAGGGCCCTAAAGATTGATGCTATACAACATTTGACATGTTTGAACGAACATAAATATAACTTTTTTTGACTTTTCTTCGTGAAATTTTCCGCACGCTTCCTACACTTGGAGTAGTTTACTGAACGCGCAAACAACAAGGGGGTATTTGGACATAAATTATGGACTTTATCGAACAAAACAACATTTATTGTGGACCTGGGATTCCTGGAAGTGCCTTCTGATGAAGATCATCAAAGGTAAGTGAATATTTCTAATGCTATTTATGATTTTAGATGACTCCAAAATGGTGGGTATCTGTATAGCCTGGTGTATTTTTCCGGACGCAGTACTCAGATTATTGCAAAGTGTGCTTTCCCCGTGAAGTTCTTTTTAAATCTGTCACAGCGGTTGCATAAAGGAGATGTTAATCTAAAATTCTTTGAATAACAGTTTAATATTTTATCAACGTTTATGATGAGTATTTTTGTAAATTGTTGTGCTGATTCACCGGCAGTATTGGAGGCAAAATATTTTCTGAACATCACGCGCCAATTTAAAATGCTGTTTTTGGAAATAAATATCAACTTGATCGAACAAAAAATGCATGTATTGTGTAACATGATGTCCTAGGAGTGTCATCTGATGAAGATCGTCAAAGGGTAGTGCATAATTTCAGCTGAATTTATGGTTTTTGTGACCCCTCTCCTGCTTGGAAAATGGCTGTGTGGTTTTTCTTGTGTTTTCACTGTCCTAACATAATCTAACTTTATGCTTTCGCCGTAAAGCCTTTTTGAAATCGGACAACGTGGTTACATCAAGGAGAAGTGCATCTTTAAAATGGTGTAAAATAGTAGTATGTTTGAGAACTTTGAATTATGACATTTTGTGGTTTTGAATTTGGGGCCCTGATATTTCACTGGCTGTTGAATAGGTAGAACCTTGGGGGGACAGTAGCGTTCCACGTAGCCCTGAGAAGTATGCCGGTTTTGGAGCAGTGGCTTCTTCCTTGCTGAGCGGTCATGAGGTTATGTCGATATAGGACTTGTTTTACTGTGGATATAGATACTTGTACCTGTTTCCTCCAGAACGTGGAACCTTCAGGCGTTTGGAAATTGCTCCCGAGGATGAACCAGACTATCCATTTTTGGCTGATTTCTTTTGATTGTCCCATGATGTCAAGCAAGGAGTTACTGAGTTTGAAGCTAGGCCTTGAAATACATCCACAGGTACACCTCCAGTTGACTCAAATGATGTCAATTAGCCTATCAGAAGTTTCTAAAGCCATGACATAATTTTCTGGAATTTTCCAAGCTGTTTAAAGGCACAGTCAACTTAGTGTATGTAAACTTCTGACCCATTGGAACTGTGATACAGAGAATTATAAGTGAAATAATATGTCTGTGAACAATTGTTGGAAAAATGACTTGTGTCATGCACAAAGTAGATGTCCTAACCAATTTGCAAAAAGTACAGTTTGTTAACAAGAAATTTGTGGAGTGGTTGAAAAATGAGTTTTAATGACTCCAACCTAAGTGTATGGAAACGTCCGACTTCAACTGTACATTTTACAGACACAGTATATTTTGAATTAGTTATCTTTTGTTTGTTTTTAGTCCCATCCCTCAGCTACCCTCAACCCCTCCCATCTATCTCTGAAGACCATTCAGTTTTGATTTCTATTTGCCATATTTTTTTCAACTGTGCTGTGATGTTTCACAGAAGTTATGAACCTTTTTATTCTCATAGTTTCTACAGATTTTAAATTAAAGTTAAACATTTTTGCTTAGAGTATTACAATATTATTTATTGATTGACTATGACTTTTCAAATCACCCAGCAGTGCTATTTGCAGAGTTAACCAAAAACAAGCTACATATGGACAGTACCAAAACAAATGATGTAATGATTCTGTCTCTTCACAGCAAAATCTGCAGAGCTGGGATGGTTGTATCCCCCAAATATATGACATCCTATTGGTTGCAAGGATTTTGTATAATAATTTTAATTGAAAAACTCAAAGTTTTGAATACGGCGTTGTTTTGTGTGTTAGTTCATAAACCATGTGCTATGGAATCGGTATATTGAAAATCTCTTACCGACTATTTTGCAATCTGTATGGCACAGCTGTCAATTTTTTTTGTCCTTTAATTAAACTGGTATACTTTTTTATTTCTCACAATTTTCTTTAACCAGTTCTGGTCTTTAATGCAGGGTTTCCAAACAAGGTCCTTACTTTCTACCCCTTCCACTTGCCTCTTCCATTTTTGTGGTAATGCTGCAATTAGTCAGTCAGATGTGTTTCCACTTTCCAATGTTGCATAAAGACTTGGAAAGAGTCCTAGTTTTGATGCTTAACATATGAGTGGGCTATCGTTACGTCAGAGGAGGATATGTTCTGAGTTGGACCTGCATCATTACTGTTACACTATGCACCTGCTTGACAATGTTCTGAGGGATCCCGCCTCTGATTCACCGATAGTCTTTCTCTGCTCACATGCCACACCTGTGTTCCGTTTCCAGTCCTGACTTTCATTGTGTGGTTCTCTGACATAGGCTGCTACCTGTTGGTAAACTTTTTACCCACCTGCCCTCAACTCAAATGTTTTCATTTTCAAACTGCAGCAGCTGTGCATTCTGTTTGTACTGTGTCTCAAATCATCACAATGTGTCTGGTTGTGTTTTGGGTATATGCACAATTCTAAGATATTACAGTATTCTACTAATTCTTCTACCGGTTGAGAGCTGTCCAAAATATGATCCATCTAATACTCAGGTCAACAAAACCTGTAACTAATAACCCAATGATTCACCCAATCCAACCAACCTTACCCAAAACAAACAAATTCATTCATGTCTATGTATTTTGTAGCTCGTGCATGTAAATTCAAACAACATGGCGACTGTTGAACTGACTGGCTGTGATAAAGGACGTGTCCAGTGTTCATTGCACAATGTTCACTCAACGGTGAGTGAGAGAGAGAGAGAGGCTACACTGCTATCACCAGAGAGTCACTAGAGAGATAACATGTTAAAAACTTCAGAGCCACAGTCGAGTCAGAAACAGCAGCAAGCAGGGCATAACATTCAGACATTAATAATACAGAGACAATGTTCGTTTTCTTGAAAATCCTCGGAATTTCCCCCGTTTGTGAATAGCAGGAATACCTCACGACTTTGTGAATAGCAGGAATACCTCACGACTTTGTGAATAGCAGGGATACCTCACGACTTTGTGAATAGCAGGGATACCTCACGACTTTGTGAATAGCAGGGATACCTCACGACTTTGTGAATAGCAGGGATACCTCACGACTTTGTGAATAGCAGGGATACCTCACGACTTTGTGAATAGCAGGGATACCTCACGACTTTGTGAATAGCAGGGATACCTCACGACTTTGTGAATAGCAGGGATACCTCACGACTTTGTGAATAGCAGGGATACCTCACGACTTTGTGAATAGCAGGGATACCTCACGACTTTGTGAATAGCAGGGATACCTCACGACTTTGTGAATAGCAGGGATACCTCACGACTTTGTGAATAGCAGGGATACCTCACGACCTTGTGAATAGCAGGAATACCTCACGACTTTGTGAATAGCAGGGATACCTCACGACTTTGTGAATAGCAGGGATACCTCACAACTTTGTGAATAGCAGGGATACCTCACGACTTTGTGAATAGCAGGGATACCTCACGACTTTGTGAATAGCAGGGATACCTCACAATTTTGTGAATAGCAGGGATACCTCACGACTTTGTGAATAGCAGGGATACCTCACGACTTTGTGAATAGCAGGGATACCTCACAATTTTTTTTTTTAATGTTATCACAGGTCCTCAAATTCAGGATTTCTGTGCCTCTCAAGTAGAGCACAAAGTCGCCACACCTATTTATTAAGACCAAACAAAGAGAACAGAGGTGCTGGGAAAGGCATTCTGCTATCCACTTCTGCTATCAGGCTTTCACTTCTTTATTTAACCAGGACAGACCACAAACATTTTTCATGTTGATTACATTATGTCAAGGATGAAGGTAATAGAGAGATGGAAGGTAGGCAATAGTGAGTGAGTGAGTGTAGTCCAGAGGTAGAGCATGGTGCTTGCAACATCAGGGTCGTGGGTTTGATTCCCATGGGGAACCAGTATGAAAAATGCATGCGCTAAATACTGTAAGTTGTTTCGGATAAGAGCAGCTGCTAAAATGTGAGTGGGTTTACTGTATGACTTCCCTGATGTAGCTTACTGTATTCTGTTACCTATAATGAAGGGGAACAGTGGTATTCATTTACGGATTAAAAAGGGAAACAGAAACAGTTGGGCACTCCTTCAGTGACACATCATTACCATAGTGATAATAATATAAACCAGTAGGTTAGAAAGTGCTGCAACACACTGCAGTACAGCTCTGTCATGTACTTGTCTAGTGGTGCCATTGTCCTGTATATAATGCAGCGCATTCATGGAGGAAAACATGAATGAAAATGTAGGGAGCAATAAATGAATGGAATCTGAGGAATATTTCAAAAAACGTATATCTATACTGAGCAAAAATATAAATGCAACATGCAACAATTTCAAAGATTTTACTGAGTTATAGTTCATATAAAGAAATCAGTCAATTTAAATAAATTCATTAGGCCCTAATTTATGGATTTTACATGACGGGGAATACAGATATGCATCTGTTCCTTGATGTCCACATCACCAACAAATTAGAATGGTCCAAACACACCGAGATGGTCGTGAAGAGGGCATGACAAAGCCTATTCCCCCTCAGGAAACTAAAAAGATTTGCCATGGGTCCTGAGATCCTCAAAAGGTTCTACAGCTGCACCATCGAGAGCATCCTGACTGGCTGCATCACTGCCTGGTTCGGCGATTGCTCGGCTTCCGACCGCAAAGCACTACAGAGGGTAGTGCGTACGGCCCAGTACATCACTGGGGCTAAGCTGCCTGCCATCCAGGACCTCTATACCAGGTGGTGTCAGAGGAAGGCCCTAAAAATTGTCAAAGACCCCAGCAATAGACTGTTCTCTCTACTACCGCATGGCAAGCGGTACCGGAGTGCCAAGTCTAGGACAAAAAGGCTTCTCAACAGTTTCTACCCCCAAGTCATAAGACTCCTGAACAGGTAATCAAATGGCTACACAGACTATTTGCTTTGTGTGCCCCCCAAACCCTCTTTTACGCTGCTGCTACTCTGTTTATCATATATGCATAGTCACTTTAACTATACATTCATGTACATACTACCTCAATTGGCCCGACCAACCAGTGCTCCCGCACACTGGCTAACCGGGCTATCTGCATTGTGTCCCGCCACCCACCAACCCCTCTTTTATGCTACTGCTACTCTCTGTCCATCATATATGCATAGTCACTTTATCCATATCTACATGTACATACTACCTCAATCAGCCTGACTAACCAGTGTCTGTATGTAGCCTCGCTACTTTTATAGCTTCGCTACTGTATATAGCCTCGCTACTGTTATTTTTCACTGTCTTTTTACTGTTGTTTTTATTTCTTTATTTACCCATTGTTCACCTAATACCTTTTTTGCACTATTGGTTAGAGCCTGTAAGTAAGCATTTCACTGTAAGGTCTACACCTGTTGTATTCGGGCGCACGTGATAAGTAAACTTTGATTTGATCTGTTGGTCACAGATACCTTAATAAAAAGGTAGGGGCGTGGATCAGAAGTATCTGGTGTGTCCACCATTTGCCTCATGCAGCGCAACACATCTCCTTCACATAGAGTTGATCAGGCTGTTGATTGTGGCCTGTGGAATGTTGTCCCACTCCTCTTCAATGGCTGTGCGAAGTTGCTGGATTTTGGCGGGAACTGGAACACGCTGTCATACATTTCGATCCAGAGCATCCCAAACATGCTCAAAGGTTTACATGTCTTGTGAGTATGCAGGCCATGGAAGAACTGGGATATTTGCAAATTCCAGGAATTGTGTACAGATCCTTGCGACATGGGGCAGTGCATTCTCATGATGAAACATGAGGTGATGGTTGCGGATGAATGGCACAACAATAGGCCTCAGGATCTTGTCACAGTATCTCTGTGCATTCAAATTGCCATCGAAAAAATGTAATTGTGTTCGTTGTCCGCAGCTTATGCCTGTCCATACCATAACCCCACCGCCACCATGAGGCACTCTGTTCACAACTTTGACATCAGAAAACCGCTCACCCACACGACGCCATGCACGTAGTCTGCGGTTATGAGGCTGGTTGGACGTACTGCTAAATGCTCTAAAACAACATTGGAGGCAGATTATAGTGGAGAATTGAACATTCAATTCTCTGGCAACAACTCTGGTGGACATTCCTGCAGTCAGCATGCCAATTGCACGGTCCCTCAAAACTTGAGACATCTGTGGTATTGTGTTGTGTGAAAAACTGCACATTTGGCCTTTTGTCCCCAGCACAAGGTGCACCTGTGTAATGATCATGCAGTTTAATCAGCTTATTGATTATGCCACACCTGTCAGGTGGATAGATTATCTTGACAAAGGAGAAATGCTCACTAACAGGGATGTAAACAGATTTGTGCACAACATTTCTGGGATCTTTTATTTCAGCTCATGAAACCAACACTATACATGTTGCATTTATATTTTTGTTCAGTGTATGTGGGTCAGGTATCCGTGTCCAAAAAGATGAATGGAAGTGGAAACAGATGGCAGTGACAGACAGCAGTGCCTTTACTTAGGGCCCAAAAAGTCTAGAGCCAGCCCTGATCAGATAGCATATATATATAGAAGAGCAATAAATTAGCAACATCTTCTCACAGCCCCATAAAAATAACTTATAGAATAGCAACAAATTTGCTATAAAACTGCAACATTTTCTCTCAGTCCAAAGGCAAAATGTGTGGAATTGCAGGAAATAAGCTATAGAACTGCACATGTTTCTCTCTGCTCCATGGCAAAATGTTTAGAATTGCATGAAGTTAGCTTTAAAAAATATATATATATATTAAAAAAAATAAACTACCCACCACCATGAGGGGGGCCTCCAAAATGTTCTTGTTCAGGCCCCCTGATGTGGTTAGTCCGACCCTTTTGACACCCCTCTTCAGTTAACTGAAACACACATTACTACATTATCACGGGAGTTCTATATCCTATCTCCAATAACAAAAAGTATGTGATAAATGTGATATATATATATACACACACACACACACACACACACACATCTTGTTAAATATCACATCCATAAAATAAAATACAAATGTTAAAAATATTCAATATACACCTCCAGGCTGTGTTAGGGCTATTTGACCAAGGAGAGTGATTGAGTGCTGCATCAGATCACCTGACCTCAACACAATTGAGATAATTTGGACCGCAGAGTGAAGGGGCCAACAAGTGCTCAGCATATGTGGAAACTCCTTCAAGACTGTTGGAAAAGCATTCCAGGTGAAGCTGGTTGAGAGAATGCCAAGAGTGTGCAAAGCTGTCATCAAGGCAAAGGGTGGCTACTTTGAAGAATCTGAAATACAAAATATATTTCGATTTGTTTAAAACTTTTTGGGTTACTACATGATTCCAAATGAGTTATTTCATAGTGTTGATGTCTTCATTATTATTCTACAATATAGAAAATAGTAAAAAATAAAGAAAACCCTTGAATGAGTAGTGTCCAAACTTTTGACTGGTACTGAATTGAGACATGATTAGTTCATCACCGGCAGAGCCCACATCAGAAGGGCTAATGATGGTGAATGACAGTAGACATGTACGATTTTCTCCCAAAAGTCTTGGCAACGTGATGTTTACTTTCATGGCTAGACTTATCCAGCGGTGTCCTCTTCCAAAATGTTGTTACCTGAGAATTGGTCATTCAGGTTCTACACAGAGACAAAACACAAACAGTACAATATGCTAAAATCTCCAATAGAAATGTAACAATGTCAAATGCTTTATTCATGAGACCACAAAAGACTGATCTAGGGGAAAGAGAGGAAAGGTGGGGCGAATACAGTTAAAACAGAGGAAAGAGTTGTGACGACACACACAGGTATGTGTGCTGGTGTAATGTTCGCAATTAAAATTGCAATCTTATTAGGTGTATACAGCAGCTTCCCAGAATACAAGCGTTGCTCCAGGTTGGAAGTGTCATTTCAGCAGTTTGATCAGCACATTCAGCAGGTAGCTTAATGGTTAAGAGCATTGGGCCAGTAACAAAAAGGTTGCTGAGCTGGCCAGGTGAAACATCTGGCGATGTGCCCTTGAGCAAGGCACTTACACCTCGAATAAAGAACTACGGACACATTGTTACAGCGTCCGTGGACATCAGGAGCAGGGTAATCAAATGATTGAAGTTCGTGTTAACAAAGGGGAAGGTTTATTGAAATCAACATTGCTCATGGTAGAATTAATTTCAAAAGGAAGTACATGGGAAATGCAAGCAAATCTGCAAGCAAATCTGTATTCAAAGTAGTGAGTTTGCTCTTCATGTTTGCATTGGTATGATTCTGGACTTTTAGTAGAAACACCCAAATTGTCTGTCAGTTGTGACTGCTAGCTAAGATATGATATACTCCTCTGAATCAAGCAAAATAAAAACATTTTCTTCTCCAACTCATTTTTAATAGCAGGTAGTCACTGCTGAACAAAAAGGTATTTTGGATAAAACAGCATTTGGTGAAATAAAATAAATACATTTAACAAAGCACCACAATAATGATCAAATGCATGAAGTTGCACTGTGTATATGGTAAGCTACATTCAATAAACATATTTACATTTCCAGCACATGCACCAAACAAACTTAGAGAAATATTCTAAACTGAATATGTAAAATAAGACCCAGCAGGAGAAACTAAAAAGGTGCTAAATAATAAAAACACAATTCACATTGAAGCAGTACAAGCAAGAAACCACCACAAAGGAGGGCCTTTTTCCCTTTTAAAAACCCATTTGGACACTTCAGCCTGAATGGACAGGGTCACACTTGGAAAGGACTGGGAATCAAATCACACTTAAGCCAGTTAGCTACAACAAAAGAAGAAAATCAAACGCAGACAGACATTCATTTGAAACCACGGCGAGCACATATCCTATCACACAATCAGAACCCCAAAGCCTATTGTATGTTGGTGCTGTTTTAAGTCAAATTTGAAAAGTAACAACACCCTGAGGGGTAGGTGTACCAAGAGTGTTTAAATACTGGTCCCAGATCGGTCTAGGCTTTAGACCTCTGACTATAGCCTGGTCCCAGACCTGTATGATATTTAGCCAACTCCTCTGAGAATTGTTGCCCTGCCATGTATAAGACATGTAACATGTATGGCATGACAACTACACAACAGTCAGAGAATTCTAAACCCTAGAAAGGTCTGGGTCCAGGTTATAGTCAGAGAAGTCTAAACCCTAGACCAGTGGCGGCAGCCCTACACGGTCAGCCCCACGCTCTCCCTGGAGGGCACACGCAAAAACAACAGCCCAATTCAAAATATCCAACTAACAGAAATACAATCTCTTGTAAGTTTGGACATAAAATAATACAACTAAGATGTAAAAGGGGTTTAAGAGAGAGTTGGACATGGAAGGATAATAAAACAGTGTGAGTAGAGATGGGGAGGGGGTCATCTCTCCCCTCAGTGCGACGGAGGACAATGGGGGGGTGGACAGTTTTCACATTCCGGCAGGCAGCGTACGGAGGAGACTGGGGGGCCTCTTTACTTCTTCCAAATGGTGTAGAAAACCCACCTGAGTCAGCTCATTAAGGAGAATGCCATGTACACAACAAGTAACCACACGTCTATGTATGAAAGTATGCCTGTGTGACCGTGAACGGGAGACGTGTCTGATAAGGGCAAGACTCTTTTAATGAAGGATACAGTTCCATATAAGAGGGCACACACACCACTTCCTTGGAGAAGTCTACAGGACATGAGAGCCTTCCCAGCTGCTCCTCATAAAGAGCCAGTGTCTCAGTCAGATTGGCACTATTACCCTGATGATACGGGGTTAAAAACATGGACCACACAGAAATTAGGGGACAAAAATGTCAACAAAAAACCCCCATCACACTAGGACAAATTTGTCTCTCATGAACAACAAAGATATACGAGACAGACATACAAGTTAATCATGTGTAGGGATGGTGATCTCAATATGAGCTGAATTCCACAAGGGTGGGATGACTGTATGAAGCACTCAATAAATATGGGTCTCACCTGTGTGAAGTACTTCCCAGTAGGACGCAGTACTTTTATTGAGAGATCCAAGATAAGCTGTAGGAACTCCCATGTAGAGTCTGAGAGAGTAAACCATCTTTCAACCAATTGTGCAAGTGTTTCATACAAGCCCTGATCCACGAAACAGGTTAAGATTATACTATCCACATCCTAAAATCAGATCAATTCTTTGCAATGAGGTACAAGGCGGCGCGTCTTTACAAGAGCCCTACCAGCATTCATCATTGCATACACCGTTAGAACGGAATGTCCAAGAAGACCCCATGAGAGAGCATTTGTCACTCACCTTCCTCTGGCGCTGTGGAGATGGGGACCGCTGTGAGGTCATTGATGACGTAATCAAACGTCTTCCCTTCCTCAACATACTTTTTTAGAACAGGAACGCAGTCCTCTACCAACACCTGGAATGAGATAACAACAGATGGAGGGGGTGCAGGGAAATGTAGTTCTGGAAACCCCATGTAGTAACATACAAGACTACAGAGGGCGGAGCAAATCTTTTCAGAGCAGTGGGCAAATGACAAACGTTCCATCTCAACTAAGGAGAGGTGCAGTGGACAGCACTGTCCTGCTCACCTGGTAACATTCTCCCTTCAGGTTATCCAGAACACTTCCACATGCCTTCCTCATATGTGTTCTACACCCATCAATCACCATTTGGTCGATGTAAACACTTTGTCAAGGCATTACAAACCAGGCACAGGGGAAGACAGATGACAGACCAGATAATCCTACGTCTCAAAAAAATGCTCATAAGAGGTTAGTGTTAAAATATTGTTGGTGCAAATCCCTGAAGCAAATTGTTAACTGAGCACAGAGCGAAGTGAAAAGCAGGGTCCTGAAAGGATATCTCCACCATGGTGATCATCTTTGGCTTGAGTTTGACGGCCTCTGCGAGAATTCCTCCATCACCGCCTCCTAAGATCAGCACCTCCTTCCCTGCATAGTTCTCTTTCCCTCTGCCCATGATGGCCTGGGTGTAGGGCAGGTCACTCTCTGCTAGATCTGTCATATAATCACATTACAGTAGGACCCTTCACTCTGACAGATCTGTCATATAATCACAATACCATTAGATAAGTAAGCCACATGCCATGACTGAAACCCAGCCAAATGTTCATCTTATTAGATTCAGTTTTCAGAATTGAAAAATAACAGTTGAACAACAACTGACCTAAATAACTAAAGTAAATAACATAATTACAACAATATACAGTAGCAGTAGGTGAGGAATAATTCATAATTGTTTCTAAAAATCAAGGCCTGTAGGAATGCTACAGTGAAGGAAAAAAGTATTTGATCCCCTGCTGATTTTGTACGTTTGCCCACTGACAAAGAAATGATCAGTCTATAATTTTAATTGTAGGTTTATTTGAACAGTGAGAGACAGAATAACAACAACAAAATCCAGAAAAATGCATGTCAAAAATGTTATAAATTGATTTGCATTTTAATGAGGGAAATAAGTATTTGACCCCCTCTCAATCAGAAAGATTTCTGGCTCCCAGGTGTCTTTTATACAGGTAACGAGCTGAGATTAGGAGCACACTCTTAAAGGGAGTGCTCCTAATCTCAGCTTGTTACCTGTATAAAAGACACCTGTCCACAGACGCAATCAATCAATCAGATTCCAAACTCTCCACCATGGCCAAGACCAAAGACCTCTCCAAGGATGTCAGGGACAGGATTGTAAACCTACACAAGGCTGGAATGGGCTACAAGACCATCGCCAAGCAGCTTGGTGAGAGGGTGACAACAGTTGGTGCGATTATTCGCAAATGGAAGAAACACAAAAGAACTGTCAATCTCCCTCGGCCTGGGGCTCCATGCAAGATCTCACCTCGTGGAGTTGCAATGATCATGAGAACGGTAAGGAATCAGCCCAGAACTACATGGGAGGATCTTGTCAATGCTCTCAAGGCAGCTGGGACAATAGTCACCAAGAAAACAATTGGTAACACACTACGCCGTGAAGGACTGAAATCCTGCAGCGCCCGCAAGGTCCCCCTGCTCAAGAAAGCACATATACATGCCCGTCTGAAGTTTGCCAATGAACATCTGAATGATTCAGAGGACAACTGGGTGAAAGTGTTGTGGTCAGATGAGACCAAAATGGAGCTCTTTGGCATGAACTCAACTCGCCGTGTTTGGAGGAGGAGGAATGCTGCCTATGACCCCAAGAACACCATCCCCACCGTCAAACATGGAGGTGGAAACATTATGCTTAGAGGGTGTTTTTCTGCTAAGGGGACAGGACAACTTCACCGCATCAAAGGGACGATGAACGGGGCCATGTACCGTCAAATCTTGGGTGAGAACCTCCTTCCCTCAGCCAGGGCATTGAAAATGGGTCGTGGATGGGTATTCCAGCATGACAATGACCCAAAACACACGGCCAAGGCAACAAAGGAGTGGCTCAAGAAGAAGCACATTAAGGTCCTGGAGTGGCCTAGCCAGTCTCCAGACCTTAACCCCATAGAAAATCTGTGGAGGGAGCTGAAGGTTCGAGTTGCCAAACATCAGCCTCGAAACCTTAATGACTTGGAGAAGATCTGCAAAGAGGAGTGGGACAAAATCCCTCCTGAGATGTGTGCAAACCTGGTGGCCAACTACAAGAAACGTCTGACCTCTGTGATTGCCAACAAGTACTAAATCATGTTTTGCAGAGGGGTCAAATTCTTATTTCCCTCATTAAAATGCAAATCATTTTATAACATTTTTGACATGTGTTTTTCTGGATTTTTTTGTTATTATTCTGTCTCTCACTGTTCAAATAAACCTACCATTAAAATTATAGACTGATCATTTCTTTGTCAGTGGGCAAACGTACAAAATCAGCAGGGGATCAAATACTTTTTCCCTCACTGTATATTTTACTTACTAACATCCCCATTGAGGATCAGGATATTGCCAAACTGCCGTGAGTGCATGATCTTTATGTTCTGGTATGCAGAATCCTCATCATATACAACCCGATCTATGTCATACTCCACCAGCCTGCCGTCTGCTGTGGGCCAGTATCGATCAACAGCTGCACCTCGTGTCAGAGCTGGGAGCCTGGGGAAGGTGGGACATGGAAGATATCATGTTCATGATGCCATCATGGAGATATTGACAGGGGGTTATAGGGTAATCGTTTCACACTACAGCTTGTGTCCAGTCACAAGATAGTCAACACACAAGGCCACTACCGTAAGATCATCCACCACTCGAGGCTTACCTCTTGACCCTCTTAATGTTTCCATGTAGGAGACTTCTCAGCTTCTCTTCCAGTGTATTCAAAAGCTGAGAGAAAAATCGAATACCGTATTTGTTATTTTGCATATTCTAATAATACATTAAGCAACATATCCTAAATGTCAAATAGTCCAAAGGCCTATGAGACCACATATTCGAAAGGTTCGTAAGCAAGCATTTCACTGTAAAGTCTACACCAGTTGTATTCGGCGCATGTGAAAAATACAGCAACACATCAAATTGTATCTAATTCATGGAAATATTTCTTAGGGTATTCTGAAGGTCTTAAATATGATCTTTGTTGTTTTTTGTATTTGTGTTATTGTATTATGTATGGATGTAAGCAGGTCCATTGTAAAGACAAGTTTCTCTCATCACCTACATTCTCTACTTGTACAATGTTATCTCCTTCACAACACTGCAGATCAATGGTAAGCAGGCCAAGGGCGGTCACACGCAGAATAACCAACCTGAAAAGAGAGACATACAGAAACAGAGAAAGAAGCACAGAGTTAAATTGAGAGAAACATAGAATTGAATCTAGGCTATAACTTCGCTCTCACACTTCGCTCTCCTTCAACACAAAGCTCATGAGCCATGGCACGACAGGTTGTGACCTATTGACCTAAGCTTTATGAAAGCACAGTGGAGAGCCAATGGGCAGCTGAAGGTTGAGCATTTCTACCCAAAATGTGTGGTGATGCTGCAGGTATATTCATGCAGGCTTAGGCCCACACAATGGCCAACCGGCAGTGTTTACCACTCACAAAACAGGAAGCGCCAAAGCCCTTACATCCGATAAACAAAGCCACTAAAGAGCTATGCGTTCATTTGAACGCGAGCCATTGTGGTACCAATGAGACACAATCAATGGTCTTCCTAAAGGGTGTCTGGGGTTTTTATTAGCCAGTCAGGGTATTGTTTTAAATGTAATTTAACTTTATTTAACTAGGCAAGTCCATTAAGAACTGGATAGTGTTTGGGCCAGCTAGTGTTTGGAACTTCTGTCTACATTTGTTTTGCATAAACCTTGACAACCTCACAGATACAAACACTACATACGCACACATTTACAACACAAAACACAATTTGCTGCTTCTTTATTTTACTCATCATCATCATCTATCCGGATGCCTTGTCACTTTACCCTGCCTTCCAGTACATATCTACCTCAAGTACCTCTGCACATTGATCTGGTATTGTGTGCTCCCTGTATATAGCTCCACATTGATCTGGTACTGGTACTCCCTGTATATAGCTCCACATTGATCTGGTACTGGTACTCCCTGTATATAGCTCCACATTGATCTGGCACTCCCTGTATATAGCTCCACGTTGATCTGGTACTGGTACTTCCTGTATATAGCTCCACATTGATCTGGTACTGGTACTCCCTGTATATATCTCCACATTGATCTGGTACTGGTACTCCCTGTATATAGCTCCACATTGATCTGGTACTGGTACTCCCTGTATATAGCTCCACGTTGATCTGGTACTGGTACTCCCTGGATATAGCTCCACATTGATCTGGTACTGGTACTCCCTGTATATAGCCTCACATTGATCTGGTACTGGTACTCCCTGTATATAGCCCCACATTGATCTGGTACTCCCTGTATATAGCCCCACATTGATCTGGTACACACACTGGTACACACACATACACCAAAGCACGCAACAGGCTGACCAATACAAGAATACAATACAAAAATTGTTGGCCATCCGGACAAATTTGAGGCTTTTTGAGCCTGACAGTGAGCCATCCTCAACAAGATTGGAAAGTGACAGTGAAGATGAGGCCTCAGAGTCTGATGTTCAAGACGTGGACATTGAGGAGGTCCAGGGTGAAGACATGGAAGCCTGAGAGGAAGACAACCAAAGATCTAGCTTCTAGATGATCATTTTACAGATGTATGTTGAAAATGTTTTTGGGAGATGCGATGGATCATTGGGGATCATTCAATATTCCCTTTCTTTTGTTGTTCAGTGAAATCATCCCATGTGAAGAGTCAACTCATTTAATTAAAGTTAAATTCGTAACTAAATTGTTTTATTTCTATTGGAAGGATTTAATAATTTGCAATTATGTCTACCTATGATAAGGTAAAAGGTTTATGTTTCTGTCTCCATATGATATGGTAAATATATCCAATGCAAAATACATCAACATATAAATGGTATTAATATTAATGTACATATATTTCCGTTATTTCCCATATATTCCTGTTAATTCCCACAGAAGGTTTCCACCTCTGAATATTCCCCAAAATGTGCAACCCTAGTTATAACATCTACAGAAGACAGAAATGCCAATGGGGGCGGTGTTAAGCTTAGGTAGGATCTCATGTTAAATACTGTTGAAGTAATATGGCTACAGGCTCGCCTGCCTCACCTAAAGCCCATTCTGGTGGGAAGCTGCTATAGACCACCAAGTGCTAACAGTCAGTATCTGTATAATATGTGTGAAATGCTTGATAATAAACAGAGAATAAACAGAGTATATTTTCTGGGCAACCTAAATGTTGACTGGCTTTCATCAAGCTGCCCACTCAAGAAAAAACATCAAACTGTAACCAGTGCCTACAACCAGGTTCATGCTTTCAGCAATCTGAGGAACTGAAGAAGGACTACAACATTCTCTTGAACACCCTTCTTTGCACAGGGAAGAGAACAGTCATCTCTGGCCCCCTGTCGTGCTATAGAAGGGGTTTGGAGCGTTACCGCTGCCTCGCTGCCCTAAACGAGTTCCTGAAGCTCTCCAAAACCAGAAATGTCTCCTTTTGTGACAATTTTGACTTCCTGTGAGAGAAACAAACACTCTTTAAAAGAGATGGGATTCACCCTAACCGCAGGGGTTCCAGCATTATCTCCAACATAGCGAACTACTGAAGGTAGCAAGGATCCCATGTCAGATGATGCGGAAGTAATATGGCTACAGGTTCATCTGCCTCACCTAAAGCCTATTCTCGTAGGAAGTTGTTATAGACCAGTGCCAAATGTCAGTATTTGGACTAGATGTGTGAATCAGTCAACCTACCAGGGTATTTACAAACAGAACAGGAACTAAATCATCCACGTGTATTGATCACATCTTTACTAATGTGTCAGAAAACTGCTCTAAAGCAGTATCCACACCCATCTGATCTAGTGATGATGATAATAGCCATAACTAGAAAAAACTAAGTTCCAAAGACTGGACCTAAAATTGTGTATAAATGAACAGAGAGGTTTTGCAATGGTACCTATGTCGAAGATGTGAAAAATATGTGTTGGTCTGATGTGTGTAATGAGGGACATCCGGACGCTGAAGTATTTATGAAAGTGCTTCTTCCGGATACGGATAGGCATGTGCCCATCAAGAAGCACGTATTGCACTTCGATGTACACGGAGGGAAAATGTCAGTCTTTCCTGGCTCAAAGTTGAGGAGAGTTTGACTGCATCACTATTGATGTGTTGAAGGTACAGAACTGTCTGTTCAAGCAGTTAACACACAGTTCAGACACTCATCAATACAAGACGTGCAGCCAGAGGTCTCTTCACAGTCCCCAGGTCCAGAATAGAGCCATGACTACATGGAACTCTGCCACCCCCGTTAACTCAGTCTGGCAATGAAACCAGTAAAAAAAAGATATTATATATAAAAGAAAACCTGTGAAGAGACAGCCATTTTATATTTATTGTATTGTAATTTGCACTATGTATTAGACCTAGATATTGTGTGCATGTACTGATATGTAGGCTGTGTGTGACATTTTAAATGTATGCGTTTCAGTCTTGACTAATAATGTTCTGTACTATGTATTATGCCATGTTTGACGTAGACCCCAGGAAGAGTAGCTGATGCTTTTGCAGCAGCTAATGGGGATCCTAATAAAAACCAATACCAAATGTTATCAGTCAACCTACCAGGGTATTTATAAACAGCACAGGAATGAAATGAACATGTATTGATTACATCTTTACTAATTCTGTAGAAATCTGCTTTAAAGCAGTATCCAAATCCATCGGATGTAGTGATCACCTTATAGTAGCAATATCTAGGGAAACCAAAGTTCCAAAGGCTGGGCCTAATATAGTATATAAGAGGTCATACAATACGTTTTGTAGTGATTTCTATGTTGATGTAAAAAATATTTGCTGGTCGGTGGTCTGTAATGAGGAGCAACCAGACGCTGCACGTGACACATTTATGAAATTGCTTATTCCAGTTACTAATAAGCATGCACCCATTAAGAAAATGACTAAAAACGTAAATCCCTGTGGATTGATGAGGAATTGAACAACTGTATGGTTGAGAGGAATGAGGCAAAAGAAATGGCAAATAAGTCTGGCTGCACAATTGGCAAACGTACTTCAAAATGAGAAATCGTGTGACTAAACTGAATAAAAAGAAAAAACTATACTATGAAACAAAGATAAATTACATAAAATAATGATAGTAAAAAGCTTTGGAGCACCATAAATTACATTTTGGGCGAAAAGGCAAACTCAGCTCCACCATTCATTGAATCAGATGGCTCATTCATCACAAAACCCACTGATATTGCCAACTACTTTAATGATTTTTTTAAATGACAAGATCAGCAAACTTAGGGATGACATGTCAGCAACAAACGCCGACACTACACATCCAAGTATAACTGACCAAAGTATGAAAGACAAGCATTGTCATTTTGAATTATGTAAAGTGAGTGTGGAAGAGGTGAACAAATGATTGTTGTCTATCAACAATGACAAGCTACCTGGGTCTGACAACTTGGATGGAAAATTACTGAGGATAATAGTGGAAGATATTGACACTCCTATTTGCCATATCTTCAATCTAGGCCTACAAGAAAGTGTGGAGGGAAGCAAAGGCCTGGAGGGAAGCAAAATGAATTCCGCTGACAAAGAATCGTAAAGCCCCCTTTACTGGCTTAAATAGCTGACCAATAAGCCTGTTACCAAAAAAAATGTGTTTGACCAGATACAATGCTATTTTACAGTGAACAAATTGACGCCAGACTTTCAGCACACTTATAGGGAAGGACATTCAACAAACACGGCACTTACACAAATGACTTATGATTGGCTGAGAAAAATGATGGTAAAAAGATTGTAGTAGTTGTTTTGTTAGACTTCAGTGTGGCTTTTGACATTATTGATCATAGTCTGCTGCTGGAAAAACACATGTGTTATGGTTTACACCACCTGCTATATTATGGATAAAGATTTAGCTGTCTAACAGAACACAGAGGGTGTTCTTTAATGGAAGCCTCTCCAACACAATCCAGGTGGAATCAGGATTTCCCCTGAGCAGCTGTCTAGGTCCCATACTTTTTCAAATCATTACTAATGACCTGCCTATGTAGGCAGATGACTCAACACTATACACGTCAGCGACTACAGCAACTGAAATCACTGCAACACTTAAAGAGCTGCAGTCAGTTTCAGAATGGGTGGCAAGGAATAAGTTAGTCCTAAATATTTCAAAAACTAAAAGTATTGTATTTGAGACAAATCATTCACTAAACCTCAACTAAATCTTGTAATGAACGTGGAAATTGAGCAAGTTGAGCTGACTAAACTGCTTGGAGTAACCCTGGATTGTAAACAGTCATGGTTAAAACATGTTGATGCAACAGTAGCTAAGATGGGAGAATTCTGTCCATAATAAAGCAATGCTCTGCCTTCTTAACAACACTATCAACAAGGCAGGTCCTACAGGCCCTAGTTTTGTTGCACCTGGACTACTGTTCAGTTGTGTGGTCAGGTGCCACAAAGAAGGACTTTGCTCAATTGGCTCAGAACAAGGCAGCACGGCTGACCCTTAAAATGTACACAGAGCTAACATTAATAATATGCATGTCAATCTCTCATGGCTCAAAGTAGAGGAGAGATTGGCTTCATCACTACTTGTTTTATAAGAAGTATTGACACGCTGAATGCACCGAGCTGTCTGTTTAAAGTACTAGCACACAGCTCAGACACCAATGCACCCCACCAGAATACCTAAGTGCAGAACAGACTATTGGAGGCGCACAGTACTATATAGAGCCATGGCTACATGGAACTCTATTCCACATCAGGTAACTGATGCAAGCACTAGAATCAGATTTACAAAACAGATTTAAAAAAAATACACCTTATGGAACAGAGGGGACTGTGAAGACACACACACACACACACACACACACACACACACACACACACACACACACACACACACACACACACACACACACACACACACACACACACACACACACACACACACACACACACACACACACACACACACACACAGATTTTGTATCGTAGCTATGTGGTAGTAGAGTAGTGACCTGAGGACCCCAGGAAGAGTAGCTGTTGCCTTGGCAGCAGCTAATGGGGTTCCTTAATGAATACAAAATGTATTGTACAGTATGTAAGGGTGCTATGGATGTGCATACTGTACATGCTTTTAAAGTGTACCTAAAGCACCATACCTTGCTGAATCTGTCTGGCCTGACTGTCTTCATAGTGTGTTGTGTGTCATGTGCTGTATTACTTGTTCTTATTATTATCATCAAGATAGGCTCCCGAGTGGCGCAGCGGTCTAAGGCACTGCATCTCAGTGCAAGAAGCATCACTACAGTCCCTGGTTCGAATCCAGGCTGTATCACAACTGGCCGTGATTGGGAGTCCCATAGGGCAGCGCACAATTGGCCCAGCGTCGTCCAGGTTTGGCCAGGGTAGGCCGTCATTGTAAATAAGAATTTGTTCTTAACTGACTTGCCTAGTTAAATAAAGGATACATTTAAAATGGAAAAAAAATATTTAGGTTTTTAATGTAACACTTCGGTTTTTTTGAACATTAGATTAATTCTACAAAATATGTTGGTCGGGACATAATGATGACAGTGTTGATGGAACTGGTGCCTACCTGCCATTCTTGCCAATGAAGGTAGCAAGATATCCATGTCCCTCAGTGTCATGGACAGTCTCTGTCATTTCCTGTTCTTGAAATATAGACTGCAGCCCATGCACAGTCGTTGGACAGTCTGCTAAACAGAAAAGGGAGGGGCATTTCTAGGGTGACAGCACAATAATTAACACAACACCATACCCTCCATGTTTGAAATTCCTGTTTTAGACAGAATCACCATTAAATGGTAAAAAAAAAAAAAAAAAGCCTATTAAGAAGGTGATATCTAGCTAGCTAAAGGAGAGACAGGGTTGCACTTACTGCACACAAACTGTAGCAACCTTGTAACAACCACCAGAAATGTCAAATAATAAGCTAGATAACTATGTTATTCATGTCCGTCTGTGTACCTTAACGTTAGACCAGACAGTTGGCTATGCAGCAACATGCTAAAAATAAATGGCAGTAGCCTAGCTAATTTGACTTGCAAATTCTGCTTGTATGCTATTTTACCGTGAGTGCATATACTATAGATATCAGACTGATAATTGGCCACTGGGACCTTATGAATAAAAGAAAGTGTGACCAACTTGAGATGGCTATAGCCTCATCAATAAGCAAAGTTAACATTGCTATGCTAACTAGCTAGCCAGTCAAGCCTGCCTGTCCATTAAAACCAATCATATACGACGCAGACAGGCGCAGCAGCAGACAGATGAGATGCCTTTGCTAACCTAACTAGCTAACAACTGCACAAAAGGTCATATTACCCGCCTGCCAGTCATGTTGCTGGCAACCAGCAATGTCTGATTTGGAATTATGCCATCAAGATAGCAGACGACATTTAACTAGATCAATATTACTCAGCACGCCATTAGCTACGTCCTCCGCGAAAAAAAGCACTAATCGTGCATATCACAATTGTATGATTTGTATATATTGGACAGACTGCGCGTATTGACAACGATTAGTTAGCTAGATAGCTAGTTAGCTAGCTAGCATACAGTACATGCGCAAAGGGAAACGATAGCTAATGACCCCCATGTCCTGTTATGCTGCAACCGTTCGTAGCCTAATGCCGGTGTGTGTCATTTACCTGGCGCTGAGAGGTTGAAGTCGAGGGTGTAATGTCGCAGTGCCATGACTGGGTACAGCCGTCAGCCATGCCTGGAGTAGGCAGCCGGTGTGAAAATGGAATTTGCGTGTGGGGACAGAAGGAGGGATACGTACTGGTACTGCCAGAGTGTTGTTTGAAGTGGGAGTGTTTGCTAGAGTGCAGACTGGTCTATGGACACGCAGGGGGAGGGTCCGATGACGGCCACCTCGTGCTCACATTTATCGACAGTTCAAATTGCAGGAGGCTTCCTGTTAGTTGTACAGAGAGAGAGATGTTTCTGATTTTCTTATGTTTCTTTTGACAGATTACAGTATCATCACTCCAGTCCGTTGCAGGGATGGGCAAGCGTAGGCCCGCGGGGCTCATCCAGCCCGTGAGCCAATGAAAAATGTAATCTGCAGTGAATTATATAAAAAATACACTGCTCAAAAAAATAAAGGGAACACTTAAACAACACAATGTAACTCCAAGTCAATCACACTTCTGTGAAATCAAACTGTCCACTTAGGAAGCAACACTGATTGACAATACATTTCACATGCTCTTGTGCAAATGGAATAGACAACAGGTGGAAATTATAGGCAATTAGCAAGACACCCCCAATAAAGGAGTGGTTCTGCAGGTGGGGACCACAGACCACTTCTCAGTTCCTATGCTTCCTGGCTGATGTTTTGGTCACTTTTGAATGCTGGCGGTGCTTTCACTCTAGTGGTAGCATGAGACGGAGTCTACAACCCACACAAGTGGCTCAGGTAGGGCAGCTAATCCAGGATGGCACATCAATGCGAGCTGTGGCAAGAAGGTTTGCTGTGTCTGTCATAGAAGTGTCCAGAGCATGGAGGCGCTACCAGGAGACAGGCCAGTACATCAGGAGACGTGGAGGAGGCCGTAGGAGGGCAACAACCCAGCAGCAGGACCGCTACCTCTGCCTTTGTGCAAGGAGGAGCAGGAGAAGCACTGCCAGAGCCCTGCAAAATGACCTCCAGCAGGCCACAAATGTGCATGTGTCTGCTCAAACGGTCAGAAACAGACTCCATGAGGGTGGTATGAGGGCCCGACGTCCACAGGTGGGGGTTGTGCTTACAGCCCAACACCATGCAGGACGTTTGGCATTTGTCAGAGAACACCAAGATTGGCAAATTCGCCACTGGCGCCCTGTGCTCTTCACAGATGAAAGCAGGTTCACACTGAGCACGTGACAGAGTCTGGAGACGCCATGGAGAACGTTCTGCTGCCTGCAACATCCTCCAGCATGACCGGTTTGGCGGTGGGTCAGTCATGGTGTGGGGTGGCATTTTTTGGGGGGGCCGCACAGCCCTCCATGTGCTCGCCAGAGGTAGCCTGACTGCCATTAGGTACCGAGATGAGATCCTCAGACCCCTTGTGAGACCATATGCTGGTGCGGTTGGCCCTGGGTCCCTCCTAATGCAAGACAATGCTAGACCTCATGTGGCTGGAGTGTGTCAGCAGTTCCTGCAACAGGAAGGCATTGATGCTATGGACTGGCCCGCCCGTTCCCCAGACCTGAATCCAATTGAGCACATCTGGGACATCATGTCTCGCTCCATCCACCAACGCCACGTTGCACCACAGACTGTGGAAACACTTTAATTTTGAGTGTTACTCCAAATCCAGACCTCCATGGGTTGGATAAATTGGGATTTCCATTGATTATTTTTGTGTGATTTTGTTGTCAGCACATTCAACTATGTAAAGAAAAAAGTATTTAATAAGATTTTCTTTCATTCAGATCTAGGATGTGTTGTTTAAGTGTTCCCTTTATTTTTTTGAGCAGTATATATAAAGTAACAGTCAACTTTGGACACACCTACTCATTCAAGGGTTTTTCTTTATTTTTACTGTTTTCTACATTGTAGAATAATAGTGAAGACATCAAAACTATGAAATAACACATGCAATCTGGTATTCTGTAAACTTCTGGCCCTTCTTTGGACACTGTTAACTAACCTCCAGACGAGCTTCAATGCCATACAACTCTCCTTCCATGGCCTCCAACTGCTCTTAAATGCAAGTAAAACTAAATGCATGCTCTTCAACCGATCGCTGCCCACACCTGCCCACCATCACTACTCTGGACGGTTCTGACTTAGAATATGCGGACAACTACAAATACCTAGGTGTCTGGTTAGACTGTAAACTCTCCTTCCAGACTCACATTAAGCATCTCCAATCCAAAATTAAATCTAGAATTGGCTTTCTATTTCAAAACAAAGCATCCTTCACTCATGCTGCCAAACATACCCTCGTAAAACTGACCATCCTACCAATCCTTGACTTCGGCGATGTCATTTACAAAATAGCCTCCAACACTCTACTCAACAAACTGGATGTAGTCTATCACAGTGCCATCCGTTTTGTTACCAAAGCCCCATATACTACCACCACTGCGACCTGTATGCTCTCGTTGGCTGGCCCTCGCTTCATATTCGTCGCCAAACCCACTGGCTCCAGGTCATCTATACGTCTTTGCTTGGTAAAGCCCCGCCTTATCTCAGCTCACTGGTCACCATAGCAGCACCCACCCGTAGCATGCGCTCCAGCAGGTATATTTCACTGGTCATCCCCAAAGCCAATTGCTCCTTTGGCCGCCTTTCCTTCCAGCTCTCTGCTGCCAATGACTGGAACAAACTGCAAAAATCACTGAAGCTGGAGACTCATATCTCCCTCACTAACTTTAAGCACCACCTGTCAGAGCAGCTCACAGATCAATGCACCTGTACATAGCCCATCTGTAAATAGCCCATCCAACTATCTCATCCCCATACTGTTATTATTATAATTTGTTTTGCTCCTTCGCACCCCAGTATCTCTACTTGCACACTCATCTTCTGCACATCTATCACTCCAGTGTTTAATTGCTATATTGGAATTATTTCTCCACTATGGACTATTTATTGCTTTACCTCCCTTATCCTACCTCATTTGAACACACTGTATATAGACTTTTTCTATTGTATTATTGACTGTATGTTTGTTTATTCCATGTGCAACTCTGTGTTGTTGTTTGTGTCACACTGCTTTGCTTTATCTTGGCCAGGTCGCAGTTGTAAATGAGAACTTGTTCTCAACTAGCCTACCTGGTTAAATAAAGGTGAAATAAAAATGTAGTAACCAAAAAAGTGTTTAACAAATACAATTATATTTTATATTTGAGATTCTTCAAAGTAGCCACCCTTTGTCTTGACAGATTTGCACATGCTTGGCATTCTCTCAACCATCTTTGTGAGGTAGTCACCTGGAATACTTTTCAATTAACAGGTGTGCCTTGTTAAAAGTCTTTCCTTCTTAATGCGTTTGAGCCAATCAGTTGTGTTTTGACCTGGTAGCAGTGGTATACAGAAGATAGCCCTATTTGGAAATAGACCAAGTCCGTATTATGGTAAGAACAGCTCAAATAAGCTAAGAGAAGCGGCAGTCCATCATTACTTTAAGACATAAAGGTCAGTCAGTACAGAACATTTCAAGAACCTTTAAAGTTTCTTCAAGAGCAGTCACAAAAACCATCAAGCGCTATGATGAAACTGGCTCTGAGGACCGCCACAGGAAAGGAAGACCCAGAGTTACCTCTGCTGCAGAAGATAAGTTCATTAGAATTGACTGCACCTCAGATTGCAGCCCAAATAAATGCTTCACAGAGTTCAAGTAACAGACACATCTCAACTTCAACTGTTCAGAGGAGACTCCGTGAATCAGGCCTTTGTGGTTGAATTGCTGCAAAGAAACCACTACTAAAGAACACCAATAATAAGAAGAGACTTGCTTGGGTCAAGAAACACGAGTAATGGACATTAGACCGGTGGAAATCTGTCCTTTGGTCTGATGAGTCCAAATTTGAGATTTTTCGTTCCAACCGCCTTGTTCCAACCGCTGGTCTCTGCATGTGTGGTTCCCACTGTGAAGCATGAAGGAGGAGGTGTGATGATGTGGGGGTTCAAGGCACACTTAACCAGCATGGCTACCACAGCATTCTGCAGCGATACACCATCCTATCTGGTTTGCACTTAGTGGGACTATCATTTGTTTTTCAACAGGACAATGACTCAAAACACACCTCCAGGCTATGTAAGGGCTATTTGACCAAGAAGGAGAGTGATGGAGTGCTGCATCAGATGACCTGGCCTCCACAATTACCCCAAGAAAGGTAGAAGCGTGGATCAGAAAACCAGTCAGTATATGGTATGACCACCATTTGCCTCATGCAGCGTGACACATCTTCTCCGCATAGAGTTGATCAGGCTGTTGATTGTGACCTGTGGAATGTTGTCCCACTCCTCTTCAATGGCTGTGCGAAGTTTCTGGATATTGGCGGGAACTGGAACACGCTGTCGTACACGTCGATCCAGAGCGTCCCAAACATGCTCAACGGGTGACATGTCTGGTGAGTATTCAGGTCATGGAAGAACTGGGACATTTTCAGCTTCCAGGAATTCTGTACGGATCTTTGCAACATGGGGCTGTGTATTATCATGATGAAACATGAGGTGATGGTGGCGGATGAATGGCACAACAATGCGCCTCAGGATCTCATCACGGTGTCTCTGTGCATTCAAATTACCATCGATAAGATGCAATTGTATTTGTTGTCCGTAGCTTATACCTACCCATACCATTACCCCAGCGCCACCATGGGGCACTCTGTTCACAATGTTGACATCAGCAAACTGCTTGCCCACATAACGCCAAACACGTGGTCTGCGGTTGTGAGGCCGGCTGGACTTACTGCCAAATTCTCTAAAACAACAATGGAGGTGGCTTATGGTAGAGAAATGAACATTCAATTCTCTGGCAACAGCTCTGGTGGACATTCCTGCAGTCAGTATGCCAATTGCAAGTTCCCTCGAAACTTGAGACATCTGTGGCATTGTGTTGTGTGACAAAACTGCACATTTTAGAGTGACCTAATATTGTCCCCAGCACAGTGTGCACTTGTGTAATGATCATGCTGTTTAATCAGCTTCTTGATATGCCACAGCTGGATTTATTATCTTGGCAAAGGAGAAATGCTCACTAACAGTGATGTAATAAAATGTGTGCACACAATTTGAGCGAAATAAACTGGGATATTTTATTTCAGCTCATGAAACATGGGTCCAACACTTGTTGCGTTTATATTGTTGTTCAGTGTAGTAGTATAGAGTAAATCCTGACATAATTTATTTTCAGCCTGTATTTGTCAACACACAGTGCATTCGGAAAGTATTCAGACCCATTCTCTTGTTGTAATGTTGTTACATTACAGCCTTCTCTAAAATGTATTAAATACATTTATTTCTTCATCAATCTACACAAAATACCACATAATTACAAAGCAAAAACAGGTTTTTAGAATTTTTTGCTAATTTATTCAAAATCAAAAACAGAAATACCTTTAAATAAACTGTACTGTAATATTTAAATAAGTATTCAGAGCCTTTGCTATGAGACTCGAAATTGAGCTCAGGTGCATCCCGTTTCCATTGATCATGCTTGAGATGTTTCCACAACTTGATTGGAGTCCACCTGTGTTCAATTTAATTGATTGGACATGATTTGGAAAGAGACACACCTGTCTATATAAGGTCCCGCTGTTGACAGTGCATGTCAGAGCAAAAACCAAGCCGTGAGGTCAAAGGATTTGTCCGTAGAGCCCCCCGAGACAGGATTGTGTCGAGGCACAGATCTGGGGAAGTGTACCACAACATTTCTGCAGCATTGAAGGTCCCCAAGAACACAGTGGCCTTCATCATTCTTTAATGGAAGAAGTTTGGAACCACCAAGACTCTTCCTAGAGCTGGCTGCCTGGCCAAACTGAGCAATCGGGGGAGAACGGCCTTGGTCAGGGAGGTGACCAAGAACCCAATGGTCACTCTGATAGAGCTCCAGAGTTCCTCTGTGGAGATGGGAGAACCTTCCATGAGGACAACCATCTCTGCAGCACTCCACCAATCAGGCCTTTATGGTAGAGTGGCCAGACAGAAGCCACTCCTCAGTAAAAGGCACATGACAGCCCACTGGAGTTTACCAAAGGGCACCTAAAGGACTCTCAGACCATGAGAAACAAGATTATCTGGTATTATGAAACCAAGATTGAACTCTTTGGCCTGAATGCCAAGCGTCACATCTGTAGGAAACCTGGCATCATCCCTACAATGAAGCATGGTGGTGACAGCATCATGCTGTGGGGATGTTTTTCAGCGGCAGGGACTGGGAGACTAGTCAGGATCGAGGGAAAGATGATCGGAGCAAAGTACAGAGAGATCCTTGATGAAAACCTGCTCCAGAGTGCTCAGGACCTAAAACTGAGGTTCATCTTCCAACAGGACAATGACCCTAAGCACACAGCCAAGACAACGTAGGAGTGGCTTGGGACAAGTCTCTGAATGTCCATGAGTGGCCCAGCCAGAGCCCGGACTTGAACCCGATCGAACATCTCTGGAGAGACCTGAAAATAGCTGTGCCGTGATGTTCCCCATCCAACCTGACAGAACTTGAGAGGATCTGCAGAGAAGAATGGGAGAAACTCCCCAAATACAGGTGTGCCAAGCTTGTAGCGTCATACCCAAGAAGACTCGAGGCTGCAATCACTGCCAAAGGTGCTTCAACAAAGTACTGAGTAAAGTGTCTGAATACTTACGTAAATGTGATATTTCAGTTTTTTTTATTAATTTGTAAAAAGTTTGAAAAAAGAATTCCACTTTGACATTATGGGGAATTGTGTGTTGGGCAGTGACAATTCTTTTTACATTTTATAAAAAAATGTATTCAGGCTGTAACACAACAAAGTGTGGGAAAAAGTCAAATGTAATGTGTTGCGTGCATGATCATGAGCAAAGTCATTGTAGCCTATCATTTCACTTCCCCTGTGAGAACTACTGTGTCCACTACAATGTAGAAAAACACATATCAGCTATCTTTCAATAGTTATCCATATTATCTTCATCTTATTCTTTCTAACTATGTGTATGGCAGATTTGTGTCCGCAATTTATGGAAGATGACAAAACTTTGGAGATAACAATAGATGGCAAAGGCAAAGATAGGCCAGTGGTTTCCATCTGTGGCTAAATTTTCCCTAAGTAAATGCTTATGACAAATCTAGCTCCAGATCCAACCATAGAGCCAGCTAATTCATCTTTTGAATACGGTGTAATAAAAATAAAAAATCATCAACAACAGTTAACATTAGCTAGCTAGATAAGGTTAGCATGCTAGCTAGCTACACTGACCGCTGTCTGTGCCCTATTTGTTCATGTTTATCAACTCCACATGGAAATTCCCACACCCAATTCGTGAATATGTGTAAGTAGCCTTCGTCATTCTTGGGAGGTGGAACCTAAATGTGCATTTCTAGGACAGGAAATTATGTCGAAATAGTGGCGACAACCCCATCTGGGGGACTCCTTTAAACATGCACCAGGCATTTCACACACGCACAAACACACACACAAAGGCTAAGGTGTGGGACTGACAGGTAGGCAAAGGGACCTGGAGTCAGTTGGGCGTTCCCTCCACCCAAATTACTGGGAACTGAATCATTCTCATAAGTGGTCTGACGTATGTGGTTTGACTGTCTGTTTCTGCTTTCTTGCCAACACTCTTATCACACCCAAAATTCCATAAGGCAAAATAGCACACACACAGTGGCGATTTTAGCATGTACATCTTAGTGGGGCAAAAATATATATATATTTTAGATGCATGCCAGCAAAGCCACTACACAACATAACACTAAACAATATATTAATTGCACTATAACGGTGACAAACGGTGCCCACAAACTGTTAGGGCCTACATAAAGCTATCCCAACAGCAGAGGTTTCTTTTCAGCACAATGGAGTGAATCTTTACCACTGCTACACCTTGCTATAAGTGGAGCCTTGTCTGGCAGCAAAACAGTTCATTCAGCCTTAAAAAAACATAGCTGATATGGCTGACTTGCTTAAACAAATGTGGTTTCTACTGACAATTGAGATGTACAAACTATGGCATAAGGGGACGACGAGCGGATAAGAGGCAATTCATAATTTTGATTAAGACATTAATGAGCGAGCTAGGAAGGACGTAGTCAGTATAACTATTTGTTCAGCACTTCTAAAATGTACAGCGTCAGAATTCAGAACATGGGCTGTTCATTCAGTATACACCTAGGTCAGAACTGTAGGATAAATAAAGGGGGCATATAAGCAAACAATGAAAGCTCTTACAATATTCAATGATTACATTTCTCTAAAACAGGCTAAAGGCTACATGTGCACCACCAATTCAGAACAGTAGGCTAAATTATGAGGGGGAAAGGGACCAAATTATTAAGGTGAGGCACATGGGCTACTAACAACTTACTACACAACATACACTTAGTGTTACTTACTTAGCTCTTGTGTGTACTTAGTGTACATATCTACCTGGCCTATTCCATCATTTATGCAGCACAAATAAGAATTTCTTGGACTCACCTTGTTGTGCTATGCTCATTTGAACAGGAAGGTGGCGTGGCAGTGCTTGTGGGCAAATTTTGTCATCAAACTTCATCATCAAAGTCTGGCATTCTCTGAATGTATGGTGCTTTCAAGACAACTGGGAACTCTGAAAAAAACAAGGTTGAATCATGACGTCAGTGATCTTCAGGTCGGAGCTCTAGAAAGAGGCCCAAGTTCCCGACTTGGAATTCCGAGTTGGATGACCGTTCAAAACATACTTTTCCAGTCAGAGCTCATTTTTTCAGAGTTCCCAGTTGTCTTGAACTCACTGAAGTCTGAGATTTCCCGGTTCCGAGTGTCCAGTTGTTTTGAATGTGGCTGACTGCATGGCCAATGTATTCAAACTTTTCTTGCACATGGTGTTTAATGTTTGTCCTTTTAAGCTTGGAAAAGAGACCCATAAACACAGACTTGGACCACACTCAGACTCCATTGAATAGCAGGCTAGTGATTACTTTGCAGGCACTGATTCCTTCCAAACCACTCATTGTTGAATTTGCGATTTCCAACTTGTTGTGTAATGTTTATGTCCAATGGCCAATGAGCACCAATACGTTTTATCTATAATTTATCTTCATATGACAAGGGTTGAAAAGGATTTGCCAGTAGATTGTTGACGTGATTCATGATGATGACTGCTTGTCTAGCTTGCTAGGTAAGATTTCGAAAATATAATGTTAACATGATCAGTCCAATCAAAGCTACAGCAGATATAATGTGATTTGATGTCATTTTATCTGTGGCCAATGACCTTGAGCCTTCTTGAATGGGCACTTCTAATTGAACTCTATGGCAGCACGCCAGGGTCTTGAATTTTCGAGCTCTCCCCATAGATTTTGCAGTGACGTAGTGTCCCCATAAGTGACAGAACACTGAGCCAATCACAGCGCAACTAGAGAACATTACCAACCCCTACACACCACCACAGAAAGCACCAAGTTAGGCTGAAACACCTGTATTTTGGAGCTGCCTTACTCAAGAAAGCAAAAAAGAGACCATGTTTGTATGCTTTATGAAATCAATTGTTATTCATTTTTACATGAATGCCAAAATAACATGCAAAACTGGCAAAAGAAAAACAGACGGGTCGACACTGCACACACACAATCAATGCTGAGGTGTAGGATTGACAGGTACGGACCCACTGACAATTTAGAAATGTTTACAAATTAATACAAAATTAAAAGCTGAAATGTCTTGAGTCAATAAATATTCAACCCCTTTGTTATGGCAAGCCTAAATAAGTTCAGGAGTAAACATTTGCTTAACAAGTCATATAATAAGTTGCATGGACTTTTGAATGATTACCTCATCTCTGTCGCCACACATACAATTATCAGTCGAGTAGTGAATTTCAAGCACAGATTCAACCACAGGGAGGTTTTCTAATGCCTCACAAAGGGCACCTATTGATAGTTGGGTAAAAAAAAAAATGCAGACATTGAATATCCCTAAGAGCATGGTAAAGTTATTAATTATGCTTTGGATGGTGTACCAATACACCCAGTCACTACAAAGATACAGGCGTCCTTCCTAACTCAGCTGCCGGATAGGAAGGAAACCGCTCAGGGATTTCACCATGAGCCCAATGGTGATTTTAAAACAGTTACAGAGTTTAATGGCTGTGATGGGAGAAAATGTAGGATGGATCAACACCATAGTAGTTACTCCACAATACTAACCTAATTGACAGAGTTAAAAGAATGAAGTCTGTATAGAATACAAATATTCCAAAACATGCATCTGTTTGTAATATGGCACTAAAATAATACTGCAAAAAATGTGGCAAAGAAATTAACTTTTGTCCTGAATACAAAGCATTATGTTTGGGGCAAATCCAACACAACACACCACTGAGTACCACTCTCTATATTTTCAAGCATGGCTGTATCATGTTATGGATATGCTCTTAAATCGGCAAGGACTAGGGAGTTTTTTGTTGTTGTTGATAAAAAGACAGAGAATAGAGCTAAGCACAGGCAAAACCAGGAAAACCTGGTTCATTCTGCTTTCCAACAGACACTGGGAGACAAATTCACCTTTCATCCGGGGCAATAACCTAACACTCAAGGCCAGATACAGTTGAAGTCAGAAGTGTACATATACCTTAGCCAAAAACATTTACAAACTCAGTTTTTCACAATTCCTGACATTTAATCCTAGTAAAAATTATCTGTCTTAGGTCAGTTAGGATCACCACTTGGTTTTAAGAATGTGAAATGTCAGAATAATAGTAGAGAGAATGATTTATTTCAGCTTTTATTTCAGCTTTTATTTCTTTCATTAAATTCCCAGTGGGTCAGAAGTTTACTTACACTCAATTAGTATTTGGTAGCATTGCCTATAAATTGTTGAACTTGGGTCAAACATTTTGGGTAGCCTTCCACAAGCTTCCCACAATAAGTTGGGTGAATTTTGGCCCATTCCTCCTGACAGAGCTGGTGTAATTGAGTCAGGTTTGTAGAACTCCTTGCTCACACACGCCTTTTCAGCTCTGCCCACAAATTTTCTATAGGATTGAAGTCAGGGCTTTGTGTTGGCCACTCCAATACCTTGACTTTGTTGTCCTTAAGCCATTTTGCCACAACTTTGGAAGTATGCTTGGGGTCATTGTTCATTTGGAAGACCCATTTGCGACCAAGATTTAACTTCCCAAAGTATGTCTTGAGCTGTTGCTTCAATTTATCCACATCATTTTCCCCCCTCATGATGCCATCTATTTTGTGAAGTGCACCAGTCCCTCATGCAGCAAAGCACCCCCCACAACATGATGCTGCCACCCCCGTGCTTCACAGTTGGGATGGTGTTCTTCGGCTTGCAAGCATCCCCCTTTTTCCTCCAAACATAATGATGGCCATTATGGCCATTGTGGCCATTTTTGTTTCATCAGACCAGAGGGAACAAAGTACAATCTCTGTTCCCATGTGCAGTTGCAAACCGTAATCTGGCTTTTCTTAATGGAGGTTTTGGAGCAGTGGCTTCTTCCTTGCTGAGTGGCCTTTCAGGTTATGTCGATAAAGGACCAGTTTTACTGTGGATATAGATACCTTTGTACCTGTTTCCTCCAGCATCTTCACAAGGTCCTTTGCTGTTGTTCTGGGATTGATTTGCACTTTTCGCACCGAAATACATTAATCTCTAGGAGACAGAACGCGTCTCCTTCCTGAGCGGTATGACGGCTGCATGGTCCCATGGTGTTTACACTTGCGTACTATTGTTTGTACAGATGAACGTGGTACCTTAAGGCATTTGGAAATTGCTCCCAAGGATGAACCAGACTTGTGGAGGCCTACACAATTTTTTTCTGAGGTATTAGCTGATTTCTTTTGATTTTCCCATGATGTCAAGAAAACAGGCACTGAGTTTGAAGGTAGGCCTTGAAATACATACACAGGTACACCTCCAATTGACTCAAATGATGTCAATTAGCCTATCAGAAGCTTCTAAAGCCATGACAGTCAACTCAGTGTATGTAAACATCTGACCCACTGGAATTGTGATACAGTGAATTAATAAGTTAAATAATTTGTCTGTAAACAATTGTTGGAACAATTCCTTGTGCCATGCACAAAGTAGATGTCCTAACCAACTTGCAAAAAGTACAGTTTGTTAACAAGAAATTTGTGGAGTGGTTGAAAAACGAGTTTTAATGACTCCAACCTAAGTGTATATAAACTTCCGACTTCAGCTGTATACACTGGAGTTGCTTACCAAGACGACATTGAATGTTCCTGGATGGCCTAGTTACAGTTTTTACTTAAATCGGCTTGAAAATCTATGACCGCCATTCCTCCTAGTTCTCTGTTGCTAATGACTGGAACGAATTGCAAAAATCACTGAAGCTGGAGACTCATATCTCCCTCACTAACTTTAAGCATCAGCTGTCAGAGCAGCTTACAGATCATTGCACTTGTACATAGTCCATCTGTAAATAGCCCATCCAACTACCTCATCCCCATATTGTTATTTATTTATTTTGCTCCTTTGCACCCCAGTATCTCTACTTGCACATTCATCTTCTGCACATCTATCACTCCAGTGTTTAATTGCTATATTGTAATTATTTATCCACTACAGCCTATTTATTGCCTTACCTCCCTAATCTTACCTCATTTGCACACACTGTATATAGATTTTTCTATTGTGTTATTGACTATACGTTTGTTTATTCCATGTGTAACTCTATGTTGTTGTTTGTGCCGCACTGCTTTGCTCTATCTTGGCCAGGTCGCAGTTGTAAATGAGGCCTACCTGGTTAAATAAAGGTGAAATAAAAAATACAAATAAAAAATTGTTTTCCAGTTTCTTTAAATACTTTGCAAATGCAACTGAAATTGTCTATTCATTCCTTTTAAATTTTGTAGATGCTCTTATCCAGAGCAACTTACAGTAGTGAGTGCATACATTTTAATACTTTTTCATACTGCTCCCCGGTGGGAATCGAATCCACAACCCTAGTGTTGCAAGCACCATTCTCTGCCGAGTGGCGCAGTGGTCTACGGCACTGCATCACCAGTGCAAGAGGCGTCAGTACAGTACCTTGTTCCAATCCAGGCTGTATCACATCCGACCGTGATTGGGAGTCCCATAAGGCAGCGCACAATTGGCCCTGTGACGTCTGGGGTAGGCCATCATTGTAAATAAGAATGTGCTCTTAACTGACTTGCCTAGTTAAGTAAAGGTTACATTTTAAAAAAATACTAAAGTTACCAACTCATCACCACAAACCACTTGATGTCTCAACGTACTGAATTATTGTATTGTGCATTGTTTTTCTTCATGCTGATGGAAAATCTACAGGTCCCAAACCTAGATGACCAACCTATGTACTGTACAATATAGTAATGTACAGTATATTTACATTAAGTGATTTGTAAGGATGGTAAATTATTACTGCACAAAAAGTAGTTGTTTCCATGTTATTTGATCAAGAAAAATATTGAATTTGATGTGGATGTTTTGTGTCTTTGTCCATAACGTTACACCTTCAGAACAAGGTTTTCTTTTTTCTGGATTCCTTTAGAATGACAATCGCAGAGAAAGGGACATGGCAAAAACTCTTACAATTCCAACTATTGAATCCTGCAAGATATGTTTTTTAATTTCCTTTATTGCCAAAGCAGAGATGCTGACATTTCTTTTGCCCATGATACAGCAGTATATATTGGTCTGCTAATAACAGTAAAAACCCAGTGCACTACTTTCGTGACAAATATACTTTTTTCAAATATATGTATTTTTTTCTATTATTATATTTTTTTATTCTGATTTATCAGGGAGTTCTGCAGAACCCTCAGCATCCTACTTCTCGCAGCTATACGTCCGCAATCTACTCACGTCAAGGTAATCTACTCACGTTCGTATACAACAGTTTATGGACCATCTATGTCCGGTTTGCATCTGGTTTACACAGCCCAACCTCACACGCCCACTAGCACTCCTGCTGCGTTCAAAATAACTCGGAACTCGGAACTGGGAATTAGGAAATCTCCGACTTCTGTGAATTCAAAACAACTTGGAACTCAGAATTTTTTTTGCTCTGACTGGGAAAAATCTATTTGAACAGTCAACCAACTCGGATTTCCAGCTCAGGATCTCGGGCCTCTTTCTAGAGCTCAAATTTTCCAACTGGAATATCACTGACATCATGATTTGACCTCGTATTTGTCTGAGTTCCCAGTTGCTTTGAAAGAGGCATCAGTGCGCACAGGGAGCAGCACGAGCAGCGATGAGGTCATCACGTAATGTGAAAACACGGCAGTGTCATGACTGTCCTGTAAGGATCAGAATGGGTCAGATCAACTTATCAATGGATAACTTCAACCAGACGAACCGCCCCTTTTGAAGAACTGCATAAAATGATGGGTTAAGAATTAACATATCGGACCAGAGAGACGTTGAGCTGCAGCTTATGTCCAAAGTGTGCAAAGTATGATTACTGAGAGAGTAGTTAACTGTACCAAATTATTATGTCTGTCCCTCTCTCCCTTTCCATGTCTTTTTTTTCTCAATGTCTTTTGTAGCAAGCCGCCATATTGTGTCAGTCCCCTAGGGACCTGTTTCTAATGTATTAAGTGTGTATGTTTATCGTGTGTTAGCTAGTAAATGAATAATTAAACCAATTTGTATAGTACTGAATCATAAGTAAGGCTGGTGTTTTTGCAGACGTAGGAGGTTATGACTGTTCAGAATGATGATATGATACGAGGTCATGATTAATAAGTTGATTGTTTATAGATGTGATAGGTTAAGACCTTGAGTTTAATTCTGGAGATGGTAACTATTTAACCTGTCTGGGCTAGGGGGCAGTATTTTCAGGGTCGGATAAAAAACGTACCCAATTTAAACTGGTTACTACTCATGCCCAGAAACGAGAATATGCATATTATTAGTAGATTTGGATAGGAAATGCTCTAAAGTTTCTAAAACTGTTTGAATGGTGTCTGTGAGTATAACAGAACTCATATGGCAGGCAAAAACCTGAGAAGATTCCATGCAGGAAGTGGCCTGTCTGACAATTTGTAGTCCTTCTGTTGCATCTCTATCAAAATTACAGCATCTGAGCTGTTACGTGACACTTTCTAAGGCTTCCATTGGCTCTCTAAAGCCTTCAGAAAGCGGATTGACGCGTCTCCTGTCTCTGGGCAGATAACAGGAGCAGAGTTTGTCAGTGGTCTGCCTGGGGACAGAGAGACTGGAGATGTGCATTCACGAGACCTCGGCATTTTTTTTGTGACATATATGCTTGCTTTGAAAATGGCTGTGTGATTATTTTTGGCTGGGTACTCTCCTGACATAATCTAATGTTTTGCTTTCGCTGTAAAGCCTTTTTGAAATCAGACAATGTGGTTGGATTAACGAGAGTCTTATCTTTCAAATGGTGTAAAATAGTCATATGTTTGAGAAATTGAAGTTCAAGCATTTTTTAGGTATTTGTATTTCGCGCCACGCGATTCCACTGGCTGTTGAATAGAGTGGGACGCTAACGTCCTACCTAGCCCATAGAAGTTAAAGAACCGCTCTCGTGGTGCCCCAATTCCTAATGAGTTAATTGTTACATGATTCATTTAAATCTGGTAAAAATTAAACATAGTTAGTTGATTAGATAAATTACAGTCATCAGATTAATGAAAGTAAAGTCACGACAGCAGACATTGGATTAATATAAAATGTTAAAAAGGTACCGAACAGTGAAAATAATGTTTTTCCATCAAATTTCATGATATTTTGATTAAACCAGTTCATAGTAGATTGACACAAGTATGAAAAAGTACTGTAGCTGGTACATTGAAAAAGTTTTTCATAAAGTTACTGGTCCCCTCCCCCCATGTCAAACACATGGATTCAGGAGGCAGGTATTACTTCCTGCATTATGCAATGTCTATCAGGATAAGGTAAGACCCAGATGCAGACCGTGTCGAAGTGACAATGTTTATTACTACAACATAGGCAAAGATACAGGACGGCAGGCAGGCTCAGGTCAGGCGGAGGCCGGAATTCCAGATAGGGGCAGAGGTACAGGACGACAAGCAGGCTCAGGGGCATGCAAAGTGGTCAGGCGGGCGAGTTTAGGGTCAGGACAGGCAAGGGTCAAAAACCAGGAGGGCGAGAAAAAGAGAGGCTGGGAAAAACAAGGAGCTGACGGGACAAACGCTGGGTTGGCTTGCTCTGACTGGCTGTTGGACTGGGGGTGGAACTCGGAGGACAGGCTGGCCGACAACCCAATGAGGGTGCAGAATGCCTTCCGGTACTGGGACGAGAACTGAGGACCCCTGTCGGAGGCCATGTCCACAGGCAGTCCATGGATCCTAAAGACGTGCTGCAACATGAGCTGGGCCGTCTCTTTGGCCGAGGGTAGTTTGGGGGAGAGGAATGAAGTGGGCGGCTTTGGAAAACCGATCAACCATGGTCAGGATGGCGGTGTTGCCGTCAAACGGGGGAAGACCCGTGACAGAGACCAGGGACGGTGGGGGACAGGCATAGGTTGGAGGAGACCAGCAATTATAGTAGGGCTACTTGATTGCAACTTTTGTGTAACATGAATGATAGGACTATGTAACAGTGTGATTGCATTTGAAAATGATGCTCTGAAAATATGATGGGTGAGGGTGACGCTATATTGACACAGCCTCCCCCCCATCCCCCACTCTCTTTCTCTCCCTCTCTTGTACAAAGCAATAATTGATCATCACATTTTTTCCCTAGATGATGCGACTGAGCCTTTTGGGGAACAGGCTGAGGTGACCATGCGCACCAACTTTTGGGGCACCCTGTGGGTGTGCCATGCTCTCATACCCCTCCTCAGACCAAATGCCAGAGTGGTGAATGTCTCCAGCTTTGTTAGCAAGAAGGCTCTTGATACATGCGGCCCTCAACTACAAGCCAAGTATGATTTTCATTCTGTATCTAAAACCTCATTCATCCCTTAACTTAATTCTGATCTACTGAGGGAGAAATATACACTGATATCATTATACATCCCTCCAGCCGCAGACCTGACCTTCTTGAAGGAAAGCCCTTTTCATTCCTTTAATAGCAGCTGTCGCATTAGCAGAAATGAAGACCATTGTACTTAAGGCCACAACAGCAAAATTGGAAAATCAAATCAAAGTGTATAATGTCAATTGCAATTCTAGTACACACAAATGCTACTACAGATCATAGACAATATTTAGAAATGAAACCATTACTGTGATCATCACATGCAGTCATAAACTACTGTATTACAAGGTCTTTTTTCTGTGGTGTCTTGAAGGTTCCGTGATACTGAGCTCTCTGAGGAGGAGCTGTGCTTGCTGATGGGGCAGTTTGTTATTGCTGCTCAGCAGGGAAACCATCAGGCCCAGGGGTGGCCAAACACAGCCTATGGCACAACAAAGGTAGGGTTCTGTCTGTCCACACAACTATTAAGGGGAATGGGCAAAGTGTTTTGTTCATCTCTGTTTAGATTGGAGTGACTGTGCTGTCCAGGATTCAGGCTCATATTCTGACTAAGACCCGGGCAGCTGATGGAATCCTACTCAATGCCTGCTGCCCTGGCTGGGTCCGCACTGACATGGCAGGCTCCAAGGCCCCCAAGAGTCCTGAAGAAGGAGCACAGACTCCTATCTATCTGGCACTTCTTCCTGAAGTGGCCAAGGAGCCACATGGACAGTTGGTGTGGGACAAGACCGTTCAGCAATGGTAGAGTGGAGGCAGCAGGAAGTTTACCTCATCTCAATCAGAGACTTGAGGAAAATTGCACAAAAAGATTCTGCCAAATTCACATGACAAAAGACGCATTGCAACAGAGGGTTGTTGACATATCATCTTAGCTTTTTTTTCTTTATATAATTTCATGTGAATAATTTGCATAAACACTCAGGAGTACTTTCAATGTAATGAAGGCCTGTTATTCTTTCAAAAAGTTGAATGATGTAAAGAAATAAAATAGATTGATAATATTGGAAACTCTTGTTCAAAGTTGGAACTTTGTTTATTGAATTGAGCCTCTAGGGCATAGTTCCCCAACTGGCGGCCCGTGAGCCGAATTTTGCCTGCGGGTGATTTTATTGGGCCCCCAAAGTTTTCTACCAAAAAAATAACTTTTTGGATTGGATATATAAGACTGTAAAAACACCAGCAAATCAACTCCAAGTGATGTCTACAAATTATTTGTAATTACATTCGGGCCCCCTGACCATCCACTCAAGAAAGAAATCAGCCCGCAGCTGAATCTAGTTCAGGCCTCTGGGGCCGGAGTGATGTCACACTTTTTCCCCATCCCTAGCAAACACAGCTGATTAAACTAATTGCGTTCTAAACTGAAGATCATGATTAGTTGATTATTAGATTCGAGGTGTGTTAGTTCAGGCTGAGGCAAAAGTGTGACACCAATCAGGCCCCCGAGGACTGGCGTTGCCCATCCCTGGTCTAGTTGATGATCCCTGCTGTAGGGATTGTCTCTGCATTCAGTAGGAGGAGATAGTTGTTTTGCCATGTGTTCACCCCTGAGGATGAGAGAGACCCATTTCATTCAAGCTACCTTATCTTCCTCTCCCTTATGAACTTGTATTGTACAAATCATCTTTTGACTGGAGGAGTAGCATTCCCACCAGATGGAATGCACTGAGAGGAGGTACGCTTGAAAAGAAGTAGAGTGCAGGTGTCTGCAAGCACAAAGACTCTTGCAGGGCACTCAACCTTGAGTGAGAGCCAGCCCTACCACATAGACCTGACATACCATAACATAGTGACATATTCAGAGTGCAAATTAATAAAATAAAAATGTAACCATTCTATTTGTTTAAAATGCAATGTGTACTGCTACAGTGGTAAATATAAAAATAAAACCATTCCAAATTAAACCAACCCCCCACCTGTGTCCATAGCCGGGGGAAGCTGCAGCACCCCCTGATAAATGGAAATCATTTTGCCATAAAAAATCATTTCCCACTAAACTAAATTACTGAACAGACATAAATCAAAGTATTGAAAATACTACACCAGAGAGCATACTTTAGATACATACAGAGGATCAATAGCTTCTAAAAAAAAATAGCTGGTGATTAAGTTTTATCACAACCACTTACAGTCGGGAAGGCTGCAATTTGGGCAGCATGCGTGCCAAATATAGAACAGCTTGTTACGTTGTAGCCATTGATATAATCCATAGAAGGACTTCAGAACCTCTAACCCTGGCACTTCGACTGATACATTTATGGGTACACTAGCAATGGCTGCCAGTCCTGACTTGAATGGGAACTGTCATCTATGGATTATATTTCTATGGTGGTTGCGGCTGTCAGTTTGCCAGTTTACATTGCTGACTATCATGTGTAGGCTAGGCTACACGAGACCTCTCAACACAGTTACTGAAGGCAATCTCCATCTCACATTCACAAATTTCCAAACTAGTTTTGTGGTACTGGCAGAGGCTCAAAATATAAACCGAAGCTACTCACTGTCAACAAAATGGCTGGTACATTGTGTCCACATACATGCTAGGGGCTGACATCTTTCAGTCGATGGTAAGCTAAAACAAAGTGTAATGTTCACTAGGTTGTAGTCTAATAACCTCATTATACACTGAGTGTACAAAACATTAAGGACACCTTCCTAATTTTGAGTTGCGCCTCCTTTTGCCCTCAGAACAGCCTCAATTAAATTTAGGCATAGACTCTACAAGGTGTTGAAAGCGTTCCACATGGATCCTGCCCCATGTTGACTCCAATGCTTCCCACACAGTTGTGTCAAGTTGGCTGGATGTCCTTTGGGTGGTGGACCATACTTAATGCACACGGGAAACTGTTGAGTGTGAAAAACCCAGCAGTATTACCTGGACACACCTGGTGCCCGGGTCTAAATCAGTCCCTGATTAGTGGTGAACAATGAAACAAATGCAGTGGAATTGGCTTCGAGGTCCAGAGTTGAGTTTGAAGGCTATATGCAAATACAAACATAAAACACCACAATTCAAGTGTTTATATAGGAAGATGGTATATTCTGAACCAGGGGTTGATGGAGAAAAATACACACTTTTTCAATCTTCAATAGCTCTTGCACAAAGCGTTCCATGACTATGAAATTATATATTCTGACGGGAGGACAGACAAAAATCCACAGTTTTTTTTTGTTGTAGAATTTTCTAATTTTTATTTAGATGAATATAAAATGTTAATATATTCGACTGTGAATGATTAAAAAATACGTTTGTTGACAGGGGCGGAAATCCCGGGGGGGACAGGGGGGACACGACCCCCCTCATCCTGGGAAAAATATGATTTGTCCCCCCCAATATATCACTGAAACATAACTATGTAATTTAAATAATATTAATAATACGCAATGAAAGCAATTGTGCTGATTATAGACACTTAATAGCGCGTTTTTAAGTTTCAAAAGATTGCGACCCCCCCGCCCTTTGCCTCACAATGGTTTGCTCCACTGCCAGTTCCTTAGCTTGCTACGTAACTGCCGTGAGGTTCATCCAGTCAATCGCGCACACACACACTAGCTGAATATGCAGAGCTAGCGCGCAAATATTAACTATTAAGCTAGCTAGTACCTATTCCATTTATGTGGCGTCGTCAAAGATGGAATCAGCATGCAGATGATGTAAGTTAGTGCTTCAAAGTCCCTGTGATAAGGTTAGCGATAAACTGAAGTCCAAACTGAACTACACTCTCTTCTACCATTGTCTTAAATATATTTAATGGTCTCGTTGCAAAAGCTAAATTGTCGCAAGGGAACTTTTATTTATTTATTTTATTTCATCTTTATTTAACCTGGGTACCAAAGATTATAGCAAACACCACTGAAACGGAATTGGTGCTCGCTAGCTTTGCAAATTCAGCTATTGTTGGAAGCCAGCCAATATGAAACAAACTATTAAAATTACAAAAGGTTGCAGCATATGTCGTGTAAATGGTGAACTCATACAGCTGTCAACTCTTGTCATTTTAATCCGTTTCACATTTGCTAGCTACCTTTTAGATCGAAGCCCATATAGAATGATTGAAGATGATAGAAGCCCATCTCCTACTGTAAATAACCTACACACTGTGTGTGTAGCCAGCCAGCCAGCCAGTTAGAAAAATGGCAGAAAAATAAAAGACGGACATCAGAGTATTTTTCAATACACCAAAACGCATAGTAAGAACCCTAGTAGCCTAATATCTCAAAGACTAGTTGATAAAATGTTCATAAGAAAGAAATGAAATTCTAATGGAAATGTTTCACAATGATGTCATTAGGCAGAGCAGGCAACAGATGGCACACAGACAGCAGAGTTGGGGACAGATATGCAGGGACAGACTGGCAGAGACAGGGAGTCTCAGGTAAGTTTGTTGAGTCTTTGTTTGGCAACCTTTATGAAAGGTTTTACATTTTTTTGACTTGTAAAATAGGAACATAATTGGAAAATGCCATGGATACCCCCACTCTCAACTTAAACTGGTGACTGAACTAAGATTTGTTAAAGGCAATGGTATTGCTGTTGTGATTAGTTGTGTAGTTTTGGGTACCGGTAGTTAGGAGTACGGCAAACACCTTATTTCTTTGGTTCCTCAATATACATTTACCATATTACAATGTAGCCTATGTGTTACAGCACTACTTTTGGTGTCCCCCTCAGGAATTGCTCTTGAGAAAATGTCATGTAATTGTCCCCTCCAAAGTGGATATCAGATTTTCGCCCCTGTTTGTTGAGAACGGTTGTATTAAACCAGAGAATGACAGAGGCCTCATTTTAAAGTTATCAAAGTAGCAACTGTGTGGGAATTCCTATGGGAGAGAGATAGCGAGAGAGAGGTCATGAGCTCATGGGCTCCTGCGTTATTCTGAAAAAAATTGAATTATAGTTGGATAAAGTTTTTTCTTGATAGTCCTTGGTAGTAAGAACCCATTCAGGTAATTCTGTTGAAAATCAAGGTTTTAGGTATGGAATTTATATTTATATTTATATCAACTCTTCATTTAAAGTATTACAGTTTGAATCGGACAGCAGCCAATCAAATTGCGCCAGCTGAGGAAAAAGTTGTGTTTTATGTTTGTTTTTGCATATAGCCTTCAAACTCAACTCTGGACCTCGAAGCCAATTCCACTGCATTTGTTTCATTGTAGATAAACTTTGATAATTTTTTTGCAAGGACAAGATACTAGCCTCTACATCAAAACCTTAAAACTAAATATAAATTCCATACCTAAACCCTTGATTTTGGACAGAATTACCTGAATGGGTTCTTACTACCAAGGACTATCAAGAAAAAACTTCTAACAAACCAAAATCTGCAGAAGAAACACAGCAGAAACCTGGAAATACCATCCAACACATAACTGTGTGAGTAATGTTCAGTCTGAACCTACTTCTGAAGCCAAAAAGTAATTGACAATAATCTCTCGGTAATTTTGTTATATAAAGCTTAGTAAATACGGCTACAAAGCTACCAGGACCGAACAGACCTGACTGCAACTTCAATTAGCACTGAAGTGTGAAGTGAGATGTGTGAAAACTCTTGAGCTTAACAATGGCAGGAGAGTTTTACAGCCTCCCCCACCCAAATGCAGAGGCCTTTGAAGCCCCCTGTGCAGATGTCATCACAATACAGTACCCCCTGCATGGAATAAGTACAAAAAGAAGCTCCTCAAGGACATCCAGAGACACCATTTGCTGACTGCTACAAAGAGGGGAACGTAAACAACTTCATTTTCCACACAGACCCTCCCCTGACATGGCACAGTGCTATAAGAGCACACTACCTCTATGTCAAGAGAGAGTGTATTGGCCCAGGGTGGAAACTCAGATTACTAGACATTGAGGAAATTGAAACAACCTCTGTCAATATGTCCAAGTCTGGGACAGTAATGGTGCAGGGCATCCTCAAGCAGTTCCAGCAGGACTTTTACGGGATAAAGAGAGAGCACAGCAGGAAAAGCTCTCTCTTGGTGATGACTCCCCCATCCTGAGTGAGTCTGATCACACCTCTTCAAACTGTTCTGCAGATGAGGATAGTAATCCCCAGAGGTGTGGACTCGAGTCACATGACTTGGACTCGTATGAGTATGGACTCATACTCACAAATATGATGACTTGCAACTCGACTTTGACGTTAACACCAATGACTCGTGACTTAACTTGGACTTGAGCCTTTTGACTCGACCTGACACCATCCAAGCCCAAATATAAAAAATTATGCTATTAAAAAATGTGTGCTGCGCATCAACTCTTCATTTAAAGGATTACAGTTGGAATCGGACAGCAGCCAATCAAATTGCGCCAGCTGAGAAAAAGTTGTGTGTGGCAGTGCAGAGGAACGTTTGTGGGTGAATTCAGATGGAGCCCTTGGAAAGATGATAGCCAAAATTGTTATTTTCAGATTTAAGGACGATGCTGTATCAACAAAAAACAGATTGCAACTTGCAAAACATGCAGGAAGAAAATGACAGACGGAGGCGCAACAACTTCCAACTTTGTTCGACATTTGAAGCTGCACAAAGAACGGTAAGTTGTGGCTAATATAGCCGACAGCTATATAATTTATAACTTTGCCAGTGTAGCATGTTGGCTAACGTAACGTTAAATCAATGAGCCTCCACACAGTCAGTCAGTGCGGGACCGTGATCATTGCACCCAAGATTGAGCTACAACTGGCTAGGCAGTTGGTAGCCTAAATCCTGCCTGATGTTACTGCTGTTCCTAAAGCCATTGACATACGTTAGCCTACTGTAACCACACACAGAGAGTGTGTGTGTGTGTGTAAGGTTGGGCGATTGTGTAAAAGCCTACATCGCCGATTGCGCCCCATAGCGATCCTCGATCACTATTGGGGGAGGGGGGGGTCTTATGGCTACCCATGTATTTCCATGGAAATATAACATTTATTTGGAAAGTAATAAATATATAGATATTTTTAAAAGCATTCATGATTTGCGTAAATGTAATATACAAACTATTACTCGTTAAAAAATATGAAATGGTATTACATTTGGTGAAGAGCACAATATGACTCGAAACTCAAAGTTTAGGACGTGAGGCTTGGCTTGATAGTTGTCGGTCTTCACTTGAGACTTGACTTGGGACTTGAGACTTACTTGTGACTTGTAAAACAATGACTTGGTCCCACCTCTGGTAATCCCCCCCAGAACTGAACTCACCCAGGTCCCACAACTGCACCGCTCCTCCGTCATTTTTTTACCTTTATTTAACTAGGCAAGTCAGTTAAGAACAAATTCTTATTTTCAATGACGGCCTAGGAACAGCGGGTTAACTGCCTTGTTCAGGGAAAGAACAACAGATTTGTACCTTGTCAGCTCGGGGATTTGAACTTGCAACCTTGCGGTTACGAGTCTAACGCTCTAACCACTAGGCTACGCTGCCACCCCCCATTGAGTCAGGTTGTGTCTGGAAAAAGCACAGTGTTTTATAAACTGGATGTCATAGTGTTCATTTAATGTTACACTATTTTCCTCCAACAGTAGTGGTTGCTTTTCATTTTGGGCGGACGGGCTGCACCAATAATTATGATCATGTCACACGTGTGCAGTGCACATTTTGTGCCAATTTGATTTGTCAATTGATGAGAACATCAGGAAGCTAATTCTGAAGATGGATACTGTACCATTAACAGTGGATCAGTGGCTCTTGCAAGAGCTGACCATAATGTAAATATTACAGTTTGACACGATGGTCGTGGCTGTGGCTGTGGCTGCTTTGACTTGTGATCAGTATATTTTTCTGTAATACCTGACACAGCTGACACAAAAGAATGTTGTCCACAAAAGGAGTTGCGGTGGGAATAGTATTTGTCATTTACCGATGAAAATCATACACTGAGTATACCAAACATTCGGAACACCTTCCTAATATTGAGTTGCACCCCCCCACCCCCTCTTTTGTTCTCAAAAAAATTGACAAAAACATTTGTTTTGTGCACAATGGTGATGATGATTAAAGTGTCTTAGGAATTTTGAAATCTGTCTTCTGTATGTGGCCTTCTATGGATAGACTTTCTGGGCCGGGCGTCAGTTAAAATGCAGTACCGAAGCAAAACTGTAGGAGCAGTCGAAACTGTGTTTATATACCGGAACCCTGGATGAGAACTGTTGTATGAAATCATAGACATTTCCACAAAACAGCTGTTTTGTGCACAATGGTGATGATGATTAAAGTGTCTTAGGAATTTTCAAATCTGGCTTCTGTATGTGGCCTTCTATGGAAGGCCTTCTACCATTTTAAAGTAGTCAAAGTACTCAACTGAGTGGGGATTCCTGTGGATTGTAGCCTCAATGGCACTGCCCATGCTTTCACAGATGCTACAATGGCATATATATAAAGATGAGTCCTATTTATCTCTGTGTATAAAACCAATCGGTATGTAAAGCAAAGAGCTTAACTGTGCCAGCCAGCTCTTAAGTTCTATTCAGTTCAACTCGCAATACGACATCTGAACTGTGTGTGAATTACCTAACCTCTCCCATTTTATATAAATATAATCGTGTGATATGACCTCTCCCTCACATTTTTTCATGTGGTTATCTGATCAAAGATTACCCAACATCTGTCAGAGTGACAGTGCACATTCCTTTGTTTGCAAAAGTAGCCAATAAGACTAGACTTTCTTCTACACCCGGATCAGCGTACACGTCAGCCTAATACAACCACAGCGCAGTTAATTACATTATTTAAACCCTAGTTGGGCTACTTTAACTAAGTCCTTTACAGGAAGAAAGTTTTGGAGAGCAAAGGAAATGTCGAAAAAAGTGGCAGTAGTTACCGGTGCCAATAAAGGCATAGGACTTGCGATTGTGAGGGAGCTTTGCAAGGCTAAATTTACCGGAGATGTTATTCTTACTGCTCGAAATGAGAAACTTGGAAATGAGGCAGTGAAGATGCTAAAGTCCGAAGGATTTGAAGTTGCTTACCACCACCTTGATATCTGCGACCAGGGCAGCGCCAAGCAACTGAGTAACTTTCTGCAGAAGACGTATGGCGGATTGGATGTGCTTATTAACAACGCTGGAATGGCTTTTAAAAGTTCCGTACTGTAGCCTATTCTACTATTTTGGCGACTCTGGCCATGCAATTGTTACTGTTTTAGCCGATCATAACAATTACTCTCACCCGGGCGCCGGTATAGGTGTGTTTTGCACCGACTGAACGTTGATTGCGTTCTATTTGGAATCGTGCTGCCTCCCAGGGCCCGCTCTATCCGACGGAGAAGTCGGCTCAAAATAAAAGCGACTTCATTAAGCACGTGTAGTAATTCGTATGATTTTATGTTTCCCATGCAAAAGTGATTGCTTTTGATTAAAAACGATGTATATCTGCCTTCCCAATGAAAACTAGTTAGACAATTCAAACATTTATTTGATGGAAAAGAGATGTGTATGATGCAGTATGCTGCCTCGTTGACAAAATAAGTGGCTCAGATTACTGTTTAATTGAGAAGCGTGCTCCTCCATACCCGCTTTCGCCTGGGCCAGTGTAAAATAACTCCGTCACTGTAGCCAGATAGTGAGAGGTTTGTGGGCAGATCTTGTGCTATGTTAAGCAACAAGCAGCAGTTCATTTTAAACTGCCTACCAATTATAGTACGGCTCCTTGAATGATAGTCCTATGTAACAGTGTGATTGCATTTGAAAATGATGCTCTGAAAATATGATGGGTGAGGGTGACGCTATATTGACACAGCCTCCCCCCCATCCCCCAATCTCTTTCTCTCCCTCTCTTGTACAAAGCAATAATTGATCACATTTTTTCCCTAGATGATGCGACTGAGCCTTTTGGGGAACAGGCTGAGGTGACCATGCGCACCAACTTTTGGGGCACCCTGTGGGTGTGCCATGCTCTCCTACCCCTCCTCAGACCAAATGCCAGAGTGGTGAATGTCTCCAGCTTTGTTAGCAAGAAGGCTCTTGATACATGCAGCCCTCAACTACAAGCCAAGTATGATTTTCATTCTGTATCGAAAACCTCATTCATCCTTAACTTAATTCTGATCTACTGAGGGAGAAATATACACTGATATCATTATACATCCCTCCAGCCGCAGACCTCACCTTCTTGAAGGAAATCCCTTTTCATCCCTTTAATAGCAGCTGTCGCATTAGCAGAAATGAAGACCATGTACTTAAGGCCTCAACAGCAAAATTGGAAAATTAAATCAAAGTGTATGATGTCAATTGCAATTCTAGTACACACAAATGCTACTACAGATCATAGACAATATTTAGAAATGAAACCATTACTGTGATCATCACATGCAGTCATAAACTACTGTATTACAAGGTCTTTTTTCTGTGGTGTCTTGAAGGTTCCGTGATACTGAGCTCTCTGAGGAGGAGCTGTGCTTGCTGATGGGGCAGTTTGTTATTGCTGCTCAGCAGGGAAACCATCAGGCCCAGGGGTGGCCAAACACAGCCTATGGCACAACAAAGGTAGGGTTCTGTCTGTCCACACAACTATTAAGGGGAATGGGCAAAGGCAGATTTATCATACTGTTTTTTTCACCTCTGTTTAGATTGGAGTGACTGTGCTGTCCAGAATTCAGGCTCATATTCTGACTAAGACCCGGGCAGCTGATGGAATCCTGCTCAATGCCTGCTGCCCTGGCTGGGTCCGCACTGACATGGCAGGCTCCAAAGCCCCCAAGAGCCCTGAAGAAGGAGCACAGACTCCTACCTATCTGGCACTTCTTCCTGTAGGGGCGAAGGAGCCACATGGACAGTTGGTGTGGGACAAGACCGTTCAGCAATGGTAGAGTGGAGGCAGCAGGAAGTTTACCTCATCTCAATCAGAGACTTGAGGAAAATTGCACAAAAAGATTCTGCCAAATTCACATGACAAAAGACGCATTGCAACAGAGGGTTGTTGACATATCATCTTAGATTTTTTTTCTTTATATGATTTAATGTGATTAATTTGCATAAACACTCAGGAGTACTTTCAATGTAATGAAGGCCTGTTATTCTTTCAAAAAGTTGATGATGTAAAGAAATAAAATAGATTGATAATATTGGAAACTCTTGTTCAAAGTTGGAACTTTGTTTATTGAATTGAGCCTCTAGGGCATAGTTCCTCAACTGGCGGCCCGTGAGCCAAATTTTGCCTGCGGGTGATTTTATTGGGCCACCAAAGTTTTCTACCAAAAAATAACTTTTTGGGATTGGATATATAAGACTGTAAAAACACCAGCAAATCAACTCCAAGTGATGTCTACAAATTATTTGTAATTACATTCGGGCCCCTTGACCATCCACTCAAGAAAGAAATCAGCCCGCAGCTGAGTCTAGTTCAGGCCTCTGGGGCCGGAGTGATGTCACACTTTTTCCCCATCCCTAGCAAACACAGCTGATTAAACTAATTGCGTTCTAAACTGAAGATCATGATTAGTTGATTATTAGATTCGAGGTGTGTTAGTTCAGGCTGAGGCAAAAGTGTGACACCAATCAGGCCCCCGAGGACTGGCGTTGCCCATCCCTGGTCTAGTTGATGATCCCTGCTGTAGGGGGCACCAAAGACCAAGCGGAGACTGACCTAGAAAGCCTAGAATAATGTTCTCAAAAGGCAATCTATTTCTTACCAGAAATTTAGCATTTTGTAGAGACCTGATTGTCTCTGCATTCAGTTGGAGGAGATAGTTGTTTTGCCATGTGTTCACCCCTGAGGATGAGAGAGACCCATTTCATTCAAGCTACCTTATCTTCCTCTCCCTTATGAACTTGTATTGTACAAATCATCTTTTGACTGGAGGAGTAGCATTCCCACCAGATGGAATGCACTGAGAGGAGGTACGCTTGAAAAGAAGTAGAGTGCAGGTGTCTGCAAGCACAAAGACTCTTGCAGGGCACTCAACCTTGAGTGAGAGCCAGCCCTACCACATAGACCTGACATACCATAACATAGTCATTCAAGCTGCCTGTTGAGATAGTGACATATTCAGAGTGCAAATTAATAAAATAAAAATGTAACCATTCTATTTGTTTAAAATGCAATGTGTACTGCTACAGTGGTAAATATAAAAATAAAACCATTCCAAATTAAACCAACTCCCCACCTGTGTCCATAGCCGGGGGAAGCTGCAGCACCCCTTGATAAATTTAAATCATTTTGCCATAAAAGAAATATTTTTCCACTAAACTAAATTACTGAACAGACATAAATCAAAGTATTGAAAATACTACACCAGAGAGCATACTTTAGATACATACAGAGGATCAATAGCTTCTAAAAAAAAAAATAGCTGGTGATTAAGTTTTATCACAACCACTTACAGTCGGGAAGGCTGCAATTTGGGCAGCATGCGTGCCAAATATAGAACAGCTTGTTACGTTGTAGCCATTGATATAATCCATAGAAGCACTTCAGAACCTCTAACCCTGGCACTTCGACTAATACATTTATGGGTACACTAGCAATGGCTGCCAGTCCTGACTTGAATGGGAACTGTCATCTATGGATTATATTTCTATGGTTGGTTGCGGCTGTCAGTTTGCCAGTTTACATTGCTGACTATCATGTGTAGGCTAGGCTACACGAGACCTCTCAACACAGTTACTGAAGGCAATCTCCATCTCACATTCACAAATTTCCAAACTAGTTTTGTGGTACTGGCAGAGGCTCAAAATATAAACCGAAGCTACTCACTGTCAACAAAATGGCTGGTACATTGTGTCCACATACATGCTAGGGGAAATAGACATTTGCTACATTGTTCCATGATGTTACTATTACAAAATCTTGACTAGTTGTATTCCCAGACATCTGATCAACCGCAGTGCTATCCTGGTGCTGAATCCCACTACTAGGCCTATTTGCTTGTTTAGCGGAGATGTTCCCTGTGACTGTCACTACAAGAAGCAGGTTATCATAAAGTGAAAACGGCCACAACCTTCCAAAATTTCCCCTGGTAGCCAGATGCGAAGGGAGAGAAAAGGGCTGACATCTTTCAGTCGATGGTAAGCTAAAACAAAGTGTAATGTTCACTAGGTTGTAGTCTAATAACCTCATTATACACTGAGTGTACAAAACATTAAGGACACCTTCCTAATTTTGAGTTGCGCCTCCTTTTGCCCTCAGAACAGCCTCAATTAAATTTAGGCATAGACTCTACAAGGTGTTGAAAGCGTTCCACATGGATCCTGCCCCATGTTGACTCCAATGCTTCCCACACAGTTGTGTCAAGTTGGCTGGATGTCCTTTGGGTGGTGGACCATACTTAATGCACACGGGAAACTGTTGAGTGTGAAAAACCCAGCAGCATTAACTGGACACACCTGGTGTCCCGGGTCTAAATCAGTCCCTGATTAGTGGTGAACAATGAACAAATGCAGTGGAATTGGCTTCCAGGTCCAGAGTTGAGTTTGAAGGCTATATGCAAAAACAAACATAAAACGCCACAATTCAAGTGTTTATATAGGAAGATGGTATATTCTGAACCAGGGGTTGATGGAGAAAAATATACTGCTCAAAAAAAATAAAGGGAACACTTAAACAACACAATGTAACTCCAAGTCAATCACACTTCTGTGAAATCAAACTGTCCACTTAGGAAGCAACACTGATTGACAATACATTTCACATGCTGTTGTGCAAATGGAATAGACAACAGGTTGAAATTATAGACCATAAGCAAGACACCCCCAATAAAGGAGTGGTTCTGCAGGTGGGGACCACAGACCACTTCTCAGTTCCTATGCTTCCTGGCTGATGTTTTGGTCACTTTTGAATGCTGGCGGTGCTTTCACTCTAGTGGTAGCATGAGACGGAGTCTACAACCCACACAAGTGGCTCAGGTAGTGCAGCTCATCCAGGATGGCACATCAATGCGAGCTGTGGCAAGAAGGTTTGCTGTGTCTGTCCGCGTAGTGTCCAGAGCATGGAGGCGCTACCAGGAGGCAGGCCAGTACATCAGGAGACGTGGAGGAGGCCGTAGGAGGGCAACAACCCAGCAGCAGGACCGCTACCTCCGCCTTTGTGCAAGGAGGAGCAGGAGGAGCACTGCCAGGGCCCTGCAAAATGACCTCCAGCAGGCCACAAATGTGCATGTGTCTGCTCAAATGGTCAGAAACAGACTCCATGAGGGTGGTATGAGGGCCCAACGTCCACAGGTGGGGGTTGTGCTTACAGCCCAACACCGTGCAGGACGTTTGGCATTTGCCAGAGAACACCAAGATTGGCAAATTCGCCACTGGCGCCCTGTGCTCTTCACAGATGAAAGCAGGTTCACACTGAGCACGTGACGCGTGACAGAGTCTGGAGACGCCGTGGTGAACGTTCTGCTGCCTGCAACATCCTCCAGCATGACCGGTTTGGCGGTGGGTCAGTCATGGTGTGGTGTGGCATTTCTTTGGGGGGCCGCACAGCCCTCCATGTGCTCGCCAGAGGTAGCCTGACTGCCATTAGGTACCGAGATGAGATCCTCAGACCCCTTGTGAGACCATATGCTGGTGCGGTTAGCCCTGGGTTCCTCCTAATGCAAGACAATGCTAGACCTCATGTGGCTGGAGTGTGTCAGCTGTTCCTGCAAGAGGAAGGCATTGATGCTATGGACTGGCCCACCCGTTCCCCAGACCTGAATCCAATTGAGCACATCTGGGACATCACGTCTCGCTCCATCCACCAATGCCACGTTGCACCACAGACTGTCCAGGAGTTGGCGGATGCATTAGTCCAGGTCTGGGAGGAGATCCCTCAGGAGACCATCTGCCACCTCATCAGGAGCATGCCCAGGCGTTGTAGGGAGGTCATACAGGCACGTGGAGGCCACACACACTACTGAGCCTAATTTTGACTTGTTTTAAGGACATTACATCAAAGTTGGATCAGCCTGTAGTGTGGTTTTCCACTTTAATTTTGAGTGTGACTCCAAATCCAGACCTCCATGGGTTGATAAATTGGATTTCCATTGATTATTTTTGTGTGATTTTGTTGTCAGCACATTCAACTATGTAAAGAAAAAAGTATTTCATAAGATTATTTCTTTCATTCAGATCTAGGATGTGTTGTTTAAGTGTTCCCTTTATTTTTTTGAGCAGTGTACACACTTTTTCAATCTTCAATAGCTCTTGCACAAAGTGTTCCATGACTATGAAATTATATATTCTGACAGGGGAGGACAGACAAAAATCCACAGTCTTTTTTTTGTTGTTGAATTCTTTTTTCTTTTTTTACATTAGATGAGTATAAAATGTTAATATATTCGACTGTGAATGATAAAAAAATAAGTTTGTTGAGAACGGTTGTATTAAACCAGAGAATGACAGAGGCCTCATTTTAAAGTTATCAAAGTAGTCAACTGTGTGGGAATTCCTATGGGAGAGAGATAGCGAGAGAGAGGTCATGAGCTCATGGGCTCCTGCGTTATTCTGAAAAAAATTGAATTATAGTTGGATTAATGTAGATAAACTTTGATTTTTTTTTGTTGCAAGGACAAGATACTAGCCTCTACATCAAAACCTTAAAACTAAATATAAATTCCATACCTAAACCCTTGATTTTGGACAGAATTACCTGAATGGGTTCTTACTACCAAGGACTATCAAGAAAAAACTTCTAACAAACCAAAATCTGCAGAAGAAACACAGCAGAAACCTGGAAATACCATCCAACACATAACTGAGTGAGTAATGTTCAGTCTGAACCTACTTCTGAAGCCAAAAAGTAATTGACAATAATCTCTCAGTAATTTTGTTATATAAAGCTTAGTAAATACGGCTGCAAAGCTACCAGGACCGAACAGACCTGACTGCAACTTCAATTAGCACTGAAGTCTGAAGTGAGATGTGTGAAAACTCTTGAGCTTAACAATGGCAGGAGAGTCTTACAGCCTCCCCCACCCAAATGCAGAGGCCTTTGAAGCCTGTGGTGGATGAATCAGAATTAGTTGGGTAACATAGATGATTAAGATGTTTTATTAGTATAATATGCTTATGTGAGATACTTGTCATTAGAAAGTGTCCTTTGGACTCTGGTATGTTTCAGTTGCACGTTTCCCTTAGCTGGGGCTCAGACACTTGGGGCCCAGAGAGGGGAGAGGTCAAACTTGTCTTCATGTGAATGTGTCTTTACCTATTCTTAAACCATGTGAAGGGATGGCGTGATTAATGGGGAACCAATTATTTGTCTCCACAATGTCTGTGCGCAGGTCACTCCCCTCAGTGAGCTTGTCCAGGAGTGGGAACAAGAGGTGTTTTACTGAGGATGGGCCACTATGAGATAGCACTGACAAAGGAGATTTATGGTGTATTTTGATAAGAACGCCTAAAAAGCATTCCAGAGGACATGAGCTAGTGGTTTTGTTCTATACCGTACCAGGGAGGGACAGTTCTAGGGAGACCAGACACTGGTCTATATAATGAACACTGTTGAGATAGCAGTTGCTGTCTGCTGTGCTTTATAGATATATTTTCATACAAAACTTAACCTTGCATGGAATAAGTACAAAAAGAAGCTCCTCAAGGACATCCAGAGACACCATTTGCTGACTGCTACAAAGAGGGGAACGTAAACAACTTCATTTTCCACACAGACCCTCCCCTGGCATGGCACAGTGCTATAAGAGCACACTACCTCTATGTCAAGAGAGAGTGTATTGGCCCAGGGTGGAAACTCAGAATACTAGACATTGAGGAAATTGAAACAACCTCTGTCAATATGTACAAGTCTGGGACAGTAATGGTGCAGGGCATCCTCAAGCAGTTCCAGCAGGACTTTTACGGGATAAAGAGAGAGCACAGCAGGAAAAGCTCTCTCTTGGTGATGACTCCCCCATCCTGAGTGAGTCTGATCACACCTCTTCAAACTGTCCTGCAGATGAGGATAGTAATCCCCCCGAGAACTGAACACACCCAGGTCCCACAACTGCACTGTTCCTCCATCATTGAGAGGGATAAATTCACAGAGCTGGAGAGAGACATGGGGGAGCTCAGAGAGCTAGGTCCACACAATCCAGACAGAAATCAAATAGTATTTGTCACATGCTGAATACAACAGGTAGACCTTACAGTGAAATGCTTACTTACAAGCCCTTAACCAACAAAGCAGTTAAGAAAAAGAGATGTTAAGTATTTACTCAAATAAACTGAAGTAAAACATTTTTTTAATAAAGAGCAACAATAACAGAACAGTAACGAGTCTATATACAGGGGGTACCAGTACAGAGTCAATGTGCTGTGCACAGGTTAGTTGAGGTAATTGAGGTAACATGTACATGTATGTAGAGGTAAAGTAAATATGCATAGGTAATTAACAGAGTAGCAGCAGCGTAAAGATTGGGGGGGTGGGGGGGGGGGGGGGGGGCGTGGGCAATGAAAATAGTCTGGATAGCCTTTTGATTAGCCGTTCATGACAACAAGCTCAGTCCAATGATGCTGTGACACACCGCCCCAGACCATGACGGACCCTCCACCTCCAAATCGACCCCGCTCCAGAGTACAGGCCTCGGTGTAATGCTCATTCCTTCGACGATAAACGCAAATCCGACCATCACCCCTGGTGAGACAAAACCGCGACTCGTCAGTAAAGAGCACTTTTTGCCAGTCTTGTCTGGTCCAGCGACGGTGCCCATAGGCAACGTTGTTGCCGGTGATGTCTGGTGAGGACCTGCCTTACAACAGGCCTACAAGCCCTCAGTCCAGCCTCTCTCAGCCTATTGCAGACAGTCTGAGCACTGATGGAGGGATTGTGCATTCCTGGTATAACTCGGGCAGTTGTTGTTGCCATCCTGTACCTGTCCCGCAGGTGTGATGTTCAGATGTACCGATCCTGTGCAGGTGTCGTTACACGTGGTCTGCCACTGTGAGGACGATCAGCTGTCCGTCCTGTCTCCCTGTCTTAGGCGTCTCACAGTACGGACATTGCAATTTATTGCCCTGGCCACATCTGCAGTCCTCATGCCTCCTTGCAGCATGCCTAAGGCATGTTCACGCAGATGAGCAGGGACCCTGGGCATCTTTATTTTGGTGTTTCTCAGAGTCAGTAGAAAGGCCTCTTTAGTGTCCTAAGTTTTCATAATTGTGACCTTAATTGCCTGCCGTCTGTAAGCTGTTAGTGTCTTAATGACCGTTCCACAGGTGCATGTTCATTAATTGTTTATTGCATGGGAAACGGTGTTTAAACCCTTTACAATGAAGATCTGTGAAGTTATTTGGATTTTTACGAATTCTTTTTTTGCTGAGTTTACATTCAAGAGAATAAACTTCTTCCACTTTCCCCAATGCACAAGTAGTTATCTCCACCCTGTTACCACTAAAAGACATTCACATTGCTACCATACAGTGGGTGAATGCAAGCATTTCCCGGGACTGTGCCTCAAAACCTAATGTCTACCTGACCCACCACTCCACCCTGGACTCCACCCTGGACTTGAACAGTCTTTACGGCCAGGTCCACCTCTACAAGGCAGCAATCACAACTTTTGCCAGGACCCTGAAGGATGTCACCCTCAACTGCAGCCCCAGCACCTCACACAGGAGCAATAGAGCCACAGACACCCCGCCCAGACCAGCGAGACACCCTCTCAGACCTGCACGACCCCTTCCCGAAGGACCTGCACCGAGAGAACCCATGCCAAGAAGACCTACACCCAGACCACAGCTTCACCAGCCACACCCCAACCAGCTGAGACCACCCCAAACAAACCCTGGCCACACCCTATATAGGCCCACCCAGATCATTCCTAAGCCCCATCCTGCGACCTAAGAGGTATGTATCAGATGCTCACACCTACTGTAATGGTCCGGGCCTAAACCACATGAAAACAACACTACACACTATGGGACAAAAAGCTTTTACTATCTCATCCTGGAATATATGGTCTGAGGTCATATGCCTTTGGCCTAAAGAGCAGGAACCCGGACTTCATCAAATAAATTGGAAATACAGACATTGTCATCCTACAAGAAATATGGTATAGAGGTGACGGACCCACTGGTTGCCCATCCACCAAACTACCAGGTGTGAAATAGGGAAGAGACTCAGGGGGTATGCTAATTTGGTATAGAGCAGACCTCTATTAAATGAGTCAAAACAGGAACATTTGACATCTGGCTAGAAATTAATAAGGAAATTATCACAACAGATATCCCCCAATAGAATCCCCATACCTTAACGATGACAGCTTCTCCATCCTAGAGCGGGAGATCAACCATTTCCAGGCCCAGGGACATGTACTAGTCTGTGGCGACCTAAATGCCAGAACTGGACAAGAACCAGACATACACTCTCAGCACACAGGGGGACAAACACCTACCTGGAGGTGACAGTATTCCCTCCCAAATACGCACCCCTAGACACAACTACGACAGAACAACCAACAAAAACGGGTCACAACTCCTGCTGCTCTGTCACACGCTGGGTCTGTACAGTCAATGGTAGGCTTCGAGGAGACTTCTATGGTAGGTACACCTACAGCTCATCCCTTGGCAGTAGTGCTGTAGATTACTTCATAACTGACCTCAACCCAGAGTCTCTCAGAGTGTTCACAGTCAGCCCACTTACACCCCTATCAGATCACAGAAAAATCACAGTCTACCTGAACAGAGCAATACTCAATCATGAGGCATCAAAGCCAAAGGAACTGCACAATATTAAGAAATGCTATAGATGGTAGGAAAGTAGTGTAGAAACCTACCAAAAAATAAATAGACAACAACAAATGAAAGGCCTTTTAGACAACTTCCTTGACAAAACATTTCACTGTAATAGTGAAGGTGTAAACTTGGCAGTAGAAAACCTAAACAGTATATTTGAACTTTCAGATTCCGCATCAAATAAAAACAAATTAAGTAGACAACCTAAGAAAATGTAAAACAATGACAAATGGTTTGACGAAGAATGCAAAAACCTAAGATAGAAATTGAGAAACCTATCCAACCAAAAACATGGAGACCCAGAAAACCTGAGTCTACGCCTTCGCTATGGTGAATCACTAAAACAATACAGAAATACACCACGAAAAAGAAGGAACAGCATGTTAGAAATCAGCTCAATGTAATTGAAGAATCCATAGAATCTAACCACTTCTGGGAAAATTGGAACACACTAAACAAACACAAAGAGTTATCTATCCAAAACAGAGTTGTGTGGATAAACCACTTGTCCAATCTTTTTGGCTCTATAAAAAAGAACAAAACAGCAAAAACAGATACATGATCAATTAAAAATCTTAGAATCAGCTATTAAAGACTACCGGAACCCACTGGATTCTCCAATTACAGTGAACAGACTACAAGACAAAATACAAACCCTCTAACCCAAAAAGGCCTATGGTGTTGATGGTATCCTAAGTGAAATGATAAAATATACAGACCAAAAATTACAATTGGCTATACTTAAACTCTTTAACATCATCCTCAGCTCTGGCATCTGCATCTTCCCCAGTATTTGGAACCAAGGACTGATAACCCCAATCCACAAAAGTGAAGACAAATTTGACCCCAAAAACTACCGTGGGATATGTGTCAACAGCAACCTTAGGAAAATCCTCTGCATTATCATTAACAGCAGACTTGTACATTTCCTCAGTGAAAAAAAATGTACTGAGCAAATGTCAAATTGGCTTTTTACCAAATTACCATACGATAGACCACGTATTCACCCTGCACACCCTAATTGACAAACAAACAAACCAAAATAAAGGCAAAGTCTTCTCATGCTTTGTTGACTTCAAAAAAGCTTTTGACTCAATTTGGCATGAGGGTCTGCTATACAAATTAATGGAAAGTGGTGTTGGGGAAAAAACATACGACATTATAAAATCCATGCACTCAAACAACAAGTGTGAGGTTAAAATTTGCAAAATACACACACATTTCTTTCCACAGGACCGTGGGGTGAGACAGGGATGCACTTTAAGCCCCACCCTCTTCACCATATACAGTGCATTTGGAAAGTAGAATCTTCTTGGGTATGATGCTACAAGCTTGGCACACCTGTATTTGGAGAGTTTCTTCCATTCTTCTCTGCAGATCCTCTCAAGCTCTGTCAGGTTGGATGGGGAGCGTCGCTGCACAGCTATTTTCAGGTCTCTCCAGAGATGTTCGATCGGGTTCAAGTCTGGGTTCTGTCTGGGCCACTCAAGGACATTCAGAGACTTGTCCCAAAGTCACTCCTGCGTTGTCTTGGCTGTGCACTTAGGGTTGTTGTCCTGTTGGAAGGTGAACCTTCCCCCCCAGTTTGAGGTCCTGAGAGCTTTTTCATTAAGGATCTCTCTGTACTTTGCTCTTTTCATCTTTCCCTCGATCCTGACTAGTCTCCCAGTCCCTGCCTCTGAAAAACATCCCCACAGCATAGCTATGGTGCCTGGTTTCTTCCAGACATGATGCTGTGTGGGAGAAAGGTAGACGTGCTGAGGAAAGAAAAATAGAAATACATTAGCTAGCGAAAGAGGAGACTGGCAGCAGGCCCCGAGTGGAAATAACAGATGGCCATACATCCCCAAGTAGGCAACGGCCAGGCAAGCTGTATGTATGGCCATGACTAAATATATGCCAAGCGTAAGCATGCAATGCAGGCATTATTTTCATATCCATATGAGGAGAGTCTAGCCATCAATATGCTAGAGCTAAAAGCAGATATGGGCGTTATCATTTGGGTTGAAAGAAAAAGGTGGCAGAACGCATAGGGGGTTTTACTTCATTTACATAAAGGATGGACCTATGTATTGTATATGCATAAAAGCAGAGCCGGGGCCGAAGGAAGGGAGTTGTTGTCCGCGGACCGGCTCGGCTTTGTTACTCTGTATTAAAGTCTATATTGAATTTACAAGTTCTTGTAAGAAGTGTTATTCTTAAGACAATTTTCCACGACAGCTGCCACCACCATGCTTGGATGGCGCCAGGTTTCCTCCAGACGTGACGCTTGGCATTCAGGCCAAAGAGTTCAATCTTGGCTTCATCAGACCAGAGAATCTTATTTCTCATGATCTGAGAGTCCTTTAGGTGCCTTTTGGCAAACTCCAAGCGGGCTGTCATGTGCCTTTTACTGAGGAGTGGCTTCTGTCTGGCCACTCTACCATAAAGGCCTGATTGGTGGAGTACTTCAGATATGGTTGTCCTTCTGGAAGGTTCCCCAATCTCCACAGAGGAACTCTGGAGCACTATCAGAGTGACCATCGGGTTCTTGGTGACCTCCCTGACCAAGGCCCTTTTCCCCCGATTTCTCAGTTTGGCCAGGCGGCCAGCTCTAGGAAGAGTCTTGGTGGTTCCAAACTTCTTCCATTTAAGAATGATGGAGGCCACTGTGTTCTTGGGGACCTTCAATGCTGCAGAAATATTTTGGCACCCTTCCCCAGATCTGTGCCTTCGACACAATCCTGTGTTGGAGCTCTACGGACAATTCCGTCGACCTGATGGCTTGGTTTTTGCTCTGACATGCATTGTCAACTGTGGGACCTTATATAGACATTTGTGTGCCTTTCCAAATCATGTGCAATCATTTGAATTTATCCCAGGTGGACTCCAATCAAGTTGTAGAAACATCTCAAGGATGATCAATGGAAACCAGATGCACCTAAGCTCAATTTTGAGTCTTATAGCAAAGAGTCTGAAAACTTATGTAAATAAGGTATTTCTGTGTTTTATTTTTAATGCATTTGCAAAAATGTAAAAAAAACTGTTTTTGCTCTCTCATTATGGGGTATTGTGTGTAGATTGATCAGGATTTTTATTTATTTAATCCATTTTAGAATAAGGCTGTAAAAATGTGGGAAAAGGGAAGGGGTCTGAATACTTTCCAAATGCACTGTATATCAACGAACTGGCGAGAGCACTAGAACAGTGTGCAGCACCCGGCCTCACCTTACTAGAATCTGACGTCAAATGTCTATTGTTTGAAAATTATCTGGTGCTTCTGTCCCCAACCAAGGAGGGCCTACCGCAGCATCTAGATCATCTGCACAGATTCTGTAAGACCTGGGCCCTGACAGTAAATCTCAGTAAGACAAAAATAATGGTGTTCCAAAAAAGGTCCAGTTGCCAGGACCACAAATACAAATTCCATCTAGACACCGTTGCCCTAGAGCACACAAAAAACTATACATACCTCAGCCTAAACATCAGCACCACAGGTAACTTCCACAAAGCTGTGAACGATCTGAGAGACAAGGCAAGAAGGGACTTCTTTTTATTTATTTTTCCTTTATTTAACTAGGCAAGTCAGTTAAGAGCAAATACTTATTTTCAATGATGGCCTATGAACAGTGGGTTAACTGCCTTGTTCAAGGGCAGAATGACAGATTTTTACCTTGTCAGCTCAGGGATTCGATCTTGCAACCATTCGGTTACAAGTCCAACGCTCTAACCACTAGGCTACCTGCCCCCCTATGCCATCCAAAGGAACATAAAATTCGACATACCAATTAGGATCTGGCTAAAAATACTTGAATCAGTTATAGAACCCATTGCCCATTACGGTTGTGAGGTCTGGGGTCCGCTCACCAACCAAGAATTCACAAAATGAGACAAACACCAAATTGAGACACTGCACACAGAATTCTGCAAAAATATCCTCCGTGTACAACGTAAAACACCGAATAATGCATGCAGAGCAGAATTAGGCAGATACCCGCTAATTATCAATATCCTGAAAAGAGCCATTAAATTCTACAACCACCTAAAAGGAAGAGAGTCCCAAACCTTCCATAATAAAGCCATCACCTACAGAGAGATGAACCTGGAGAAGAGTCCCCTAAGCAAACTGGTCCTGGGGCTCTGTTCATAAACACAAACAGACCCCACAGAGCCCTAGGATAGCAACACAATTAGACCCAACCAAATCATGAGAAAACACAATGATAATTACTTGACACATTGGAAAGAATTAACAAAAAAGTGAGCCAACTAGAATGCCATTTGGCCCTGAACAGAGAGTACACAGTGGCAGAATACTTGACCACTGTGACTGACCCAAAATTAAGGAAAGCTTTGACTATGTACAGACTCAGTGAGCATAGCCTTGCTTTGAGAAAGGTCACCGTAGGTAGACCTGGCTCTCAAGAGCAGACAGGCCATGTGCACACTGACCACAAAATGAGGTGGAAACTGAGCTGCACTTCCTAACCTCCTGCCAAATGTATGACCATATTAGAGACACATATTTCCCTCGGAATACACAGACACACAACGAATTTGAAAATAAATCAAATTTTGATAAACTCACATATCATTGGGTGAAATACCACATTGTGCAATCACTGTTCACTTTGTTTATCCATTTCCACTTGCTTTGGCAATGTAAACATATGCTTCCCGTGCCAATAAAGCCCCTTCAATTGAAATTAAATTGCTGTCACATATGCTATAATGGCACAGATATAATGATGAGTCCTCTATCCATCTCTATATATGAAACCAATCAGTATGTCAAACAAAGCTCTTAACTCTGCCTGAAAATATTGAATGCCATGCGGTACACAGGACGCACCGCAGCCTAGTGCGGCTCCCCTAAGGTAGCGTTGCTAACTGCTCCATTGACAACAAATGAGTTCCACTGGAAGGCAAAGACGTTGATGTATCGATCGGGTGGACATGAGACGTTCATTTCTATTCAGTTGACTCGCCATAAATTCGGCGTCTGAACTGTGCGTACATAGGCTAACCTCTCCCGTCGTATATAAATATAATATGCTCTCTCTTTCCCATTGTGTCATATGTGGGTATTTGATCTACTAGGCTACACAACTTCATCTGTCAGAGTGACTGTGCACGTTCCTTTGTTTGCAAAAGTAGCCAATAAGGTTGACTTTCCTCTAACTAAACATTATCTTCTCCCAGATCAGCGTAGGCTACACGTCAGCCCACTACAACCACGGTGCGATTAATTACATGATTTAAATAGTTAGGCTACTTTAACTATTTACTTTACAAAAATAAAGTTTTGGAGAGCGAATGAAATGTCGAAAAAAGTGGCAGTAGTTACCGGTGCCAATAAAGGCACAGGATTTGCGATTGTGAGGGAGCTTTGCAAGGCAAAATTTACCGGGGATGTTATTCTTACTGCTCGAAATGAGAAACTTGGAAATGAGGCAGTGAAGATGCTAAAGTCCGAAGGATTTGAAGTTGCTTACCACCACCTTGATATCTGCGACCAGGGCAGCGCCAAGCAACTGAGTAACTTTCTGCAGAAGACGTATGGCGGATTGGATGTGCTTATTAACAACGCGGGAATGTCCTTTAAAAGTTCAGTACGGTAGCCTATTCTACTATTTTGGCGCAACATGCTATGCAATTTTGTTTGGCGGCTTTGCTAGGATAGCCGATTGTAACATTGAGGGGATTAGATTAATCTTGCCCGGGCGCCCGTTTAGGCGTACAGCGGGGTAAACTTGATTGCGTTCTATTTGGAACCAGGCTGCCTCCCAGACGTGAGCCAGTTGCCCCGCTCTATCCAACAGCGAAGTCTGCTCATAACAAAAGTTATGTAATTTAAACACATGTCATAATTAGTAGAATTCGGTGTTTTCACATTTAAAATTGATTCATTTTGATATAAACGCTTTATCTGCCTTCGCAATGAAAACGAGTTAGAACATTCAAACATTTTATTTTATGGAAAAGAGATGTTTCTGGATGACACAATGACCAAGCAGCACAGATTGCTGTTAATTTGAGAAGGGCGCTATTCCTTTCCTGCTTTCGCCCGAGGCCGTGACTGGTTTTTGACGGGTTCAATCCGGGCAAGTTTAAAAGATCTCCCTCACTCCAGATAGCGAGAGGTTTGTGGGCGGATCTTGTGCCACAGCTTGGTCTCATAGGCTAGACGTAACATAGTATGATATGTTACTTTTGGTATGGTTACATGAGACAGATAGGCCGCTGTGCCCCTCGGGAGCTAAGGCACTGCATCTCAGTGCAAGAGGCGTCACCACAGTCCCTGGGCTGGCGTGGTTACAAGTGGTCTGGGGTTGTGAGACCGGTTGGACATACTGCCAAATTCTCTAAAATGTCATTGGCTTATGGTAGATAAATTCATATACAATTATCTGGCAACAGCTCTGGTGGACATTCCTGCAGTCCGCATGCCAATTGCACACTCCCTTAAAATTTGAGACGTCTGTGGCATTGTGTTGTGTGACAAAACTGCACATTTTAAAGTGGCCTTTTATTGTCGCCAGCACAAGGTGCACCTGTAATGACCATGCTGTTTAATCAGATTCTTGGTATGCCACACCTGTCAGGTGGACGGACTATCTTGGCAAAGGATAAATAGTCACTAACAAGGATGTAAACACATTTGTGCACAACATTTTAGAGAAATAAGCTTTTTGTGGATATGGAACATTTCTGGGATTTTTTATTTCACCTTTATTTAACCGGCAAGTTGAGAACAGGTTCTCATTTACAACTGCGACCTGGCCAAGATAAAGCAAAGCAGTTCGACACATATAACAACACAGAGTTACACATGGAGTAAAATAAACATAGTCAATAATACAGTAGAAAAATAAGTCTATATACAATGTGAGCAAATTAGGTGAGATATGGGGTGCTCTGGCACCCCAATGGTGGAACAAGCTCCCTCACGACGCCAGGACAGCGGAGTCAATCACCACCTTCCGGAGACACCTGAAACCCCACCTCTTTAAGGAATACCTAGGATAGGATAAAGTAATCCTTCTAACCCCCCCCCCCCCCCCCCTTAAAAGATTTAGATGCACTATTGTAAAGTGGTTGTTCCACTGGATATCATAAGGTGAATCCACCAATTTGTAAGTCGCTCTGGATAAGAGCATCTGGTAAATGACTTAAATGTAAAGGCAATAAATAGGCCATGGTGGCGATGTAAATACAATATAGCAATTAAAACACTGGAATGGTACATTTGACAGTAGATGAGTGTGCAAAGTAGAAATACTGGGGTGCAAAGGAGCAAAATAAATACAGTAGGGGAAGAGGTAGTTGTCTGGGCTATTTATAGATGGGCTATGTACAGGTGCAGTGATCTGTGAGCTGCTCTGACAGCTGGTGCTTAAAGCTAGTGAGGGAGGTAAGTGTTTCCAGTTTCAGAGATTTTTGTAGTTCGTTCCAGTCGTTGGCAGCCGAGAACTGGAAGGAGAGGCGGCCAAAGGAGGAATTGGCTTTGGGGGTGACAAGGGAGATATACCCGCTGGAACGCATGCTACGGGTGGGTGCAGCTATGGTGACCAGCGAGCAGAGATAAGGTGGGACTTTACCTAGCATGGTCTTGTAGATGACCTGGAGCCAGTGGGTTTGGCGATGAGTATGAAGCGAGGGCCAGCCAACGAGAGCGTACAGGTCGCAGTGGTGGGTAGTATATGGGGCTTTGGTGACAAAACGGATGGCACTGTGATAGACTGCATCCAATTTGTTGAGTAGGGTGTTGGAGGCTATTTTGTAAATTACATCGCCAAAGTCGAGGATCGGTAAGATGGTCAGTTTTACGAGGGTATGTTTGGCAGCATGAGTGAAGGATGCTTTGTTGCGAAATAGAAAGCCAATTCTATATTTAACTTTGGATTGGAGATGTTTTATGCGAGTCTGGAAGGAGAGTTTACAGTCTAACCAGACACCTAGGTATTTGTAGTTGTCCACATATTCTAAGTCAGAACCATCCAGAGTAGTGATGCTGGATGGGCGGGCAGATGCAGGCAGCGATCGGTTGAAGAGCATGCATTTAGTTTTACTTGTATTTAAGAGCAGTTGGAGGCCACGGAAGGAGAGTTGTATGGCATTGAAGCTTGTCTGGAGGGTTGTTAACACAGTGTCCAAAGAAGGGCCAGAAGTAAACAGAATGGTGTCGTCTGCGTAGAGGTGGATCAGAGAATCACCAGCAGCAAGAGCAACATCATTGATATATGCAGAGAAGAGAGTCGGCCCAAAAATTGAACCCTGTGGCACCCCCATAGATACTGCCAGAGGCCCGGACAACAGGCCCTCAGATTTGACACACAGAACTCTGTCGGAGAAGTAGTTGGTGAACCAGTCGAGGCAATCATTTGAGAAACCAAGGCTGTTGAGTCTGCCGATGAGGATGTGGTGATTGACAGAGTCGAAAGCCTTGGCCAGGTCAATGAATACGGCTGCACAGTACTGTTTCTTAATGATGGCGGTTAAGATATCGTTTAGGACCTTGAGTGTGGCTGAGGTGCACCCATGACCAGCTCTGAAACCAGATTGCATAACGGAGAAGGTACGGTGGGATTCGAAATGGCCGGTGATCTGTTTGTTAACTTGGCTTTCGAAGACCTTAGAAAGGCAGGGTTGGATAGATATAGGTCTGTAGCATTTAGGGTCAAGAGTGTCCCCCCCTTTGAAGAGGGGGATGACCGCAGCTGCGTAGAAAAATGCTTATTGAAATTCTCAATTATAGTGGATTTATTGGTGGTGACAGAGTTTCCTATCCTCAGTGCAGTGGGCAGCCGGGAGGAGGTGCTCTTATTCTCCATGGACTTTACAGTGTCCCATAACTTTTTTGAGTTTGTGTTGCAGGAAGCAAATTTCTGCTTGAAAAAGCTAGCCTTGGCTTTTCTAACTGCCTGTGTATATTGGTTTCTAACTTCCCTAAAAAGTTGCATTTCACGGGGGCTGTTCGATGCTAGAACGCCACATGATGTTTTTGTGTTGGTTAAGGGCAGTCAGGTCTGGAGAGAACCAAGGGCTATATCTGTTCCTGGTTCTAAATTTCTTGAATGGGGCATGCTTATTTTAGATGGTGAGGAAGGCATTTAAAAAAAATAGCCAGGCATCCTCTACTGACGGGATGAGGTCGATATCCTTCCAGGATACCCGGGCCAGGTCGATTAGAAAGGCCTGCTCGCTGAAGTGTTTCAGGGAGTGTTTGATTGTGATGAGTGGAGGTCGTTTGACCGCTGACCCATTACGGATGCAGGCATTGAGGCAGTGATCGCTGAGATCTTGGTTGAAAACAGCAGAGGTGTATTTAGAGGGCAGGTTGGTTAGGATGATATCTATGAGGGTGCCCGTGTTTACGGCATTGGGGTTGTACCTGGTAGGTTCATTGATAATTTGTGTGAGATTGAGGGCATCAAGCTTAGATTGTAGGATGGCCGGGGTGTTAAGTATGTCACAGTTTAGGTCACCTAGCAGCACGAGCTCTGAAGATAGATGGGGGGCAATCAGTTGACATATGGTATCCAGAGCACAGCTGGGGGCAGAGGGTGGTCTATAACAGGCGGCAACAGTGAGAGACTTGTTTTTAGAGAGGTGGATTTTTAAAAGTATAAGTTGAAATTGTTTGGGTGTAGACCTGGATAGTAGGACAGAACTCTGCAGCCTCTCTGCGGTAGATTGCAACACCGCCCCCTTTGGCCATTCTATCTTGTCTGAAAATGTTGTAGTGTGGTTTTCCACTTTAATTTTGAGTGTGACTCCAAATCCAGACCTCCATGGGTTGATAACTTGGATTTCCATTGATTATTTTTGTGTGATTTTGTTGTCAGCACATTCAAATATGTAAAGAAAAAAGTATTTAATAAGATTATTTCTTTCATTCAGATCTAGGATGTGTTGTTTAAGTGTTCCCTTTATTTTTTTGAGCAGTGTATTTTTGTTCACTATAAATGGGGTGTCGCGGATTTACGTACAGAATAATACAAAATGCTCTGAGGCCAGGTTGTGTACAATGTTTAGCAACAATCAGCCAGCCTACTGTTCAGTTTAAACTGCCTAGCAACAATAGTAGGGCTAGTTGATTGCAACTTATGTGTAACATGAATGATAGTCATATGTATCAGTGTGATTGCATTGGAAAAATGATGCTCGGCAAATATGATGGGTGAGGGTGACGCTATATTGACACAGCCTCCCCCCCATCCCCCACTCTCTTTCTCTCCCTCTCTTGTACAAAGCAATAATTGATCATCACATTTTTTCCCTAGATGATGCGACTGAGCCTTTTGGGGAACAGGCTGAGGTGACCATGCGCACCAACTTTTGGGGCACCCTGTGGGTGTGCCATGCTCTCCTACCCCTCCTCAGACCAAATGCCAGAGTGGTGAATGTCTCCAGCTTTGTTAGCAAGAAGGCTCTTGATACATGCAGCCCTCAACTACAAGCCAAGTAAGATCTTCATTCTGTATCGAAAACCTCATTCATCCTTAACTTAATTCTGAATTGTGATCTACGGAGGGAGAAATATACACTGATGTCATTATATATCCATCTAGCCGCAAACCTGACCAACTTGAACAAAAGCCCTATTCATCCCTTCAATAGCAGCTGATGCATTAGCAGATATGAAGAACATTTTGCTGTTGTGGCCTTAATCATAATTGGACAATCAAATCAGTTTATTGTCAGTTGCTACTACAGATCATAGGCAATATTTAGAAATGAAACCATTACTGTGATCATCACATGCAGTCATAAACTACTGTATTACAAGGTCTTTTTTCTGTGGTGTCTTGAAGGTTCCGTGATACTGAGCTCTCTGAGGAGGAGCTGTGCTTGCTGATGGGGCAGTTTGTTATTGCTGCTCAGCAGGGAAACCATCAGGCCCAGGGGTGGCCAAACACAGCCTATGGCACAACAAAGGTAGGGTTCTGTCTGTCCACACAACTATTAAGGGGAAAGGGCAAATGTGACCCACCGCCTCAATTTGGTCTTATGTAGCGAAATTGTGTTTTTGGATAAAAGTAGAGACTCGGAGCTCCAAAATGGTATGTCATACACTGCAGTTGAGGAAAAATTGGGAAAGTAATTCTGCTTCGAAAGTTGATAGACTTGTAACCTCACTTTTGAGAAAATGGCCCTTGAATGTGTTGGTTAACCTACTGGAGAGCTCTTCTTTGTCTACACCTATTCAGCATCATTCACACCCACTTAAGCCTTAGCCTCACCCATCTCTTTAAGGATTCACATGGGAGGCCATGTGCTAAACAGAGTGAGTTAGGTAGTGTAGTAAACAACCAAAGATTTCATGACTAAAAGTGGTGAAAGTAGTAGCCTACAATATGAAAAAACTCCAGGTAAAAATGCACTTGATCTTGGCCTATATTCTCATCTGACTTTGAAAGTGTCCAGATAAAGTATTGTATAAATATTGTTAGATGATGTTCACCCCCCCCCCCCCCCCCCCCCCCCAGCCACATCTAGCTAAGTGGATGGGTCACTATTGTTAGACATGTACACATGTTCGTGAAATACAATAAACGGCCGTAATTACACCCAGACACACCTGGCTAACTGGATGGGTCAGGTAATCATTCTCTTATGAAGTGGAGTCTTTTGTTTAGACATGTAGCTAGCTAGCTAAACAATGAACCATAATCCCAACCCATAGCTGCAGTACAGATGGATTGTCATAGCTAGCCACTATGCATGAAATACTGGAGTATGAATCTGCAGGTAGCTAAAGCTAACCAACTAGGTTCAATGGTAGCTAGCTAACATTACGCTATAACTAACAATGCAATATAACTAACAATGGCTTTCTGTGATACGAATAATATTACTATACAGATCATACACGTAAAGTTAGCTAGCAAGCAAGCAAGTTAACATTCGCAAGTTAGTCAACAGTACACTTTAACTTGCAATGAAAACGACTTTGACAAAATGAGAAACATCTAATATCTGAAAATATAGCTAGACTCTTACCATATACATGGATGAACGCTTCACGGCAGTGTCTTTTCCGTTTGGTTTGTAGCTAGCTACAGCTTGTTTTGCCCGTTGTTGTGTCAAGTCATTCCGGTTCACACTGACCTTTTGCAGAAAAGTAGTCCATCACAACTTATCCCACTAATCTTTGTCGATAGCTCCTGCTAAATCCTGGGCAGTGACGTTATTGAGAGCAGTAGCAACACTTTTGCAGGTCTCCATGGCTAACGTTGTATCTTTCAAAAACGCAGTGGTAGCAAGGATTATCTACACGTACTGAGAAGCTCATGTTATAGACAGAAGCATGCTACATGGCAGACCAATCAGAACTCAAATCTCGGCATGTCCAGCCCATCCATTATCTCAGCTAATCATGGCTAGCGGGAAGGTTCCTGTATTTTTCCATGGCTCAACCAACAAGGCTCATAATTAAAAATGTGTATTCAAATTTACAGATGGCATACACGTTTCTTATTAAGGCACATGAAAGTTCACATATTCCAAAAAGGCATAAAAAAATAATTTTTATTTGATTTATTTTTTATCTCGAATGCCTCTCCTGTGAAGTAGTGACTTGTGACATACACCTAGCTTCTTGAAACAGGTCACAAATGGCAGATTTATCATACTGTTTTTTTCACCTCTGTTTAGATTGGAGTGACTGTGCTGTCCAGGATTCAGGCTCATATTCTGACTAAGACCCGGGCAGCTGATGGAATCCTGCTCAACGCCTGCTGCCCTGGCTGGGTCCGCACTGACATGGCAGGCCCCAAGGCCCTCAAGAGCCCTGAGGAAGGAGCACAGACTCCTATCTATCTGGCACTTCTTCCTGAAGGGGCGAAGGAGCCACATGGACAGTTGGTGTGGGACAAGACCGTTCAGGAATGGTAGAGTGGAGGCAGCAGGAAGTTTACCTCATCTCAATCAGAGACTTGAGGAAAATTGCACAAAAAGGTTCCGCCAAATTCACATGACAAAAAACACATTGCAACAGAGGGTTGTGGAGATATCTTTGCTTTTTTTTCTTTATATGATTTAATGTGATTAATTTACATAAATAACGCTCTGGAGTACTTTGATTGTATTGAAGGCCTGTTATTCTTTCAAAAAGTTCAATGATGTAAAGAAATAAAATAGATTGATAATAATGTCTGAGACAGTGATTTACTGGAAACTCTTGTTCAAAGTTGGAACTTGGTTTATTGAATTGAGCCTCTAGGGCATAGTTCCCCAACTGGCGGCCTGATTTTTATTTGGCCCCAACAGTTTTATTTGTTATTGCACTGAGAAGAGGGAAATGTGAAAAGAAGTGTGGCGCAGGTGTCTGCAAGCACAAAGACTCTCACATGCACTCAACCTTGAGTGAGAGCCAACCCTATCACATTGACCTGACATAGCATAACAATTTCATTCAAGCTGCCTGTTGAGATGGTGACATATTCAGAGTGTGAATTAAGGCATGAGCCCCCCTAAATGCAACAAAAACAAACTTAATAATGCTAATTTAACCATTATCCTATTGGTATTAAATGCAATGTGCACTGCTACAGTGGTAAATATTAAAATAAAAACATATTCCAAATTAAACAAACACCCCCACCTCTGTGTCCATAGCCGCAGGAAGTAGGGGTGCTGTAGCACCCCGTGATAAATTTCAATAATATAGCCAAAATGAGGCTATTAAAAAATAATTTCCCCCTACATTAAATTACTCCTGTCCGAACAGACATAAATAAAATATTTTGAAATACTACACCAGAGAGCATAATTTTGCTGGAGGATCAATAGCTTCTAAAAAATTGCTGTGGATTAAGTTTCATCACAACCACTTGCAGTCGGGAAGGATGCAATTTGGGCAGCATGCGTGCCAAATATAGAACAGCTTGTTAAATTGTGGCCATTGATATAATCCATAGAAGGACTTCAGAACCTCTAACCCTGGCACTTTGACTGTTAAATTCATGGGTTCACTAGCAATGGCTGCCAGTCCTGACTTGAATGGGAACTGCCTATCTATGGGATATACAGTATTCTACTGTACAGTCGTGGCCAAAAGTTTTGAGAATGACACAAATATTAATTTTCACAAAGTTTACTGCTTCAGTGTCTTTAGATATTTTTGTCAGATGTTACTATGGAATACTGAAGTATAATTACAAGCTTTTCATTAGTGTCAAAGGCTTTTATTGACAATTACATGAAGTTGATGCAAAGAGTCACTATTTTCAGTGTTAACCCTTCTTTTTCAAGACCTCTGCAATCCGCCCTGGCATGCTGTCAATTAACTTCTGGGCCACATCCTGACTGATGGCAGCCCATTCTTGCATAATCAATGCTTGGAGTTTGTCAGAATTTGTGGGTTTTTGTTTGTCCACCTGCCTCTTGAGGATTGACCACAAGTTCTCAATGGGATTAAGGTCTGGGGAGTTTCCTGGCCATGGACCAAAAATATCGATGTTTTGTTCCCCGAGCCACTTTGGAAAGGTGCTCCATCATGCTGGAAAAGACATTGTTCGTCACCAACTGTTCCTGGATGGTTGGGAGAAGTTGCTCTTCGAGGATGTGTTGGTACCATTCTTTATTCATGGCTGTGTTCTTAGGCAAAATTGGGAGTGAGCCCACTCCCTTGGCTGAGAAGCAACCCCACACATGAATGGTCTCAGGATTCTTTACTGTTGGCATGACACAGGACTGATGGTAGCGCTCACCTTGTCTTCTCCGGACAAGCTTTTTTCCAGATGCCCCAAACAATCGGAAAGGGGATTCATCAGAGAAAATGACTTTACCCCAGTCCTCAGCAGTCCAATCCCTGTACCTTTTGCAGAATATCAGTCTGTCCCTGATGTTTTTCCTGGAGAGAAGTGGCTTCTTTGCTGCCCTTCTTGACACCAGGCCATCCTCCAAAAGTCTTCGCCTCACTGTGCGTGCAGATGCACTCACACCTGCTTGCTGCCATTCCTGAGCAAGCTCTGTACTGGTGGTGCCCCGATCCCGCAGCTGAATCAACTTTAGGAGACGGTCCTGGCGCTTGCTGGACTTTCTTGGGCACCCTGAAGCCTTCTTCATAAAAATGTAACTGCTCTCCTTGAAGTTCTTCATGATCTGATAAATGGTTGATTTAGGTGCAATCTTACTGGCAGCAATATCCTTGCCGGTGAAGCCCTTTTTGTGCAAAGCAATGATGACGGCACGTGTTTCCTTGCAGGTAACCATGATTGACAGAGTAAGAACAATGATTCCAAGTACCACCATCCTTTGGAAGCTTCCAGTCTGTTATTCGAACTCAATCAGCATGACAGAGTGATCTCCAGCCTTGTCCTTGTCAACACTCACACCTGTGTTAACAAGAGAATCGCTGACATGATGTCAGCTGGTCCTTTTGTGGCAGGGCTGAAATGCAGTGGAAATGTTTTTTGGGGGATTCAGTTCATTTGCATGGCAAATAAGGACTTTGCAATGAATTGCAATTCATCTGATCACTCTTCATAACATTCTGGAGTATATGCAAATTGCCATCATACAAACTGAGGCAGCAGACTTTGTGAAAATTAATATTTGTGTCATTCTCAAATCTTTTGGCCAACGCTGTATTCTAGTCAATGCCACGCCGACATTGCTCATCCTAATATTTATATATTTCTTAATTCAATTTTTTTACTTTTAGATGTGTTAGATACCACTGCACTGTTGGAGCTAGGAACAAGCATTTCGCTACACCCTTTGATGGCACCCTGGAGAAGTGTGCCCTTCACTGATGAATCCCGGTTTCAACTGTACCGGGCAGATGGCAGACAGTGTGTATGGTGTCATGTGGGCAGGCAGTTTGATGATGTCAACGATGTGAACAGAGTGCCACATGGTGGCAGTGCGGTTATGGTATGGGCAGGCATAAGCTACGGACAACGAGCACAATAGTATTTTATCGATGGCAATTGGAATGCACAGAGATACAGTGACGAGATCCTGAGGCCCAATGTCATGCCATTCATCCACCGCCATCACCTCATGTTTCCGCGTGATTATGGATGGCCCCATGTCGCAAGGATCTGTATACAATTACTGAAAGCTGAAAATGTCCCAGTTCTTCCATGGCCTGCATACTCACCAGACAAGTCACCCATTGTGCATGTTTAGGATGCTCTGGATCGACGTGTACGACAGTGTGTTCCAGTTCCCGCCAATATCCAGCAATTTCGCACAGCCATTGAAAAGGAGTGGGACAACATGCATGAAACAAAATGTTGGTTACACCATATACTGACTGGTTTTCTGATCCACGCCCCTACTTGTGTTTTAAGGTATCTTTGACCAACAGATGCATATCTATATTCCCAGTCACGAGAAATCTATAGATTAGGGCCTAATGAATTGACATTTTTTTTTAAATAATTTAAATTTACTGATTTCCTTATGTGAACTGTAACTTAGTCAAATATAAAAAATTGTTATATGTTACGTTTATATTTTTGTTTGGTGTAATTCTAAATATAGCATCAACATTTTGAAAATCTGATTTCCACCTGATTGTCTGCAGCCGGCTCTGATCGTAGGGTAGGTCTAATGAAACAGGCAGGGAGAGCTGTTAGCTCATCCGTGGTGTTCGGCAAACCCTCAATTTGCTAGCCCTTAGCTCTACGTGACATCGACTGTGCCAAAAATTCATGCTGAAGTAGCAAAGTTGATATCCATATTTAAAAACACAGGGTAGCTACAGTTATTGTTATGTGGTCTTAAACATTATTTTGAGTTAATAGGGGGAGTACAAGGGGAGGGTCCTGTGAAAATATTTTTAACGTTGGGGGGTTTAATGACACCAAGAGTTGGGCCAGCCCCCCTTCCCCAAGTAAATGTTGAATTGTCCCTAATTGTCGGCTGTCGGAGATTTTAGCACTAAATTACTCATGGCATTGCATGCATAGGCCTATAGGCTTAGGCGTCCACTGTATGATAATATAAAAAATATATATTTAGATATGTCGGCGGCATGTTACAACACACCAACATGCATTTCTTTATCCTTGTAAGACAGGATACTGCGTCTGCTATACAAATATACACGTACAGAAGGAGGCTAATTCATTTTTTTTATTATCAGAATTTAAAAAAATAAAGATTAGCATTATATTGTTTGATTATAGGAGTAACTCTGGTAAGCCTAAAACATTCTTCCTCACCTCAGGTTCAACTGCAAAAGGCCAATAATCAAATCAAATTTTATTTGTCATATACACGTTTAGCAGATGTTATTGCGGGTGTAGCAAAATGCTTGTGTTTCTAGCTCCAACACTGCAGTAATATCTAACAATTCACAACAATACACACAACCTAAAAGTAAAATTATGGAATTAAGGAATAAATATTAGGATAGGCAATGTCGGAGTAGCATAGACTAAATACAGTAGAATATTATACAGTATATACATATGAGATGAGTAAAGCAAAAATATGTAAACATTATTAGTGACTAGTGTTCCATTATTAAAGTGGCCAGTGATTTCAAGTCTATGTATATGGGGCAGCAGCCACTAAATAGCCGCCTAGCTATTTAACACTCTGATGGCCTTGAGATAGAAGCTGTTTTTCAGTCTCTCGGTGCCAGCTTTGATGCACCTGTACTGACCTCACCTTCTGGATGATAGTGGGGTGAACAGGCAGTGGCTCGAGTGGTTGTTGTCCTTGATTATCTTTTTGGCCTTCCTGTGTTATCAGGTGCTGTAGGTGTCCTGGAGAGCAGGTAGTTTGCCCCCGGTGATGCGTTGGGCAGACTGCACCACCCTCTGGAGAACCCTGCAGTTTCGGGTGGTGCAGTTGCCGTACCAGGCGGTGATACAGCCCGACAAGATGCTCTCAATTGTGCATCTGTAAAAGTTTGAGGGTTTTAGGTGCCAAGCTGTTGCACTGTTGCGCCTTCTTCACTGTCTGTGTGGACCATTTCAGATCGTCAGTGATGTGTGCGCCAAGGAACTTGAAGCTTTTCACCTGCTCCACTGCAGTCCCTTCGACGTGGATAGGGGCGTGCACCCTCTGCTGTTTCCTGAAGTCCACGATCAGCTCCTTTGTTTTATTGACATTGAGTAAGAGGTCATTTTCCTGGCAGCACACTCCCAGGGCTATCACCTCCTCTCTGATGGCTGTCTCGTTATTGTTGGTAATCAGGCTGTGTTGTGTTGTCTGTGGATCTATTGGGGCGGTAAGCAAATTGAAGTGCGTCTAGGGTGTCAGGCAAGGTAGAGGTGATATGATCCTTAACTAGCCTCTCAAAGCATTTCATGATGAAGTCATGAAGACCTTTGCTTTCTTGGGTACAGGAACAATGGTGGACATCTTGAAGAAAGTGGGGACAGCAGACAGGGATAAGGAGAGATTGAATATGTGCGTAAACCCTCCAGCCAGCTGGTCTGCGCATGCTCTGAGGACGCAGCTAGGGATGCCGTCTGGACCGGCAGCATTGCGAGGGTTAACACGCTTAAATGTCTTACTCACGTCGGCCACGGAGAAGGAGAGCCCACAGTCTTTGGTGGCGGCCTGCGTCGGTGGCACTGTGCTATTCTCAAAGCGGGTGAAGAAGGTGTTTAGCTTGTACGGAAGCAAGACGTCGGTGTCCACGATGTGGCTGGTTTTCCCTTTGTAGTCTGTGATTGTCTGTATACCCTGCCACATACGTCGTGTCTGAGCCGTTGAATTGGGACTCCACTTTGTCTCTATACTGACGTTTTGCCTTTTTGATTGCCTTACAGAGGGAATAACTACACTGTTTGTATTCGGTCATGTTTCCAGTCGCCTTGCCATGATTAAATGTGGTGGTACGTGCTTTCAGTTTTGCGCAAATTCTGCCATCAATCCACAGTTTCTGGTTAGGGAAGGTTTTAATAGTCACAGTGAGTACAACATCTCCTATTCACTTCCTTATAAACTCGTTCATCGAGTCAGTGTATACGTCAATGTTATTGTCTGAGGCTATCCGGAACATATCCCAGTCCACGTGATCGAAGCAATCTTGAAGCGTGGAATCCGATTGGTCAGACCAGCATTGGATAGATCTAAGCACGGGCGCTTCCTGTTTTAGTTTCTGCCTATAAGAGGGGAACAACAAGATGGAGTCATGGTCAGATTTGCCAAAAGGAGGGCCGGGGAGGGCCTTGTATGCATCGCGGAAGTTCGAGTAACAGTGGTCGAGTGTGTTACTCGCTCGTGTACTGCAACCGATATGCTGATAGAATTTAGGTAGCCTTGTTCTCAGATTAGCTTTGTTAAAATCCCCAGCTACAATAAATGCAGCCTCAGGATATATGGTTTCTAGTTTGCGTAAAGTCCAGTGAAGTTCCTTGATGGCCGTCTTGGTATCCGCTTGCGCGGGGATATACACGGCTGTGACAATAACCGAGGAGAGTTCTCTTGGGAGATAATAGGGTCGGCATTTGATTGTGAGGAATTCTAGGTCAGGTGAACAAAAGGATTTGAGTTCTTGTATGTTGTTACAATTACTTCATGAGTCGTTAATCATGAAACATACACCCCCGCCCTTCTTCTTACCAGAGAGATGTTTGTTCCTGTCAGCGTGATGCACTGAAAATCCCGTTGGCTATAAAGACTCCAACAGCATGTCCCCAGCTAGCGATGTCTCTGTGAAACAGAGTATGTTATAATCCTGGATATCTCTTTGGAAAGAAACTCTTGACCTAATTTCGTCGACTTTGTTAACTAGGGACTGGACATTAGCGAGTAATATACTCGGAAGCGGTGGGTGGTGTGCGCGCATCCGAAGCCTCACTAGAAGACCGCTCCGGCACCCTCTCCTCCAACGGCGTTGTTTTGGGTCGGCCTCTGGAATCAGTTCAAATACCCTGGGAGGTGCAGACAAAGGATCCGCTTTGGGAAAGTTGTATTCCTGGTCGCAGTGCTGGTTGTCCTGGTAACTTGACGTCTCTCTGATATCCAATAGTTCTTCCCGGCTATACGTAATAACACTTAAGGTTTTCTGGGCTAACAATGTAAGAAATAATACATTAAAAAAACTAAATACTGCACAGTTTCCTAAGGGCTTGAAGCGAAGCTGCCATCTCTATCGGCCCCATCTTGTCAAAGACTTGATAAGTGGTGTGATGCAGATACATTTATTCAAAAGAGAATAATGACAAAAATATTGAGAGGACATTGATGCTATTGAACATTCATTATTTTAAGTAGTAAACCCAAACTAATCCCGTCTTAGCCTCTCTCTTTCCTCTATATTTACCAGGGAGCACAAATACTGCAACACAGTGACAATTAGTCAAGACTATTGACACACCCAGGACATGTCTAAACAACATTTTTTTAAACTCCATAAAGCACTACATATATTTTAAATAAAATAAGAAAACATTAACAAATCACTAAACATAAACAAATTCTCTGCTGGGAAAAGCTAAATGAAAAATGCAGACTTGAGACACCACCCAAACACAATTATAATAGTACCCTTCGTAAATGAATGTCTTGACTACATCCTGATTTCCAAGGGACAAGCATTTTACACTAAACCAGCGGCATCAAAAAGGATCAGCCCCCATTTTGTATCTCTATGAGTACAAGGAAATACAATGGACAAGAAAATAGAGAGACGTGCAGTAATTCTAGCTACACTTGCAGGACTTAACAATCATATTGGACAACTGCTCCACCTGTGAAAAAAAAGTACATTCAATGGATTGACATTATAAATAAGTATTCAAACCCAGCAGCTGTGTTGACTATGATTTCAATTCGGTGAGGATGTTATGAGAGTTTAATTTGATACTTCTAACTATACAGTATTCACTAACCTTGTGTTGTCTCCCCACATAATAGATAATGGGTAGGGGCTCCAAGACCTGTGGAACACAGCAGGGTTGGGCAGAGGCTCCGGGGTTGTGGTGCTTATACAGAGCCAGTACCTGTGGTTGGGTAAACAACACTAGATATCTCACTGAACAGACCATCTCCCCCCGTGGCTATACAGCTTCTGAATACTGAACACCCCAACTGTACAGATTCTTTAAAGACAGTTAACAATAGGGACGTCTATAGAAACATGACTGGTAGCATTACCTGGGAATACTTGTTTTCTGTGTTCCATATATAGGTGCAGGGGCCGATGCAGTAGTTAGCAAAGTAGCCAGTGGGTTCATGGATCCACTTCCAGCCCAGGTCCTTACGGAAGTCAATGTAAAGTCTTCGCACACAGCAACTCTCCGATTTGCTGGGGGGATACACACATCTAGGAGTTATACACCTTATTTCTTACAAACAGGGAGTTAACAGGGCGCTAACAGGGAGCTAACAGGGCGTTAAGAGGGTGTTAACAGGGCCTCTAAGTAGGTCTAGGGTTCGGGTTAGTATATCTATCTGGCAAAAGAGATTAACTTTGTTGGTACACATTTAAGAGACATGAATTGATCGTTCTAAATGTGCTCTTGGGCCGTTGGAATAAAGGATAGTCTCACTCTGAGCAGATCTCTTCAGTAGTGGTTTGTCGTTTCTTCCGAGAGCTAAGCTGGCTGTGGCGTTCCACAGGAAGTGACATCAGTAAAATGTGAGGCTTTGATGGCATTTTCATGGCTAGTGTTTCTGTATCTCCCCTCAGCTTGTTCATCCCTATCATATAAAACATTGACACCTGTCAGGCAAGAGATTCATAGTGGAGGTTTTGGCAGAAAACGTATGGCTTGAGTTGATTTCAATACAGTGAATGGAGTAAACTGCAAATACCTGATATTTCGAAGAGGAATTCCTCCATTTGTTTCCCACAATCACAAGGCAACTTCAATTGGAATCCCTGCTCCTCTCCTGTAAAGTGTTGCAAAAATACTAATATAATGGTGTATCAAACTTATTTTTAAACCTGAAGGAATAGGTATACTGTTTTAGGTGTAAAAGTCTGTTGGACAGTTCTTTCACATGCTTTGTCACTTCAATCAGACACAGATTTGTAACAGGATATGATTGTCTGTATTGCAACATACTGTTTGTGTTATGTAATTATATCTACAACCCTAAAGGAAATTGTAACTTACCAGCCCCTTGCAGCCACTCATTCAGAGTCTGTGTAACATCAAAGGACACCCAGCGATTGGCCCATTCCTTGGAGACAAAATGGGACTTCAGGTAACGTGCCTTATCTCCAACTCCTCTGTAGAGTTCCAGCCTCTGCTCGTTGTCTTCGATCTTGCCACGGTTCTTGATGAGGAGACGGAGCTCAGCTTGAGAGAGCAGTCGATCAGTCCCCAATACTGACCGCATCTCAGACATGTTGAAGAGCATCTGGTGCTTACTGGTGTTCTCACCTTGGAAAGGAGAGTCAATATGATTTTTTGTACTTTCTACTACTGGACCGGTCAGTGCGGGAGAGGGGGTATAGAGAAAGAAAGAGAAACCGAAAGAGAAGCTGCATTTTACCATAGTACTGGTAATAAAACTATTGTGGATAGATTCTGTCATATAAAGGCACTCTCAGAGAGAGGCGAATGCAGTTTCAGGTTTGGCCTCAAATGCTATCTGCCGGAGCCAAAATGACCCCTGTGAGTCTGTAACAATAATTACACATTGACAGGGACGCTGAGGAAGTGAGGCTCTGCTCTGGAAGCTAGATCACACCATGCTGCTGTATTACAATAAACCAATGGCATCAAAAAGGATCTAATCAGAGGGCACGGTCCTGAGAGCTTCTGGCGCAAACCTAACCTGCTCAGAGTTACTGCCTGAACAACAAGTTTACACTGTAGCGATGTATACTGTCTTTTAGACAAAAAGGGGGAAGGACCCAGCAAAGGGAAGGAAACATCTGGTAGGGAGAGGTAAAAGGTTGACGCAGGCCGTGGTTTTACATACAGCAGACAGGGCCATTGCAGTCAGTTCAGTAAACCAATGGAAGAAACACCCATTTTCAGTCAACAACCTTATCTAAAGGACATAATTATACAAATGTACATCCTAAAAATGATCCACCAACTGCAGTTTATGCATTTGCTCAGTCATAAACTACAGCACCACTTCAAATGTATCTTATTCACGACATGCGACAAGGTTGAAATAGCCTTAATAATAATTTGCATGTCTACCAAAGCTCTCTGCATCATCCTGCGCTCCTCAATCCAGGGTGGTGAAAAGTTAGACAGATGCTACATGGTATACAGAGATAGCAGACCTTTTATTTTCGAGGGCAGAACCTGAGTCATTTAACAGCACGTACTAAGTCAAGTGTTCCTTCCTGCCAGCTATTCAGATAACCAGAATAAGCACACAGTAATCAGTCAGAGGAAACCACTGGCCCCATCCATCTGTCTTACCCTCCACATTGTAAGTGACAATATGGTCTAATGTTATTACACTCCAAATATGGGTGCGATGATCAAAGATTATGACAACAAGCAAAATATACACAATGCCTACTTTTTTGCATTGCTATGCAATTACCATGGTGAAGGCCTGTGGTTAGCTAGCTTGTTTATATCTTAAATCTACCTTTGAAGATCCCCCTACACACATCAACCATTTAACACGCCTATACTTGACTGAAGTGAGGCTAGAGAAGCATCCACTTTAACTTGACAAGCCAGAGCCTGTGTAAGCAGCAGGATGTGTGTGCATGTAGACAGCATGCATGGATATATCTACTCACTTTGTTTCATGTTGAACTTGTGGACCTCCTTTGCAAAGTATGCCTCCTCCTCTGCATCCGGATTAGGCGGTATGTACGTTTGCACCTGCTCCTCACTCAGCTCCACTGTGCTGTTGTAGATGGACATCAGGGAAGCTGGGACCTTCTCGGTGTCTCCCTCCTGGTCAATCTCTGGCTCCTTGGGCATCCGCAGCTTGCTCAGTATCTGTCCACGGATGGCCTCAATACGTTTCCTCTTCACCAGCTCCAAGTCCAGAGACTTACAGGTGGACATGGTGTCACTCCGGCACACATATTCCAGCATCAATAAGGCAGTCAGCATCAAACACACTGCCCTCATTGCACACTTTAAAGAGGAACAATGTCTATGACAGCAGGCTTTCAGAGTTGACTATTATGTGGATTTACCGTCCTGTTTGAGCCTGTTGCATGAGCTGATTTCAATGTACTTCTCCTGCTGCTGTCACAACAACCCAGGAGGCTTCAGTATCTCAAGTTGAGTTCCTCAGAGACTGGTGCTAGCTCTGGAGCCGAGGTCAGATCCCAGACGAGAACCACATAGAGTTCACCACCAAAAGAGCTCAGCCTAAACTGAGTCACTGTCTCGCTGGCATGGTGCCTCACAGACTCTCACAGTGCTCCCTAGAGGCAGTCTCAATTCATGAATGAATGAACTACAGCACATCACCACATTACTCCCCGTCCCTGGGACCCAATTTAAAATAACAAACAAGCTCTTAGGAGACCCTGTGTAAACTGAGATTTGGAAAGTAACAGAGGAATATCTCAATGAAAATTGTCAAGTTGTCTCAACTGTCTTCCCAACTCTCTATAAAAATGTATTTATGTTCAAATCAGTTAACAAATTGTTTTGGCAAATGTGACAGTCTCTTCCTACACCGTTATTGAATATAAGTTTTAGTCAGCTGACTCACTTCCTTCATCAGATAAACTGCTTCAGACTAAGCCAAAGCAAAGGGCCATATCATTAGTCTAGAAGAGCACAATATTGACAAATGTAAATGTCTAAACCAGTTCTACATAAATACATGCACACAACATACCGTATTGCATAAAGCACAAGAAATGTTGTAAAAAAAACAACTTCCTTGCTTTAATTACTTAACCATTTCAAATGTTCCAAGACCGATGCTGTGTCATTCACTAGATGCACTTTCCCATGCTAAACTTGAGAGAACACCCAAGACAGAGATCCACCACAAAAAAATGAAAGAGCAGAGTAGACATCATAACAGCGTCATCTAACTCACCCACAGTTACAGCTCAGGCCCGCCTCCTTCTCTTTCTCTAGTCTACTATATCCAGATCCAGTCAATCAAAACGTTTCAGACTAAAACAAAGAAATAAGAAAAAAACAACACACCGTAGAAAACCATCTACCCTATTAGACCCTAGAGTTGTTAGTTTCAGCAGCCATCATCAGCCACTGATCTTTTCATTCCAGTTCCTGTTGCTTTTCTGTCTAGTTCCTGTCCTCTTGCACAAAAACAGTAGGAAGCTCTAAGTCCAGGAAGTGTGCAGCATTGTGAAACATCTGCCATTTCAAAGTATAGGGTTGCTGTTTCACATGGAAGAACCTAAATCAAATTGTATTTGTCACATGCGCCGAATACAATAGGTGTAGTCCTTACAGTGAAATGCTTACTTACAAGCCCTTAACCAACAATGCAGTTAAGAAAAATACCTAAAAAAAAAGTAACAAATAATTAAAGAGCAGCAGTAAAATAACAATAGTGAGGCTATATATAAGGGGTACCGGTACAGAGTTAATGTGCAGAGGCACCGGTTAGTCGAGGTCATTTAGGTAATATGTACATGGAGGTGGAGTTAAAGTGACTATGCATAGATAATAAACAGAGCGTAGCAGCAATGTAAAAGAGGGGGGTCAATGCAAATAGTCTGAGTAGCCATTTGATTAGATGTTCAGGAGTCTTATGGTTTGGGGGTAGAAACTGTTTATAAGCCTTTTGGACCTAGACTTGGCGCTCCGAGGATCACCGTGGCGGATGTGTTGTTACCTACCCTTACCCCCTGGGCGCGGCCCGTCAGGAAGTCCAGGATCCAGTTGCAGAGGGAGGTGTTTAGTCCCAGGGTCCTTAGCTTAGTGATGAGCTTTGAGGGCACTATGGTGTTGAACGCTGAGCTGTAGTCAATGAAGAACATTTTCACATAGGTGTTCCTTTTGTCCAGGTGTGAAAGGGCGTAGAAGAATAAACCCTGTCTATTACAGACAGAAGCAACAATGCTAGGACCAATATGTACAGACAATAGTATAAAGATATATATCCCCAGATGGTGCAATAGAGATTGCATCATCTGTGGATCTGTTGGAGCGGTATACAAATTGGAGTGGATCAAGGGTTTCTGGGATAATGGTGTTGATGTGAGCCATGACCAGCCTTTCAAAGCACTTCATGGCTACAGATGTGTGCTACCGGTCGGTAGTCATTTAGGCAGATTACCTTAGTGTTCTTGGGCACAGCGACTACGGTGGTCTGCTTGAAACATGTTGGTATTACAGACTCAGACAAGGAGAGGTTGAAAATGTCAGTGAAGACACTTGCCAGTTGGTCAGCGCATGTTCGGAGTACACGTCCTGGTAATCCGTCCAGCCCTGCGGCCTTGTGAATGTTGACCTGTTTAAAGGTCTTACTCACATCAGCTACAGAGAGCGAGATCACAGTCGTCCGCAGCAGATGATGCTCTCATGCATGTTTCAGTGTTACTTGCCTCAAAGCGAGCATAGAAGTAATTTAGCTTTTCTGGTTGGCTTGTGTTAACTGGTTGATATGCTAAATTCAATAGACTTTCAAGTGCTAAAAACAGAGTATCATCCAAATAGACTGACATGGATACAATATATTCGTAGTTAATATATTTTGTCTCAACTCTGTGTTTACCTACTATCAAACATTAATAATAAGTACTTCATAATATTACAGAAAATATTGATGAGTGCATTAATTGTGCCTATCAGTAATGGCACTTGCAAGCCTAACTTTGAGTGAATATTTGTACAGCAAAAAGATGTAAGTTATGTTAAAGATCAAAGGCATCAGGTTTGGTACATTGTATTGATTTATTTACATAATTCTACTATATAAAACACAAGGAATTCATAGAAAAGTATCAAACTGAAATTGTTCGCATTGTTTAAAATACAACCTCGATGATATGAAATGTTCTAAAAAATATTGACAATCGGGAAGGCAGATGGTGTTGAAAGGTTCTTCTCAGCATGTATGCCACATCAACGCATCTCACAAGGCAAAATATCTCATCTGACCTTCTTTTATGTACCCCGGTGCAGATATGGTCCAAATCCACACCGCCCCCACCCACTAACAATACAGTGCTCCATTCAGGCTTCCCTCCATTCACCCTTTGCTGTCCCATCTCTACATTTCAGCTCTCTACACCATATCTGTCAAAATGTCGCATGATGATGCCGAGCTCCAGCTCCACAGTGCCCATAGCAACTGTGTGCAGCCTATATCTGTCCGCCCCACTGTATACGAGGTCTGGGGAGCGCAGCTGGGGACCTCCACCCACAAAGGTTTGAGCTATCTGCTCTTGCCAGGATCCCAGTGGTCTCCAGGTCACACAGCGTACATGGTGGTGCCCTGGGCTGGAGGGCACATGGCAATATCCATAACCATACAGCTGACAGCGCCCAAATGAATCCTGGTGCCAAACCTGCAGGTGAAGCTTGGGCCAACCTGAAGGGGAATAAAAGACAAACGAGTCTTACCCTGAAAACTAGGCTTGGTAGATGTGACTATGTATATACTGTAACTAGCTTTCGATTTACGTCTGTGATGAACTGTTACTTTGAAATTGACAGGAACCTAGTTTGTTACCTTGCAGTCCTTTAGTGGTGTAGTGCAGATCAATGGGATGACTCCAGTATGCCATATCCCCCGTCTGAGGCAAATCCACCTGGGTCTGCCCCTCCTTCAGGCCAGAGAGAAGTCTCCATGCACCTCCTTACATAACGAGATAAGTGTTGTTGGAAACTGAGAATCACAACCATAACGGATAAGGTCAAGTATACATCATACTCAATAAAATAATCTGATTATAACGAAAAACACCTGTATGAATTCCCCATTTACAGAAGAGACTGCTCTGAGGGAAGCCGCTAGCCCCAACGATCTGACCGATAATGTGCAGCTCTGCCATTACCGGTATCTGTGCAGCTTCTTTGCCTGCAGGTAGAGAACATAATAACGTTGAATTGGTGGAAATCTCTGTTTACAGTCACTAGTTAGCTGGGATTAACGTTAGTTAAGAGTAACGTTAGCTAGCCTCGTAGGGTCAAAAGATACATTCGTCAACATAGCTGGCCTGCAAAATGGTTGTTGGTTAGCTAGCAAGCTAGCACGTTTGATTAACTAACGTTTCAACAATTTATATAAAAGATTGACAGTGAAAAACAATAATAATGTAAAAAAAACATACCCCAAGGATTCACTCAGATGAAAATACCGAAGCCACCATGATCCTAATTTCCTTGGAAACCAAACAGGAAACTACGGAAGCTGACGATAGAAAGCAGGCAAAGCGCGCATTCAAAATCCACAGATAGAAGATTTGACTGCTCTGTTCCCTTCTTTCGACAGTCAGTATGGATTCTTGGATGACCTTGTAGGAAACTAGGGAAATGAATTGTCCACTAGTTTATTGCTATGGAAGTGTTTTCTTACACATACACTGCACAATAGTATAGCTGGCTGTGTATATTTCTATCAATAAAATATATGTAACGTAGGGGAGAGTGGTGTCAGTTGAGCCAAATGGTCTATGCGTGCGCCACCCTTGTTTCTAGGAAACAACGCACAAAATTCATATTTTGACCAAATATTTAGGATGAGGTCATCATTTCATGTAGTCTGTGAAGGAAGAAACCACGTGGGAAAAAAGTGGTAAGCAAGTTATGTCCAAATAATGGATTTTCACCAAGTCAAATTAATATATTGTGTTAGAGATTTGATTATGCTTGCTTGTATCTAATCCAAAATAGATCATTTTAGGATTGTTTTATACACCAGTTGGGGTCTCTATAAGCTTCAATATGTTGCACTAAACCTAGCATCAGTGGTGGAAAAAGTTTCCAAATGTTATACTTGAGTAAAACTATGTATATCTTAATAGAAAATTACTCAAGTAAAAGTGAAAGTCACCCAGAAAAATACTACTTGAGTAAAAGTTTGAAAGTATTTGGTTTTAAATATACTTATGTTTCAAAAGTAAATGTAATTGATAAAATATACTTAAGTATCAAAAGTAAAAGTATAAATAATTTCAAATTCCTTATAGTAAGCAAACCAGCACCATTTTTTTTATTTTTTAAATTTACAGATAGCCAGGGGCACACTCCAACACTCAGACATAATTTACAAGTGAAGAATTTGTGTTTAGTGAGTCTGCCAGATCAGAGGCAGCAGGGATGACCAGGGATGTTCACTTGATAAGTGCGTGAAATTGACAGTAAAAGTAAAAGTTGTCAAAAATATAAATAGTAATGTACAGATACCCCCAAAAACGACTTAAGTATTACTTTAAAGTATTTTTACGTAAGTATTTCATACCACTGCCTAGCAGGAAGTGCATCCTTGTAGCTGTGTGGGCTAATATAGTCAAAATGTTTGCCTTGGGTAAGTTTAGCCAATGGCTATGGGGTAAGATGAGCCAATATGTTTGAGCCAATGGCAAGTTGAGCAAATGTCAGTGTTTCTTCCCAGACGTAATGCAAAGTATTATCGCTGGGATATGAGGTAACAACAGGGCCTGGCATATGTCACAAGTGTAAAAAAAAAAGTACAATGTTTTTTTTTTAGGTGATAAGCCTGTATTGAAATATGCTTAAAGATGCACTATGCAGAAATCGCTCCAACATTTCCTGGTTGCTAAAACTCTAATAGACGCCTAATTTCTATTTATTTGACAAAATAACTATAGTATGTATGGAGAATCATTGTAACATCTAAACCACTGTGAAATATATTTTCCATAACCAAAAATATTGTTGTTTCAGATGTTTGAAGCTGGTGTTCAAAAACGAAATTAATAGAGCAAAACCAAAACTTAAGAACAGGAAGCATAGAAATAGCACACATAGAACAGATCTACCACTTCTTAGACTTTCTTTCAAGTAGGATGATAGATCTATAACTCACATTTATATGTGGATTTGGTCGGGTCGCCCAAAAAGTTACATATTGCCACTTTAAAATGATTGAAAGACAAGAAAGTGATTGTTATTGTGTTGAATTGTGTTTGTGAAATAAAGATAGACAGGGTTTTAAAAAGGTAGTGGTAATATTTCATTCAGTACAGTCATTTGTAGGCGGCTAAATCTACCCCATACCTAGGTAAGTTGTGCCAAGAGACCACTTTTTCTGTACAAGCTATGTTTTCAAAATTGTAATGTTTACATGAATTGTGATTATTTCCAGGTATACACAACATTCATAAATATATGTAGATATTTTTTAAATAAATAATACTATATTTCCCTTGACAGAGTGACGCTGAATGTAAAAAATTGCTCCACTTACCCCACTCACCCCTAATGTCATGATGCATTAATGTGTGCTAGGCTACACAAGGCTGCGTATTGCTCGCTATGGGTATGAAAGAGACAAGAAAGCACCAAACATTTTCTATCGAACCCTGGCATTTATTTAAGCAACATATAAATAAGGAAACGAAACAATGACAATGAACTTAGCTAACACATGGCAGAGCAAAAGTTAAGGAGATAGGTGTGGGGCAAATAGTTATAAAGACAAGGTATGCTTACATTACATTATTTAAAACAGCATCAAGAAATCCACGCTCTCTCCATAGCCAGAGGATGACAGTAGACAGGTTGTAACCAAATAAATTATATCAAAGATAAGATAAAATAGCTCAAATGTTTTGCATCAGTGCATATCACTTACAAAGGGTGGCAACAATAAGAGGCAATTATTGCCCTTGTATTTTCATAAAGGATGAACAGGAGGATTGAAAGTCTTGACGTTAGGTAAATCATAATTTCCCCCCTAGAATGAAAATCCCCCACAGTCAAAGGCATCAAAGTCTGAGTCTGCCCCCTCAAAGTCAAAGCTGTGGAAGTGAGGAGAGTCAACAACAGTCTGGTTGCAGGAGTGGTATGCCCCTGCTGAGCCCAGGTTAGAGAAGTCTGTGGTGGGCGGCAGGTCAGGAGGCCTTACGTCAGGATTAGCAGGAGAGCATGCACCCAGGTAACCCATGGCAGAGGAAGCAGCGGCCCCTCCCATTAGCAGATACACAGCCCTCACTGCCTGGGCATCATGGCTGGTGCCATGGCGCAGACAGCCCACTGAACGACTAGTCCCTTTGTCCCTCTTCATGTGGGGAGATTTCTGGCCTGTGGTGGAGGGTGGAGAGAGAGTGTCATGCACATCCTTAGTTGCTGTCTACGGCTTTTTTTTCTACAGACTCATCCAAAGAAAAACTTAAACAGTCACGTAGACAGTGGGTAAATTAATTCAGAGACAAAATTGCATAAACAAGTTTGTATAGCGATGTCCGTACGTCCCGTATTTCTCACCATTTTCCTTTTGTTGATTGTCGCCTGTGGTTGGCCCAGGAGAATTTGGCCCAACAGAGATTAAGCCAGGAGATCTTGGCCCAGGAGATCTCGGCCCAGGAGATCTTGGCCCAGAAGATCTTGGCCCAGGGTATCTTGGCCCAGGAGATAAGATCTCCATATCACTGAGCGGTGGAGTTGGGGGATCTTTGTCAGAAATGGGGTCTGGAAGCGGGTCTCTGTCAGTGATGCATCGTGTCGAAGCATTATGGCGTCTACAGGAGGACATTGGTGACGATACACTCTGTAGAGTAGAAAAGTGTATAGCTGTGATATCAAATCATTGAGGAAGAATACCCTTCATCTTGCAATGCTATCGCTCACAGTCACATCACTGACAATATTCCCAGTTTGTTCAAATGAGGAGGGCGAATTAAGATTCAAATTAAGGAGGCATAGACTCACCTCTCGCACTTTCCTCAGCATGTTGACCCATTGACTGAGGAGAAAATATGACACATTATTACTTCAGTAGTACTCAGAACATAGTTTCATCAACGAGAGATGAAAGAAAGTAAATCGCTGACACTGCACAATGCTGCCAACTCCAGTAATCCCATCCCACCCCAGCCTCTATCTCACATTGCTCTGCCAACTGACCTGCAGTCTTCTGCATTGTCAGCCAGTAGCAGCAGGAACTTCTCCTGAGGCAGGATCAGAGCAAAGCAGCAGTCCCTGCTTCCTCCAGAGGGCAGCTTGGGCAGGTCCAGGATCTCCCTGCCCTCCACGATGGCCTCACAGCCCCCCTGCAATGCCACCATCTGGTCAGGAGGGGACACTGCATCGCGACTCACCAACACACAGCCGTCAGCTGTCAATATGAGGTACCTCTCCTTCCATTGTTTGAACATAAAGCCACCTGGAAGTGAGAGGTGAAGGTTGGTAGAGCAGGGGACAGGAAGCAGGAAGAGTGCATGATGGATGGTGAGAGAGCGGAACAAACAAAGACGAAGCTCTTTAGAGGCACTTAGGACTACATACATTTTTCAGAACAGAAATATTTAACACCCAAAGCACGATGGCAGGATTAACCATGTGTGTTAGGTGTATACTTTTGTTTCAAAGTAGATTTGTTTAAGACTACTAAGAAACACTCTGTGGGACCCTGATTTAGCCCACTGCAGTACCAGGTTAAACTAACTTTTTCACAATGATGATGATAATGATGGAAGCAGTGTGCCAGTGGTTTCAAACATGTCCACTCTCTGCTTCCTATTCTCTCCTCCTTTAGGATTAAAACAAGTCACATGGTTGGAGGATCAAGGGGGGGCTGGACCAAGCAGATAATACTGCCTATAGCGTGCACTTGAACTAGAATAAACAGTGCCACACATCTGGATCCACTCACTACATCTGCAAACCAAAGTGATGCACTTCATCAGAGCATATAGGACAATCAGTCCAGGACAGGAGACAGTCTGAACAGCTGTTAGCCCACTAGCATATGGCATTTGACTGCATCATATGACCATGTCCTAGTTAATTGATACAAATGAGTTTGAACACCCTCTGATGTGGTCTGATCTAGTAATCTATTCTTGATCTATTCCTGCCCTAGATTGTCTGTGCCAGAACTCCAAAGCACTATTTTTCTCTGCATTTGCCCAACTAATTCCACGTTATGCAATGCATGGTATGTTGATGGAACATGCCCCACTTATTTTACATCAACAGAGTTTTTCCCCACCTAGTCAGCTCTGAGATTCAAACCAGCAACCTTTCGGTTACTGGCCCAAAGAGTTTAACCACTAGGTGTCCTGTATTTAGTCAATTTATACATGCTGTATTGATGCCCGTAAAGCTCAATAGATCTAGCTTAGCATCGGACATAGACTGTAAAACATTTCCCCGTTGTCATAATGCAAAAGAAGCTTGTCTGTTTATGCTAGCCATCATCTAATAAATATTTCTATGGATTTTACATAGGCTTCAGTTTTGTACCAAAACACACAACTAAAGATAATCATTATTTTACAGAAATTAATACATTTAAAAAAAACATCAATAAATGTACATTACAATAATAATTAAAGTAACAACCTACCAATTATTACTACCTAACAAAAATAACGAAAGTAAAAGAGAGGAGACCTAGTGTCTTACCATACTTCCTGAGAAATCCACGGTGAATCCCTGCAACACTCATATTTAAAGGTTAGCCTCCATGAGAGACAAGGCGCAAGAGATGGAGAGAGCAATGGCTGTATTTAGGAAGGATGCAAAGTGGGCTAGTGAGCATGCCTGTGTGTGTTTGGTATGTTTTAGTGCCGAGGCATAATCCCCATTCAGCTGGAGCATCCCACACAGGGGCAGTTCAGAAGCTTGGAATGAGATTGGGTTTACTGTCCTTAGGCAAGCCAAGTACAATCACATAAAAAACACATGCCAGTGCAAATCAAAAGTATAATACTGAAGTATGAATGGTCAAATCTAATGCAAAATTCCTAACCTACAAAATGACTTATAGCCTAACCATTTGTGCAACATTTTCACTCATGCATATAGAATTAGAGAAAGCACTCATTCACTGGGTAAAGCACATATAATCTGTACTGTCTATTGTGCTATTACTGACATGATGCATAACCACCAGCTTCTCTCTTCTCTTGAGCCACTTGATAGTATTTCCTATCGATACTTGCATGCACTAAAATCACTAAAACTTGCACTATGACTCAGTGATTTAAGGCCTCAATCACTAAAACATGCACTATGACTCAGTGATTTAAGTCCTCAATCACTAAAACTTGCACTATGACTCAGTGATTTAAGGCCTCAATCACTAAAACATGCACTATGACTCAGTGATTTAAGTCCTCAATCACTAAAACTTGCACTACGACTCAGTGATTTAAGTCCTCAATCACTAAAACATGCACTATGACTCAGTGATTTAAGTCCTCAATCACTAAAACATGCACTATGACTCAGTGATTTAAGGCCTCAATCACTAAAACATGCACTATGACCTTAGTGATTTATGTTCTCAATCAATAAAACGTGTATTATGACTCAGTGATATAAGTTCTCAATCAATAAAACATGCACTATGACTCAGTGATTTAAATCCTCAATAATTGGTGTATTTCTTAATCTTAATCCCATTAACACTTTTATGTGAAGTCAACAACAACCCCCTGTGGTGGGGTGCGATGAGATCACACTGACAATCCCTCACTGTCTTTTGACCCCAGATTATGGCGGCCGCTAGGGATTGCTATATCTCTCCACAGATGGTTTGTGGGAAATGGGAATGGACAAACTGATACCATGTTAATCTTTAATAACCTATGTGAATGTTGCAGCATAAATCCCATATGGTTTTAAAATATCATACATGGAACAGACATTAAGCATTTTGCTGCAGGATAACAGTCATTCACATCTCTGCAGATAAACACTTTATTTGTTTGTTTTTCATAACAACTTTAACAATGAAAACTGACATTAAGTTTTCTCATACGCGCATCCATCCTTTATCATATGCTAGCATATTCTTTCAGATCATGTATAACATCTTGTTTTTCAAGCCTGGCTGTGAGGACCAACAGGGTGTGTAGGCTTTTGCTCCGGCCCAGCACCGTCAAACAAGGTTAATTTTAGGCTTCATAATTATTAGTTGATTATTTGAATCAGGTAGTATTAGCCATCGATGAACCGCTAGGACTATGATTGAAGAGCACTGCTATGGCATGAGATTATGCTGTTCTGGCCTAGGACATTTTATTGCAGTGTTGTGATTCTAAGAACATCCACAAGGGCGCAGCAATGCCCCATGTACTGTATGTTGTATGTTTTTTATGTTGCCATGAAATAGGGTTGTGACTAGATGGAGTACAGCTACGACCGAAAGTGACTTTTCGTAGCAGGTTATGAGAACGTTTTAGCTAACCTTAACCGGTTTCCTAACCTACTACGTTAATTCTCCTAAACTGCTGCGTAAATTCTATTAACTACTAAATCCGCTGTTTCCTCATTTTAGAAACACATCCGGCTAGTTTTGAGGAGTGAAATTTGCCACTCAAATTAGATTGATTTTATTGACATAACTTTAATGATAAAAAAGTAGTCTTATACATTTGTTTTTGCATGTGTAAAGTCTGCTGTCTCTAAGATAATAATCTTGGCAAAAACAAATGTAGACATTTCACTGTTTTCTCAACTGACTGGGATAACATGTTATGACAGTGGATTTAGATGTGGAAAAATTGTTGATTCAACCTTTTTTTGCCCAGTGGTTAATGTCTACATTTGTTTTTGCCACGTTTATTCTGTGACAGACACCTTAATGCATACTTTTACATTATATGATGTGAGCTAAACATACAAAATATTTTTTTCCTTTAAATATTTAATTGAAATACTATAGAATCCCATTCATTATGGAGCAGGCTTTCCCATATTCGGTCCTGGGCCGAGGAGTGTTTCTTCAACGGTTGGGTGTGCATGAAGGTCAATAAAGTAAGTGAAGAGAGGGGAGGGAGGAGTAATGGAGGGAAAACATGTCAATAGCTAAAGTTTGCCCATAGAGTAATTCAACCGATATTGAGAGACTGTCTAATACTCGCGCACTATTTGATTACTAAAAACTAAATTCAGTATCGAAAATAGACCAACTAGCTGGATTTGGTGTATCCTATTTTCTGAATTCGACTCCTCGAAGGAGCAAAACTATTTCAAGAATTCCCATGGCATAGTCTAAAGTATACTTTTTGGAAAGCAGCTGAAACCTTCAAGAAATAAAGTCTAACATCTGGATACTGTGCGAGGAAGATGACTCATTCTTGCCAGGAATCGTGTAAATATATCTGAGAGCGATCTTATTCTTCAAGAGCAAACCTAACGAGGATGAACGGCGGCGGAGGGTGTGTGCCGTTATTTGTTCTTCTGTTGATGGATATAGCTACAATGCTAGGCCTACCTGTGCCAGGTGAGTCAGCATGGACGATAACGGAGGCACTGTCATAACGCATATTTTATTATTTGAAAAACCTTTTAAAAAGTATATGCTTTTCCTTCATTATGGTTTATCTTACTTACGAAGGTTTTAGACTGATATAGTTACAGATGTAGTTTGCTACAGCAGGAAAGAATCCTGCAGCAACAGAAAATGTTAATTATTACGTGGATTATAATTAATGAATATTTTTGTAGGGTTTGATACATTTTTCGTAAGGGAAAATCAAGTCTGATATTTCAGAGTGGAAATTACAAACTTCAGAAGCCTTTTTAAACCTCAAATACATTGCAAGTTCTATAGTTCCTGCAGTGCAGTAAAGTTCTCTTGCAAGAGGGCGATCAAATTAAGATCCTACATCAGGCCCTACACCCAAACAAGGGCACTGCGTTCATCCACCTACCTCTGTGGAAGCACAGTTCCTGCTCAGCCCAGTCAAAACTGTTCGCTGCTCTGGCACCCCAATGGTGGAACAAGCTCCCTCACGACGCCAGGACAGCGGAGTCAATCACCACCTTCCGGAGACACCTGAAACCCCACCTCTTTAAGGAATACCTGGGATAGGACAAAGCAATCCTTCTAACCCCCCCCCCCCCCCCCTCCAAAAAAAAGATATAGATGCACTATTGTAAGTGGTTGTTCCACTGGATATCATAAGGTGAATCCAACAATTTGTAAGTCGCTCTGGATAAGAGCATCTGCTAAATGACGTAAATGTAAAATGTAAAAATGTAGGCTACTATTAAAGGGAATTGACAATACAATTTTACTCTCTATTTAATGTTAAACTACGCTTAACTCATGCTTCCCCTAGTGAACTTTGGTATTTATTAATCTATGAATTAATTAAAGAGCAATAGTCACTGAATATCAGTTTAACATTCAGAGGTGTTGTGGGTGTCCCACCTGTTTCTTTTTATGAAGCGTTTCAGTTTTTGAAGAGCCCGGCCAACGTAACGTTATCCCTGGGTAAGCCGGTACAGGTGGTCTGTTCTCTCCAGGGAGATGGGGGTGGAGAGGAGCCTCCGGATGTGGTGTGGTTGAGGGACGGTCAATCCCTGGATTACGCTGACACCAATCAAGTGCAAGTGCCTGTCACTGAAGGAGGTTGGCTGACCATCAGTGAACTCAGGTCTTTCCTTAGTATGACTCTCTCTCTGTGTTTACGTTATGTCAGTCGGAAACAACAAGGCATCTTATTTTTAGTTATATGTCTGTCTGTCTGTCCTCAGAATTGATCATGTGAAGCTGTCAGACATTGGGAGATACTGTTGTATGGCAACAGTGGGGAGGAAGGACTTGATGTCTCAGGAGGGGCACATTCAGCTGGAGGGTAAAGTGTCCCTTTTCTCATTTTAATAATATGTCTGTCTATATTCTACAATATTTTACTGAAATTTCATCATCTTCTCAAGGAATCCCACATTTCTCAGTGAAGCCTCATGACGTGACAGTGGTCGCCACTGCTAGCCTCAGCCTGCAGTGTTTGGCCCATGGGCCTCCAGAACCTGTCAGGATCATCTGGCTGCAGAACGGAGGACCACTCAACACGCTACAGGACCCGGTGTCCCATTCTCCCTCTACTCTCAATATCACAGGCAAAGACTGTCTTATTTGCATGCACACGTAGAACGAATCAAAATCAAATCAAATTGTATTTGTCACATACTTTGTAAACAACAGGTGTAGACTAACGGTGAAATGCTGATTTAATGGTCCTTTTCCAACAATGCAGAGTTAAAGATAAAAAAGAAAACATTTACATAGTGACAAGAGGAAAAAACATTTATATTGTTATGTATTGTGTGATGTAAAACATATTTTCAGAGGCAATTCTTTCATAAAAGAGTGTTGATAAAATCAAAAGCATTCATTATCTCACTGACCACCTCTCTGACTGTCACCATTTAGGCCTCAACCATACCAGCAGCTTCTCCTGTGAAGCACATAACAGTAAAGGTGTGGCTACCTCAGCCTCTGGAACTGTGACAGGTCCGTACCAACAGGGCAGGGGTGCAACAGACATTACCTAACATGCTGATTGGATTGGTTTTATCCATGACTATCTCTCTTTCTGTCTTGGAATAGTGGTTCCCTCCCAGGCACAGAAAGTCCAAGTTGTAGAGGTCACCAACTCTTCCCTACACATCTCCTGGGAGCCTGGCTTTGGAGGGGTATATCCTGTCTCTGTGTGTTCTATACAGGTAAGACTAATCCAAGAAACTGGTGTGACTGACTATAGAATAGTCTAGACACAGAGCCAATCTAAAAGTAACTGCTCATGAGTTATACACAGTGTATAAAACATTATGAACACCTGCTCTTTCCATGACATAGAATGACCAGGTGAATCCAGGTGAAGGTGTTGTTAATGTTTTATGCACTCAGTGTACCATGGTTGATATTTCAGGCAGCTCTGTCTGGTCCTGACCTCAACACGTTGCATAATCTCCTGATCCATAATCAGAATGTCAATGTACCACCTGCTCAACACCTGATCCCTGAACTCAAGCCCTACACCTTCTATGACGTGAGGGTGGCTTGCCGTAGTAGTCAAGGTGCTTCCCCGTGGACACCATGGGTAACACTGCGCACCGCTGAAGGAGGTAAGCTGTACGCCACGATCTTCTACCCACAACCCATCAGTGTTTGTAAAATGCTATTACTGATAATGTTTTTCGTTATTATAACGTAGATGCAGGGAATCAGGAAGCAGGTGCAGTTAGTGAGTTTAATAACAACGAACATGGAGCAATACAAAACACAAGAAGCGTCTGACATGGAAACAAAAACAATACTACCTGACGACTAATAACAAAAGAGTGCTATATAAAGGATAAGTAATCAAGGGATTAATGAAGTTCAAGTGTGACTGATGATGAGACGAGGTGTGCGTAAAGATGGGTTGCCAGGTATGCGTAAAGATGGGTTGCCAGGTATGCGTAAAGATGGGTTGCTAGGTATGCGTAAAGTTGGGTTGCCAGGACGAGTGGTTAGTAGACCGGTGACGTTGAGCGCTGGAGCGGGAGTCGACGTGATAGCTATTTGTATTCACCTCTACATTTCTTAGTCATTTTGGCAGATGATTTCATCCTGAGTGACTTTTAATGAGGGAATTCAACAAGTTTGGATTCATTTGATTTGATTAACTACACGATGTTGACTGTGTGGAGGAGAAAAAAAAGACATCGTATTGGTTCATTCCGTACGTTTGTTGTTGCATGCAGTGGAAGACTCATGAATCTGAGGTCTTTGTGCAACCTAACCATTTAGACTCTTTACTCTGTCTCTTTATCTGAAGATAGCATGCACGCGCATGAGGTGGCACAGATCTTTAAGGTGTGTGTGTGTGTGTGTGTGTGTGTGTGTGTGTGTGTGTGTGTGTGTGTGTGTGTGTGTGTGTGTGTGGTGTGTGTGTGTGTGTGTGTGTGTGTGTTATACTTTGTGTTGTAAATAGAGCACATGTTCCCGACCTCCCCACAAAGATGTACAGGAATATTTTGGAAAGATATCTTATCCCTCTCACCTACAGTACATCTCTCAACAGGAGTCAGAGGGGTGTAGGCAGAGGGAGAGACAGACAGAGGGTTGGAGGGATAGAGGGAGAGGGAGAGACAGACAGAAGGTTGGAGGGATAGAGGGAGAGACAGACAGAGGGTTGGAGGGATAGAGGCAGAGGGAGAGACAGACAGAGGGTTGGAGGGATAGAGGGAGAGGGAGAGACAGACAGAGGGTTGGAGGGATAGAGGCAGAGGGAGAGAAAGACGGAGGGTTGGAGGGATAGAGGCAGAGGGAGAGACAGACAGAGGGTTGGAGGGATAGAGGCAGAGGGAGAGACAGACAGAGGGTTGGAGGGATAGAGGCAGAGGGAGAGAAAGACGGAGGGTTGGAGGGATAGAGGCAGAGGGAGAGACAGACAGAGGGTTGGAGGGATAGAGGCAGAGGGAGAGACAGACAGAGGGTTGGAGGGATAGAGGCAGAGGGAGAGACAGACAGAGGGTTGGAGGGATAGAGGGAGAGACAGACAGAGGGTTGGAGGGATAGAGGCAGAGGGAGAGAAAGACGGAGGGTTGGAGGGATAGAGGCAGAGGGAGAGACAGACAGAGGGTTGGAGGGATAGAGGCAGAGGGAGAGACAGACAGAGGGTTGGAGGGATAGAGGCAGAGGGAGAGACAGACAGAGGGTTGGAGGGATAGAGGCAGAGGGAGAGACAGACAGAGGGTTGGAGGGATAGAGGCAGAGGGAGAGAAAGACGGAGGGTTGGAGGGATAGAGGCAGAGGGAGAGACAGACAGAGGGTTGGAGGGATAGAGGGAGAGGGAGAGACAGACAGAAGGTTGGAGGGATAGAGGGAGAGGGAGAGACAGACAGAAGGTTGGAGGGATAGAGGGAGAGACAGACAGAGGGTTGGAGGGATAGAGGGAGAGGGAGAGACAGACAGAGGGTTGGAGGGATAGAGGCAGAGGGAGAGAAAGACGGAGGGTTGGAGGGATAGAGGCAGAGGGAGAGACAGACAGAGGGTTGGAGGGATAGAGGCAGAGGGAGAGACAGACAGAGGGTTGGAGGGATAGAGGCAGAGGGAGAGACAGACAGAGGGTTGGAGGGATAGAGGCAGAGGGAGAGACAGACAGAGGGTTGGAGGGATAGAGGGAGAGGGAGAGACAGACAGAGGGTTGGAGGGATAGAGGCAGAGGGAGAGAAAGACGGAGGGTTGGAGGGATAGAGGCAGAGGGAGAGACAGACAGAGGGTTGGAGGGATAGAGGGAGAGGGAGAGACAGACAGAAGGTTGGAGGGATAGAGGCAGAGGGAGAGAAAGACGGAGGGTTGGAGGGATAGAGGCAGAGGGAGAGACAGACAGACGGTTGGAGGGATAGAGGCAGAGGGAGAGACAGACAGAGGGTTGGAGGGATAGAGTCAGAGGGAGAGAAAGACGGAGGGTTGGAGGGATAGAGGGAGAGGGAGAGACAGACAGAGGGTTGGAGGGATAGAGGCAGAGGGAGAGACAGACAGAGGGTTGGAGGGATAGAGGGAGAGGGAGAGACAGACAGAGGGTTGGAGGGATAGAGGGAGAGAAAGACGGAGGGTTGGAGGGATAGAGGGAGAGAAAGACAGAAGGTTGGAGGGATAGAGGGAGAGACAGACAGAAGGTTGGAGGGATAGAGGCAGAGGGAGAGAAAGACAGAGGGTTGGAGGGATAGAGGCAGAGGGAAAGACAGGCAGGGGGTTGGAGGGATAGAGGGAGAGGGAGAGAAAGACGGAGGGTTGGAGGGATAGAGGCAGAGGGAGAGACAGGCAGGGGGTTGGAGGGATAGAGGGAGAGGGAGAGAAAGATGGAGGGTTGGAGGGATAGAGGGAGAGAAAGACGGAGGGTTGGAGGGATAGAGGGAGAGGGAGAGAAAGACGGAGGGTTGGAGGGATAGAGGCAGAGGGAGAGAAAGACGGAGGGTTGGAGGGATAGAGGCAGAGGGAGAGAAAGACGGAGGGTTGGAGGGATAGAGGCAGAGGGAGAGACAGACAGAGGGTTGGAGGGATAGAGGGAGAGGGAGAGACAGACAGAGGGTTGGAGGGATAGAGGCAGAGGGAGAGACAGACAGAAGGTTGGAGGGATAGAGGCAGAGGGAGAGAAAGACGGAGGGTTGGAGGGATAGAGGAAGAGGGAGAGACAGGCAGACGGTTGGAGGGATAGAGGCAGAGGGAGAGACAGACAGAGGGTTGGAGGGATAGAGTCAGAGGGAGAGAAAGACGGAGGGTTGGAGGGATAGAGGCAGAGGGAGAGACAGACAGAGGGTTGGAGGGATAGAGGCAGAGGGAGAGACAGACAGAGGGTTGGAGGGATAGAGGGAGAGGGAGAGACAGGCGGAGGGTTGGAGGGAGAGACAGGCGGAGGGTTGGAGGGACAGAGGCAGAGGGAGAGACAGACAGAGGGTTGGAGGGATAGAGGCAGAGGGAGAGACAGACAGAGGGTTGGAGGGATAGAGGCAGAGGGAGAGAAAGACGGAGGGTTGGAGGGATAGAGGCAGAGGGAAAGACAGGCAGGGGGTTGGAGGGATAGAGGCAGAGGGAGAGAAAGACGGAGGGTTGGAGGGATAGAGGCAGAGGGAAAGACAGGCAGGGGGTTGGAGGGATAGAGGCAGAGGGAGAGAAAGACGGAGGGTTGGAGGGATAGAGGCAGAGGGAGAGACAGACAGAGGGTTGGAGGGATAGAGGCAGAGGGAAAGACAGGCAGGGGGTTGGAGGGATAGAGGCAGAGGGAAAGACAGGAGGGATAGAGGCAGAGGGAGAGACACACAGAAGGTTGGAGGGATAGAGGGAGAGAAAGACAGAGGGTTGGAGGGATAGAGGGAGAGGGAAAAACAGGCAGGGGGTTGGAGGGATAGAGGGAAAAACAGGCAGGGGGTTGGAGGGATAGAGGCAGAGGGAGAGACAGACAGAGGGTTGGAGGGATAGAGGGAGAGGGAGAGAAAGACGGAGGGTTGGAGGGATAGAGGCAGAGGGAGAGACAGACAGAGGGTTGGAGGGATAGAGGGAGAGGGAGAGAAAGACGGAGGGTTGGAGGGATAGAGGCAGAGGGAGAGACAGACAGAGGGTTGGAGGGATAGAGGGAGAGGGAAAAACAGGCAGGGGGTTGGAGGGATAGAGGCAGAGGGAGAGACAGACAGAGGGTTGGAGGGATAGAGGGAGAGGGAGAGAAAGACGGAGGGTTGGAGGGATAGAGGCAGAGGGAGAGAAAGACGGAGGGTTGGAGGGATAGAGGGAGAGGGAGAGACAGACAGAGGGTTGGAGGGATAGAGGGAGAGGGAGAGAAAGACGGAGGGTTGGAGGGATAGAGGCAGAGGGAGAGAAAGACGGAGGGTTGGAGGGATAGAGGCAGAGGGAGAGACAGACAGAGGGTTGGAGGGATAGAGGGAGAGGGAGAGAAAGACGGAGGGTTGGAGGGATAGAGGGAGAGACAGACAGAGGGTTGGAGGGATAGAGGCAGAGGGAGAGACAGACAGAGGGTTGGAGGGATAGAGGGAGAGGGAAAAACAGGCAGGGGGTTGGAGGGATAGAGGGAGAAGTGCTTTTGTTTTTGTTGGCCGAGGTAGAGCCACATCTTGAAACAATCAGCAGTGGAATGCTCAGGGATGACATCCCCGGAGAGGGTCCAGTACAGGATCCTACCACCGCCCACGCTATGACTCACAACGTGATAGACAAATATGTCTTTATTTACATTGTTGTCTTAATAAGATAAATAGTATTTATTCACATAACTTTTCTTTAAATTCACACTGGTTTTAACACCATGAGTCCAGTAGTGTATATTACAGATCATTTAATATGTTGTACACATTATTCCTTTTTGTGTGTATCTGACAGTGCCAGAGGCAGCACCAGACAACGTGAGTGGACTGTTTAATGGAACAGATGTTATTGCCAGCTGGTCCAAGCCACCAGGCAGATTAAATGGCCAAATACTGGGCTACAGAGTGGAATACCTCACTGCTAACATGTCCCAGGTAACACACACACACACACACACACACACACACACACACACACACACACACACACACACACACACACACACACACACACACACACACACACACACACACACACACACACACACACACACGCACACACACACACACACACATACACAGTGTAATGGGTATCTTTGCTGTTGTTCTGTTTCCCTGTCTCAGGCTGTTATGGAGTCAGTTCAGTCCTCTGAGCTAGCTATCCCTCTCTCCAGCCTCCTGGACAGTGTGTCCCTGAGTGTGAGTGCCTGTACTGTTGCAGGTTGCGGCCCCTGGAGCCCAGTCCAATCCTTCAAACAGAAACAGCCTGGTGAGTCTGGACAGAACCGAGGGAGACAACAGGATGGCTGTGATGGGTCAAGGAGAAGGGAAAACAGCAGGAGATTGAAAATGAATATTTGAGGGGCTGTGTTTTCTAGGTTGATTTAATCGGTAGCACATTATGGTGTCTGACATACTAGCTGACATACCTGTCTTTCCTCTGTTTTAGATGTGTCCCTCCATCAGGCATTCTCCTGGCATTGGTGGTATGTGGTCATGGGGATTTCTGTCAGTCTGGCCTTGATAGGGTTCATCCTATATGCAATTATATTGCGACAAAGAGAGACATGCTTTGGGTATGTACCTATTGTTCTCCCTGTACAGTGGTGGAAAAAGTACCCAATTGTCATACTTGAGTAAAAGTAAAGATACCTTAATAGAAAATGACTCAAGTAAAAGTAAAAGTCATCCAGTAAAATACTACTTCAGTAAAGTCAAAAATTATTTGGTTTTAAATATACTTAAGTATCAAAAGTAAATGTAATAGCAAAAATATACTTAAGTATCAAAAGTAAAAGTGTAAATAATTTCAAATTGCTTATATTAAGCAATATACATTTACGGATAGCCAGGGACACATAACACACAGACATAATTTACAAATGAAGCATGTGTGTTTAGTGAGTCCACCAGATCAGAGGCAGTAGCGATGACCAGGGATGTTCTCTTGATAAGTATGTGAATTGGGCCATTTTCCTGTTCTACTAAATATTCAAAATGTAACGGGTACTTCTGGGTGTAAGCGAAAATGTATGGAGTGAAAAGTACATTATTTTCTTTAGGAATGAAGGGAAGTAAAATAAAAAGTTGTCAAAAATATAAATAGTAAAGTACAGATACCCCAAAAAACGACTTAAGTAGTACTTTAAAGTATTTTTACTTAAGTGCTTTACACCACTGTCCCTGTATCACTTTGTTCCATTGTTTTTCATTACTGTCAGATGATTCATTTAAACCATCTGTGTGTGCAACAGGAAGGCCTTTTACCCAATGAGGAACGCTGGTGGGGATTTTGTGGTGAGATACAGTGCAGGACGCACCTACAATCGGCAGTCAAATGAAGCCACATGTGAGTTGCCATGCCAGTGACATAAGAGAAACAGTGCAGGGTGAGCGGATATATGAGTTATTTAAGTGAATGACTTGGAATCAAATGATGTGTCATGCAGGGTGAGAGTTCAGGAACATATGTTGAGGCTTGGATTTCATCCTGTTGCTCAATGTTGTTCTGTGCCAGATGTGGAGAAGCAGAGTAGTGTCACGATCTGGCTGTTAACACAACCCTTTGGATTTAATTGAGAACAGAGTACAAGTCTTGGTAGAGTCATACTGCTAGTGTTTTTAGGGGTCAAGGCACCTATACCTTTTAATTGATTTATTCCAATAAAAATGGAAATCGGTCTAAATCAGGGGATCCCAAACTTTTTCAGGCAGGCCCACCTTCCAGCAGTCGGGAACATTCTCCCCTGCATGCATGCCACGTCTATTTCTATGGGTACAAGCACTGTTCATGACACAAACTGTTCACACCCCTCTTGTTGGTGGAGAGAACATTTAGCAGGTTTAAAGCGTATTTCCTGCAATTCTACACATTTTGTCATGTCTAATGTGTATTGATGTGATATTTGAGTGACTTGAACATTACAACAAAATCTTAAGGGCTTAAAAACCTAGCTAAATAAATATGGGCTAGTTGATCTGGACATTTCTGACAATTTATAAGTAGCTCTCTAAGGTATGCAATGACTGACATGACAAGAGGAACTGATGATGCACTTCCCAATATAGAAATGTCACCTTGTGCATTCTACTATTACAACTTCCACGAGTAAGCTGGACTGAGTTCCCCCCTGCCGACCCCTCGCAGGCGCCCCCCACAGTTTGGGAACCACTGGTTTAAATCATAGTTTTGGGGTGTGTTTGTTGATAGTGTGAATATAGAGTTGTTATGGTGAGGTAAACAGGAAGGGAAAATATATACTGTAAGCCTGGAGCAGCTTAACAATAATGGCTTCATGATCTGGGTTGTTTTTCAAAACCGCAGCAGAAGAATGATATCATGTGTTGCTGAGCCGGGATTTCACAAGAACAACATCCCCTGTAAGGGATCACTCTGATATGTTTTGCCAGTTGTTTAAGGACAGTGGGGGAGGATTCATGCTAAAGTTATTTTCCAAGATGTCATGTTTTCAGAAATCCCTGTTTCAGTGTAAGGGAGTATTATCTATCCCTTTCCACAGTGAGCAGCCTGGTGATTAGTGATGAATTGAAGCAGAAGTTGCAGGACGTGATGGTGGACAGTCACAAGCTGACCCTGGGCAAGACCCTTGGAGAGGGTGAGTGAGCTCTGACTGAAGCCTTTATCATACATGATGTAACCTAGACATGAACTACTCAGGCTATGAGTAAACATCCCAGGCCCTTAAGAGACTTAGATCCCCAGATACACCCACCTGACTAACAACACGTCCATGTCTTCCTCTGCAGGGGAGTTTGGCTCTGTCCTGGAAGGGCTTCTGGTGCACCAACAGACTGTCCTCAAAGTAGCTGTGAAGACCATGAAGAGTGAGTGATCAGACAGTGTCAGTTGCCGCCATGTCTCTCCCATATTTTACCTGAGTCACCTTTTCCTCCCTCTCACCTTCCCTTAGTTTCCATCTGCACTCGCACTGAGATGGAGGACTTCCTCGGGGAGGCTGCTTGTATGAAGGAGTTTGACCACCCCAACATCATGAGACTCCTTGGTGAGACAGACTGGGTCCCTTGTCACATCTTTCTCCATCTACTATTAAAATGTGGTCAATAACCAAGTGTCTGGTAAGGTTGTGTTATAAACTCCTAACCATCTGACTGGATTCCTTCTTTAATTCCCCGTCCTCCCTGTAGGGGTGTGTCTGCAGGCAGCAGAGAGAGGAGGCTACCCCTCCCCCATAGTCCTCTTGCCCTATATGAAGCATGGGGACCTGCACAGTTTCCTGCTCTACTCTCGACTTGGGGACAATCCTTTGGTCAGTTCCCTTCCCTCCCACACAGATCGGAAAGTTTTTGTTACACAAATACATTTTAGTGTTGTGGCCTTTCTCCTTTTATGCATTTTCCATTTGTGCTGCTGTATAGCACTCCCTGTTGGAGAAGACTGCCTTATCTAATCCTCTCCGTCTCCTCTCCATCCGTCAGTCCCTGCCTTCTCAGATGCTGGTGAAGTTCATGACAGACATCGCACGGGGAATGGAATACCTGAGCAACAAGAGGTTCATCCATAGAGACCTGGCAGCGCGAAACTGCATGTGAGGATTCTCACCTCTGTTCTGTCAATGTGTTCCACTCCTTCTCACACATACTCTTCAATATTTTTCTGTGAAAGTCTAGCATGTTGAGTGATACAAATAACAGTACAGTGTTTATTATGTTGTACATATCTGTCCTGCAGGCTGAATGAGAATATGACTGTCTGTGTGGCTGATTTTGGCCTTTCCAAGAAGATCTATAACGGGGACTACTATAGACAAGGACGCATTTCAAAGATGCCAGTGAAATGGATCGCCATTGAGAGCCTGGCAGACAGAGTTTACACCACCAAGAGTGATGTGGTGAGAAATCCTTCCTGACTTGGTCTGGCTACATGATGTGCTCCGTGTACGCCTCTGTATTCGTGTTTTAAAATCCTGCAACATTCAGAAAGTATTAAGACCCTTCTGGGAAAAAAGGTTTTTAGGCATTTTTGCAAAACAGAAATACCTTATTTACATAAGTAATCAAGCTAGTATTAAGTAAGTACGTAAGTATTTAAGTAATAAGGACTAAATACAAGTACAACATTTGTGACAGTTGCTTATTATCTCTATCTCTCTCTGAGTGGTCGTTTGGAGTGACTACGTGGGAGATAGCCACTCGGGGGCAGACGCCCTACCCTGGAGTGGAAAACAGTGAGATGTACGACTACCTTAGACAGGGAAACCGCCTCAAACAGCCCCCTGGCTGCCTGGACATCATGTGAGTTTCTAGTTCTGGATCTGTACATATAAATACTTCAATAGTATGAGTTGGCTCACTGAATTATCATTATTTGCTGGTATACAGTAGAGGCAACGTAACGTTCGTGGAGTACCTGAAGTTGTGTTTATTTCTACTCATGTTGTATAAACCTCAGTCGTCCCCTCCTCTCCTTCATACTGTAGCTACTTCCTGATGTTCTCCTGCTGGCTGCTGAGTCCTAAGGACCGCCCAGGGTTCCCCTCTCTGCGCTGTGACCTGGAGAAAGCCCTGGAGGAGATGCCTGAGCAGGAGGAGGCAGATGACCTGCTCTATGTCAACATGGAAGAGCCCTCAGGCTCTCTGTTAGGGGCCATTGGGGGCTGGGAGCCCTTTGGACAGCCTCACCCGTCCTACTGGAAGAACATGGGCAATCTGGAAACAATCCAGGTGCATCATCATAATCATCATGATCATGCAGAACGCTATGTTCTCTGCCCTCAGCACGAGGCCCAGCCCTATCTCAATGACTCTATGGACAACACTCAGCACGAGGCCCAGCCCTATCTCAATGACTCTGTGGACAGCCCTCAGCACAAGGCCCAGCCCTATCTCAATGACTCTGTGGACAGCCCTCGGCACGAGGCCCAGCCCTATCTCAATGACTCTATGGACAACCCTCAGCACGAGGCCCAGCCCTATCTCAATGACTCTGTGGACAGCCCTCAGCACGAGGCCCAACCCTATCTCAATGACAGTGTGGACAGCCCTCAGCACAAGGCCCAGCCCTATCTCGATGACTCTGTGGACAGCCCTCAGCACAAGGCCCAGCCCTATCTCAATGACTCTGTGGACAGCCCTCAGCACAAGGCCCAGCCCTATCTCAATGACTCTGTGGACAGACAGCCCTCAGCACAAGGCCCAGCCCTATCTCAATGACTCTGTGGACAGACAGCCCTCAGCACAAGGCCCAGCCCTATCTCAATGACTCTGTGGACAGACAGCCCTCAGCACAAGGCCCAGCCCTATCTCAATGACTCTGTGGACAGCCCTCAGCACGAGGCCCAACCCTATCTCAATGACTCTGTGGACAGCCCTCAGCACAAGGCCCAGCCCTATCTCAATGACTCTGTGGACAGCCCTCAGCACAAGGCCCAGCCCTATCTCGATGACTCTGTGGACAGCCCTCAGCACGAGGCCCAACCCTATCTCAATGACTGTGTGGATAGCCCTCAGCACAAGGCCCAGCCCTATCTCGATGACTCTGTGGACAGCCCTCAGCACAAGGCCCAGCCCTATCTCAATGACTCTGTGGACAGCCCTCAGCACAAGGCCCAGCCCTATCTCAATGACTCTGTGGACAGACAGCCCTCAGCACAAGGCCCAGCCCTATCTCAATGACTCTGTGGACAGCCCTCAGCACGAGGTTCAACCCTATCTCAATGACTCTGTGGACAGCCCTCAGCACAAGGCCCAGCCCTATCTCAATGACTCTGTGGACAGCCCTCAGCACAAGGCCCAGCCCTATCTCGATGACTCTGTGGACAGCCCTCAGCACAAGGCCCAGCCCTATCTCAATGACTCTGTGGACAGCCCTCAGCACAAGGCCCAGCCCTATCTCAATGACTCTGTGGACAGCCCTCAGCACAAGGCCCAGCCCTGTATCAATGTCTCTATGGACAGCATGAGCTGGATGGCCTCCTCTTCGAGCCCCACTTTGCAGCTCCAGGCATCCCGCTCCTCCTCTCTCCTGCTGGACGGACAGGTCAAGAATGGGACCGGAGGGTGTTCAGGCAGTGAGGCTTAGAGAAAATACACAGTGACTACCAGTGGTTGTTTAGAAATACTGAAAAATGTGGACTCAAATTCACTTTTTATTGAAATACTGTTGTGTAGTCAAATGAACATGCTCTAAAGAAATCATTGATTTGTTGTTCCCAATATTAAGTTAAGAAATCAAATCACCTAATTCATTGGCAGTGACTGTGTGTTATAAATTGGTATAATCTTCTACTGAAAGAAAGCTACATCAAACTGCAAGTGCATCAATACCTTTATTTAATAAACCAATGAACAAACTCATTAATAAACCATTCTTTGTTTTAAGAACACAAAGTTGTGAGTTCTCTTAAACTAAACAATGTATTGGATACAATAATGCATTCATAGTGTTCACAGACTAGAGTCAGCATTCAAAAAACATTGAATAAACTAAAAACGAAAAAATACACAAACCCTAGTTACTACGTTAACAGCACAGTAACCATAATTAGTTCTATTGAGAAAAATAAGAATAATCAACATTATTATTAAGGTTTCAGGACAAGCTGTAGTGTATGCAACACAAATGTTGTCAGTTGAAAAGTAGCAGTTGAAGAGCATTTAAAGAAGTACGGCAGTCAACACATTCAATGTACTGTATGAGTGGTTATAGAGCTGTTCCAGTGGGATGGAAATTCAAGCGGAATAGTCAAATATTATCAAAGAGATTGTTGTGTCATTAGTCTCAGAGTGCATTGTTTTAAAGGAAAAATCAATGTAATCTGTGACTATCTCCCACGTAGTCACTCCAAACGATCACTCAGAGAGAGAGAGAGAGAGAGAAAATAAGCAACTGTCACAAATGTGGTACTTGTATTTAGTCCTTGTTACTTAAATAGTTACTTAATACTTATGTCAATGAGGTATTTCTGTTTTACATTTTTTATAAAAGTACCAGCCACTATACTCTAGTTGGGCTTATAGTACAAAGTAGTACAACAATGCAACTAATAAAGTTTGTTCAAACGATTTAGGCACTGAAATTTGACAGAAATGTACATTCGTATTGTCTACAAACACAGACAAACAATGTGCACTGTGTGTGAGAGATGACATTGATTGAAATATGTAATTGTTATTGCTACATATGCACTTCATTATTGTGCATATTTGTGTGTGCTGGCAATAGGGAGTATTTCCCACATTCATTCACACATTTCAAGAATTGACATGGTAACAAACACATATTCTAAATGCAGTCATTTAGTTTGCATGTGTTTGGTCTATTCGAACGAGAGGGACAAAAGCCCTCTTTTGGTCTAGCACTATAAATGTGCCTTCACCCTGGTCCGTACAGTATAGTACAGCTATTTCAATCTGGTTTAGTATGGTTACAGCATAGTACAGCTATTTCAGTCTGGTTTAGTATGGTTACAGTACAGTACAGCTATTTCAGTCTGGTTTAGTATGGTTACAGTATAGTACAGCTATTTCAGTCTGGTTTAGTATGGTTACAGTATAGTACAGCTATTTCAGTCTGGTTTAGTATGGTTACAGTATAGTACAGCTATTTCAGTCTGGTTTAGTATGGTTACAGTATAGTACAGCTATTTCAGTCTGGTTTAGTATGGTTACAGTGTAGTACAGCTATTTCAGTCTGGTTTAGTATGGTTACAGTATAGTACAGCTATTTCAGTCTGGTTTAGTATGGTTACAGTATAGTACAGCTATTTCAGTCTGGTTTAGTATGGTTACGGTATAGTACAGCTATTTCAGTCTGGTTTAGTATGGTTACGGTATTGTACAGCTATTTCAGTCTGGTTTAGTATGGTTACAGTATAGTACAGCTATTTCAGTCTGGTTTAGTATGGTTACAGTATAGTACAGCTATTTCAGTCTGGTTTAGTATGGTTACAGTATAGTACAGCTATTTCAGTCTGGTTTAGTATGGTTACAGTATTGTACAGCTATTTCAGTCTGGTTTAGTATGGTTACAGTATAGTACAGCTATTTCAGTCTGGTTTAGTATGTTATTAAACCTACTAATTGGAGTAGTACGTTACAGTATGTTATTAACCTTACTAATTGTAGTAGTACGTTACAGTATGGTTATTAAACCTACTAATTGTAGTAGTACGTTACAGTATGGTTATTAAATCTACTAATTGTAGTAGTACGTTACAGTATGGTAATTAAATCTACTAATTGTAGTAGTACGTTACAGTATGTTATTAAATCTACTAATTGTAGTAGTACGTTACAGTATGGTTATTAAATCTACTAATTGTAGTAGTACGTTACAGTATGGTTATTAAATCTACTAATTGTAGTAGTACGTTACAGTATGTTATTAAATCTACTAATTGTAGTAGTACGTTACAGTATGTAATTAAACCTACTAATTGTAGTAGTACGTTACAGTATGTTATTAAACCTACTAATTGTAGTAGTACGTTACAGTATGTTATTAAACCTACCAATCGTAACAGTACATTACCGTATGTTATTAAACTTACTAATTGTAGTAGTACGTTACAGTATGTTATTAAACCTACTAATTGGAGTAGTACGTTACAGTATGTTATTAAACTTACTAATTGTAGTAGTACGTTACAGTATGTTATTAAACCTACTAATTGGAGTAGTACGTTACAGTATGTTATTAAACTTACTAATTGTAGTAGTACGTTACAGTATGGTTATGCAAGCTGATCCTCATATTGCTTTCTGAAACAGTCGCCAGCAGGGAAGAAGTCCCACGCTCGCTCCTGGTACATCTTCCACACATACGACTCCTGCAACAGAGGACAGTAGGATAGAGGGAGAAAAGAAGAGACAGCCAATTGAAATTAATGGCGAGGAATTTGGTGTCACAAACAGAAAGACTGACTGACAGACAGACAGACTCACCTGGCCAGTGTGCTCCGTCTCATCTTTGTTGATGAGGTACATTAAGAAGAACCTGCAGAGGACAGACAGGCAGGTCATTGTGATGGCTGATGGACATGGACACACACTGTTGACTGCCTGACAGGGAGAACACTCACATGTAGTTGGCCAAGTTGTGTTCCTCCAGGGTGTGGGTCTCGAAGCCGTGCGGCGTCGTATCAAAGTAGTCGCTTCCAATTCCACAGATGAAGCACTTGGTCTACAAGAATCAAATAAACAGAAACGGTAGACAAGATGCTGGTATGTGCATAACTATCTGACTCACTCACCTAAAACTGAGGAAAGCAATAAAATAAAAGATTTCTACCTCCATGTCTTCCTTAACCTGCTCCTGTTGGTCTCTGAGCTCTCCGAAGGCATCAATGATCAGACCTGTAGGTAGCACACAAGCTCACAGCCTCACTGGAGAATGGAATTATGACTAGATATCTCCTTCCATCCATTCAGTATGCCCAGACAGAAATTGGCCTTGCTTGAGGTATACTGTACAGTAGTTGGGTAGTGTTTTGGACTGCATAAGAGGGACGGGTGCCTTACCCTGGATGATGGCCAACAGGATGACAATGACAAAGAAGAAGAAGGTGATGTCAAAGACGACCCGGTAGAGCTCGTACACGTCTCCTGCCGGGTCCTCGATCTCGTCCCCTATGCCACCGCCAGCACGCACGCCCACGTACATATGGAAGAGGTAGCACTGATGAAAAGTGGAGGGAAGAGAGCACATTGAATATAGGGCAGGAGTAAGTAGACTGTACTATACAACATACTGTATACCACACAGAGCAGACCAGAGACAGAAACCCTGACTCACAGTCATCATGTCGTCACATTTCATATCCGGCTCATCCTCATCTTCACTCTTGTTGTAAAACTTGCGGAAAAAGATAAAGGCCACTACAGTGTAGAGATACACCACCACTGCCAACAAGCCCAATGTCATCATGAGCTAGGAGGGAAACAGGGAATGAGTAGAATCAGCCACACATTCACTACACATGGAGGCTGGAAGAGTCTTCCTGGTCAGCTCTTACTTGTTTCCCATTGTGGGTGACAGAGGACAGGATAGTACGCAGATCCTTCACACCGATGGCTATGTCCAGCAAGTGACAGGCATAGAAGAAGTTGTTGTAATGTCCAAGAAAGGACATGATCGTGTACCAACACAGATAGAGAAAAGTCTGGGGGGAATAAGATTGAAATAATATACAGTTTATTGTCTGCTCAAAAAAATAAAGGGAACACTAAAATAACACATCCTAGATCTGAATGAATGAAATAATCTTATTAAATACTTTTTTCTTTACATAGTTGAATGTGCTGACAACAAAATCACACAAAAATAATCAATGGAAATCCAATTTATCAACCCATGGAGGTCTGGATTTGGAGTCACACTCAAAATTAAAGTGGAAAACCACACTACAGGCTGATCCAACTTTGATGTAATGTCCTTAAAACAAGTCAAAATTAGGCTCAGTAGTGTGTGTGGCCTCCACGTGCCTGTATGACCTCCCTACAACGCCTGGGCATGCTCCTGATGAGGTGGCGGATGGTCTCCTGAGGGATCTCCTCCCAGACCTGGACTAAAGCATCCGCCAACTCCTGGACAGTCTGTGGTGCAACGTGGCATTGGTGGATGGAGCGAGACATGATGTCCCAGATGTGCTCAATTGGATTCAGGTCTGGGAAACGGGCGGGCCAGTCCATAGCATCAATGCCTTCCTCTTGCAGGAACTGCTGACGCACTCCAGCCACATGAGGTCTTGCATTAGGAGGAACCCAGGGCCAACCGCACAAGCATATGGTCTCACAAGGGGTCTGAGGATCTCATCTCGGTACCTAATGGCAGTCAGGCTACCTCTGGCGAGCACATGGAGGGGTGTGCGGCCCCCCAAAGAAATGCCACCCCACACCATGACTGACCCACCACCAAACCGGTCATGCTGGAGGATGTTGCAGGCAGCAGAACGTTCTCCACGGCGTCTCCAGACTCTGTCACGTCTGTCACATGTGCTCAGTGTGAACCTGCTTTCATCTGTGAAGAGCACAGGGCGCCAGAGGCAAATTTGCCAATCTTGGTGTTCTCTGGCAAATGCCAAACGTCCTGCACGGTGTTGGGCTGTAAGCACAACCCCCACCTGTGGACGTCGGGCCCTCATACCACCCTCATGGAGTCTGTTTCTGACCGTTTGAGCAGACACATGCACATTTGTGGCCTGCTGGAGGTCATTTTGCAGGGCTCTGGCAGTGCTCCTCCAGCTCCTCCTTGCACAAAGGCGGAGGTAGCGGTCCTGCTGCTGGGTTGTTGCCCTCCTACGGCCTCCTCCACATCTCCTGATGTACTGGCCTGTCTCCTGGTAGCGCCTCCATGCTCTGGACACTACGCTGACAGACACAGCAAACCTTCTTGCCACAGCTCGCATTGATGTGCCATCATGGATGAGCTGCACTACCTGAGCCACTTGTGTGGGTTGTAGACTTCGTCTCATGCTACCACTAGAGTGAAAGCACCACCAGCATTCAAAAGTGACCAAAACATCAGCCAGGAAGCACATTTAGGAACTGAGAAGTGGTCTGTGGTCACCACCTGCAGAACCACTCCTTTATTGGGGGTGTCTTGCTAATTGCCTATAATTTCCACCTGTTGTCTATTCCATTTGCACAACAGCATGTGACATTTATTGTCAATCAGTGTTGCTTCCTAAGTGGACAGTTTGATTTCACAGAAGTGTGATTGACTTGGAGTTACATTGTGTTGTTTAAGTGTTCCCTTTATTTTTTTTGAGCAGTGTAGTATGAAGACATACAGTGCATTTGGAAAATATTCAGACCCCTTGACTTTTTCCACATTTTGTTGCGTTACAGCCTTATTCTACATTTACATAAGTATTCAGACCCTTTACTTAGTACTTTGTTGAAGCACCTTTGGGAGCATTTACAGCATCGAGTCTTCTTGGATATGACACTACAAGCTTGGCACACCTGTATTTGGGGAGTTTCCCCCAGTCTTCTCTGCAGATCCTCTCAAGTTCTGTCAGGTTGGATGGGGACAGCTATTTTCAGGTCTCTCCAGAGATGATCGATCGGGTTCAAGTCTGTGCTCTGGCTGGGCCACTCAAGGACATTCAGAAGCCACTGCTGCATTTTCTTGCCTGTGTGGTTAGGGTCGTTGTCCTGTTTGAAGGTGAACCTTCACCTCAGTCTGAGGTCTTGAGTGCTCTGGAGCAGGTTTTCATCAAGGATCTCGCTGTACTTTACTCCATTCATCTTTCTCTCGACCCTGACTAGCCTCCCAGTCCCTAACGCTGAAAAACATCCCCACAGCATGATGCTGCCACCACCATGCTTCACCGTAGCGATGGTGCCAGGTTTCCTCCAGACGTGAAGCTTGGCAATTCAGGCCAAAGAGTTCAATCTTGGTTTCATCAGACCAGAGAATTTTGTTTCTCATGGTCTGATAGTCCTTTAGGTGCCTTTTGTGGTGCCTTTTCTTTCGGGGGCTGTCATGTGCCTTTTACTGAGGAGTGGCTTCTGTCTGGCCACTCTACCATAAAGGCCTAATTGGGGAAGTGCTGCAGAGATGTTTGTCCTTCTGGACGGTTCTTCCATCACCACAGAAGAACTCTGGAGCTCTGTCAATGACCATCAGGTTCTTGGTCACCTCCCTGACCAAGGCCCTTCTCCCCCGATTGCTCAGTT